>NC_092814.1:137170340-137478340 GCF_023375885.2 Dermacentor andersoni
TGGTATTCGTTTTTCGAACAAACAAAAGTGACCTCCTATGAACAAGGAGAGCGTTTGATTGGTCTGTTCAGACAACCCTGCAGGTGACCGCCCGATGCCTGCGTCGGCGGTTACGCAAATTTGACGTCAGGAGATTGGAATAAAAACATATTGGAATAGTTTTACGTTATACGGCCCCAGGGAATGGTGGAACGCGTCCGCCCATTCGCAAGAACGTCGAATGATTTTCATGCACCATAAGAATTGGCGTAGGGTTGTAGGCAGTCGAAGCAGTTCTCACGCGTATTCAAGCCGAGAGCTCTAATTACTGCTTTAGTCTGAATTTAAATGGGATCAACTACAAAAGCTATTAAAAACTTAACATGTCATCCTCGACTGAACATATTGCCAGGGCTGCACGAACCTATGCGCAGAAGCAAGATAACAGCTTTCGCACGGTGACTGTGAGGCCAGAGCTGAGTAAGAAAAACAAAAGTTTCGCAACAGGTTGTACTCAGTGCAGTGCGTATGTCGCCATGGAAGAAGAAGACACCCGCCATCGCGCAGGAAGACGCAGAGCCCTTCCGGGGGTCGGCGCCTTCGTGTCGACGGACAGAGGCCGAATAGGCAGAACCCCGAAAAAAGGCAGCCCAGGAGTGGGCGCGTGCTCTTCTAAAACACTAGTCAGAAAATGGTGAGCTGCTCGAAACAACCACACAGGGAAAGAAAAACAGCCTTGAAGAAATGACTCATAACATCTCTTCACCGTAATTTAGTGCAGAAAATAAATTGGTGCTATAGTCTGACACTTTCTGCTTTCTTTTACGATTTTATAGTTGCTATAGGCGTACCATACCGTCTGTGGCATCACCAAACCTTGAGTTACGAATACAGCCTACGCGTTTCCTTCGGCCAATAGCAATAGCCCTGACAACTGCAACCCCTTCAACTCACCCAGGCGTTCATGCTTGCTACAGTGGACGGTGGACTGATGATTCACGCAACGCCTGCTGCTTGAGTTTCAACTGTCGCGCTTCGTTTCCCCAGCCGCCGTTATATAGTGCACCCGCGAGCAACAAAAATGCGGGAGCTTACGTATGTGCGCTTACTTCCGCTCGAGCCCCTTGAGGCCGGTCATTTAGCTTTCACTCACGTTCTCTTCCGTTCATTCTATTGTGCTTGCCTGCACTGCGCATTTCCTTATTTTATTGCTCGTGCACCCGACGTTACCGCCAGTAGAAGCGCAGATTTGGTTCAGAAGCCGAGAGCGTTCATTGTTGCGCGGCACGCTTGTGCGTGTGGGAGTGGGAGACCAAATGGTCGTGACAGGCATGTTGTTTTTGCAGGCAGACGCCTGTTTGGTGGCCCCTGTTTGGCGCCTTGGGCTCTCCACTTGCTGTGGGGATCATTTCGGTATGGTCCGAATATCGAAGCGAGCATGCACCTTAGGGGAAGAAAACAACCAAGGACGTTTTCTCGCCTTCAGCACCATTTTCTAGTTACGTGTCCGAACGCTCCGCTTTGCACTTCCTCGTTCTGCGCGTTCAACAGTGGCGGCAACGGCAGCACCAATGAAGCGAAAACACGTATAAGACGTTTCGATACTTCCGGCCCGATCTTGTATGCAGACTTCCAGCTTCATGCTCCCTTTACTGTTTATCTGAGGCGTTAATCTTCTGTTCTATCTGCAACAACTCATCCAGGCCCAGACTTGTCGGTCAGGCGAACTAGCTTGGTCATTTCATGGTGAGCAATTTACAGTAAAGCCTGCAGAAACACTTCAGTTCGAAGCGTTGACTGCTCCAAGATTTATTATTTTCAGCTCGCGTAGGGATTTTTTCGACATTATCCGTCCGCAATATCTGTCTGAAGATTTCTGTGGTGAAGCCCGTTACCTGATTTTATAGTATATATATACATCGATAAGAATGAATGATGCGTTTTGTTCAGCTGAAAAAATTTAGGCCCATCACTTATGTTTGCATTACCTATTTGAGGGGGTTTCCTTGTGCCTTTATAAAACGGAAAGCTGATATTCTGACGTAACTTTCTGCCGTGTGTGTGTGTAGTGATTTTTGGATGAGAGGAAGAGAGAAGTGCAGTGCCGTAACTGTCTGAATACCCCTGCATAAAAAAGATTGAGTATAGAATAGGATAAATGAGTAAACAGAATGAACATGAATTCACTTTTATTGTATATTCTTAGCACTCTAGCCGTCTGAAACAGCGAGTAGCCTTGGTGGATGCTCACTTGCTGACAGTATGTTTCTGGATCAATGCCGCTACGTTGTTTTCACTAGCAAATGGTTGTAGGAGTCGCTGACCGGCTTGTTGAAACGGTAGACGAAAGAAATGACCGCGCGTCTCTGGAATCCGTCTTCCCTCTTCTGAATGCCACTTTCCTCTTTTTTTGACGTATACGTATTGTCCTCAGAAGTCTATGTTAACTTAGAGTAATGTTGCTTCATATTAATACATAGCACAAATGCACCTTGTAACAATTTAGGCAGGGTAGCACGTTACAGCCATATTTTAGTAGCGGACACCTTACTAAAATTGAATCGGTAATGAAAGCCACAACGACATGTAATTTTTCCAAACAAAGTGCGTTTATTGCATACAAACCCGCCGTGGTGTCGTAGTGGCTATGGCGTTTACAAAGTTCGAGAGCGCGGGATTGAATCACGGCCGCGGTGGCCTCATTTACATGGGGGTGAAAAGCAAAAACACCCGTGTACGAAGCGTTGGGTTCACGTTATAGAATCTATCGTGGTCAAAATTAATCTGGAGCCCATCACTACGGCATGACTCATAATCAAATCCTGATTTTAGCCCGTAAATTTGTTGCCCGATGCACGCGCAACAAATTTCATTTGTTGCACGTGCATCACTCGTGTGTTCTCACCCCTCCCATGCCCTAATTGTCTGACTGAAAATTCGTGATATTCACTTGCCAAAGGCGCGATATGATTATGAGGCGCGTTGTAGTGGTGTTACCATCATCATCGTCATCATCATCATGAGCAGCAGCAGCAACAACAACAGCCTATTTTTATGTCCAGCGCAAGACGAAGGGCTCTACTAGCGATCTCCAATTACCCCTGTCCTGCGCCAACTGTTTCTAACTTGCGCCTCCAAATTTACGAATTTAAACACCCCACCTAGTTTCCTGCCGTCCTCGACTGCGCTTCCCTTCTCTTGGCACCCATTCTGTAACTCTAATGGTCCACCAATTATCCATCCGACGCATTACATGGCCTGCCCAGATCCATTTTTTTTCTCTTGATGCCAATTAGAATATCGGCTTTACCCGTTTGCTCTCTGATCCACCTCGCTCTCTTCCTGTCTCTTAACCTTCCGCCTAACATTTTTCGTTCCATCGCTCTTTGTGTGGTCCTTAAGTTGTTCTCGAGCTTATTTGTCAAATGTCATCTGCAAACCGAAACTTGCAGAGATATTCACCGTTCATACTCGCTCCTAAGCCTTCCCAGTTTAAAAGCTTGAATACCGCTAATCATTAAGTGAAGAATATTGGAGAGATTGTCTCTGCGTGTGTGACCCCTTTCTTGATAGGTAACGTTCTACTTTTTTTGAGGAGAATCAAGGTAGTTGTGGAATCCTTGTAGACGTTTCCCAATATATTCACGTATGCCTCCTGTACTTCTTGATTACGTAATGCTTTTACGACTGCTGCTACCTCTACAAAATCAAATGCCTTTTTCGTAATCTATGAAAGCCATATAGAGAGGTTGATTGTACTCTGCAGATTTCTCTATTACCTGATTGATGACATGGATGTTATCCGTTGTAGAATATGTCTTCCTGAAGCCAGCCTGTTGTCTTGGTTGACTGAAGCATTGCCCTTACTCTATATTGAAAATTATCTTGCTGACTATTTTATACATTATTGAAATCAAGCTGATGGGCCTATAATTTTTAAGTTCTTTAACCTCTCCCTTCTTATGGATTGGTGTAATGTTGGCATTCTTCCAATTCTCTGGTACACTTGAATTCGTGAAGCATTGCGTATAAAGGGCCGCAAGCCTGTACTCCGGGTTAATTTAGACCACATGGGGTTCTTTAGCGTGTACTCAAGGCATGGTGCACGACTTTTTATTTCTTTTCTTATTTTCCCCCATCAAAATCTTGCTGCTGCGGCCTGGTGGACCTTGATTTGACCTCGCGCCCTCGGGCTTAGCAGCGCAATGCCAAAGCTACCGCCACCATTCGGGGTCAATTGTCATGTCTTTAGTCGCGTTACTGCTTAATGCTACATAATAAAAACACTCAAGCCTGAATGCACCCTTTTGTTAAATGCGTTATATTGGATACAGACTCGAATTCTGTTTTTTTATTATTATTGTTTTCTTATCTCCTACTGTACGGCAAAGCAGATTTTTTTGTTCTCGTTTACTTCCCTATCTGTCTCCCTTATTTGGCCTCTCTCTCTTCAGATTAGAACAGTTTGCCTGTCCAACGCTTAATTCGGGGGCTTGATGGGACTTTTACGCGGCACTTATGCTGGTACACAATAGGTAAATTATCCTAATTTCGTAAAACCTATTCAAATATTTGATTGGAACTATATGCACTGCACTGGGAAAATATGTATGCATTTATATTGATATCATATTCTGTTTTATAGGAACGTTATGTTTCGTAATAAGGCAGATGTGCGAGTTCACCACAATTGAGGGTATTCTTTCTTTGCGTTGAGTTCATGCCCGTTAACATCCTTGGCTCATGTTAGTGAAGCCGCGCTTGTTATCAGTGAACGGGATCAGCCTCATTTAAGTGAACGAGCGTCATTTCTTAGGCAACATTTATAGTGTAGAGCGAATAGTTCAAAATAATTCCCTCATTTACCTTTCTTCTCTCTCTGTCTCTATCTCTCTCTAACAAATGCTTTGCTTCTGGCGATTTCTTTGTGCTTGAGGCTTTCACTCACTCTCAGAGGATAAAAAGTCAAACAGTTCTACTGTGTGATATGTCGGACTGTCCAAGTCATATGAAATTATCGACTTTGACTTTCCAAATTTACGTTAAGTCAGTTTAACCTTGACTGTAAAAGTAACGGTGTGCCCTAATTGAGCCGCGATATTATTACGGAAGCCGCTCCAGTCGTAAGTATACTGGAACACAATGCACTCGTCCTAAAAAGATTGTTTCATGTACGCTGCGAAAAATTTAGATTGACATACACGTCCCATTGCTTATTCGCAGAATAAAGCACCCTTAATGAAGCACCCCTTATCGCTTCCTCATACTTAGGACCCACCTTGACCTGACAAACGCGCATACTAAGGAGCCGATGCTTGTGGCGTAGGGCTGCAGGTGGGAAAAGCTAATCAAGTAAGCTGTCCACACAGCGCCATCCCATAGCACTGCAAAGCGCCTATATCTCTTTGGAGTGGGCAACCTCCTCCGTAATGATTAGTGAAACTTGATGTGCATGGTGTGTCAACGTTTATTTACATCGTTCTCAGACTACATAATTGCAGCTGATCGCTGTCGCTCCGATGCTGATGTGTGGCCGATGATGTCACATTAGCTTCTGCATAGCATGATTGATTGGTAATCACCTGCAATGGAGACAATACATTATAGTCGTCGTACAGGATTTCTCTGCCTCTCCCTTCCACCTTTCCATGCCAAGCAAAAAATAAGCTAAACAAAAGAAACCTGCTCATCTCCTAAACATAAAAGAAAATAAATGAAATGTGTAGGCAAACTTAAAATAATTTCACGCAACACTACTTTCAACACTATTTTAGTGAGATGAAACCTGCCTAAGATGCTAACTGCATAAAATTGCAAGATCTCGTAGCTTATTCGTAGGGAGAATTCAAGTTGTATTGCTACTCAAAATGGTCGCCGACCAGAAGTTGTTAAAACACAGTAGGGTCCATTTAATACAAGCTTTATTAATTTGAATTGTGTTGGCATCCGATTTATTACTACTTCTACCGTAAATAACAATTCATGAAACTCACCACGCGTCGCCAATTAATGATTTGATTGCAAGCAAATAAGGCAAGACACAGAGCAATATACGAGTATATTTGAAATAAAAAGAAGTTGAAAAAATATACAATAACAAAGTTCTACGGGCTGCACCACCGACAAAATGTGTTCGTCGGCATTCGCGTTCATACTAGATGAGCACAAAGAGCACATTTGCAGAAAGCTCCGCAAGGCATGCATCGAGTATAGCTATACGAACCACCATCCACCGTGTCCAAGACTGCCGTAGCCCTTTCCGAAGTTGCCGTAACTGCCAGAGAACCCGCTGCCGTACCCGTGAGAGTATCCACCGCCATATCCGAAGCCACCACCATATCCTCCAGAATGACCACCGATTGACCCACCTCCGACAATGGCTCCGCCATGAGAAACCTTCTTAACCTGAAAAAGATTTCCGAGTCACACAACCACCGTAAACGAGTGATTCTATCAGGCTGGAGCCACGGTTGCTGGCTGTACGACTTGGTGCCGTAGCCACGTCATGCTCTGTTAGCAGACTAAACCGGCGATAAGGTGCGTCGTGTGGTGAGCAGCATATGTGGAGGTAAGCGAAATAGCCTTTTCTTTGTGCAGCTGTTAACGAGAATGCCGTCAACTGCCGGATTCATTCGCCGCAATCAACTCACTCTCACTATATGCGTGAATTGTAGGCCTTGTAACACATCATGGCGCGAAGTCCTAAACGCGCTCAAACGAAAGTCTGCCCTTGTTCCGTTTACGTGCCTGTGTTTCCCAATCTTATGGCAATATATCTTTATTAACTATGCAGGTTATGTCATATAAACGAATACACACAGCTGATTTATCTGGCTCTGCTCGACTATCCTTGTTTACCGCTCGTCGCACGGCGCACACTGCTGCTGCATTCGTTACGCATTTTCTGATTCTGGAAGGCGGACTGGCAAAAAGTGGGATATCATCATGCCCAAACCGCACAGTCACTCGACGATTTTTAAGTGCCGAACCGTGTTGTCCGCTTACCTGGTGCAGTGTCTTGACGACATAAGTTGGTCCCTGAACCACCTGCGGCTGTGAGGAGCCCGCGGTAGTTGCCGAGGCTGCGCTTCCGTGGCCGAACCCTGCGCCGCCACCGTGTCCTGTCTGGATGCCCTTGACAACGATCACGCTGTGGCCTCCACCGAAGCCACCGCACTGAACTGTGGCCACCAGGCCACACATTACAACTGCTGCGATCATCTGCGACCGATGGCATTCGATGAACAGCGGGACCAAAAAGCAAGCTCGATGATTTTGGAGATGGCGAAAGAATTTAGGTAGATTAAGTGCCACAAGTTATAGCTTGTGAATGACTAAATTGGACTAATTGAGCATTGGTGTATGGCTGCCAATTTGGTAGGCTGAGAGTATACAAAATGGCCGCAGAGAAAAACACGACAGTGGGGACGGTAGGTAATCCGATAGTCTTGTGGGTCGTTTACACTCCTTGATACATCATCAAACTCTGTATTAATACCGCTATGGAGGATGCTCAGACAGCAGCATTATAAAACAACTGTCTAATTTTAGTCATTCCTCATTGCTCATATCAAAATGAAAAGAAGGCTAGATTCAGTGTTTTGAAAAATTAGGAGGCAAAATATGCAAGGAATAATTTGGAGTATATTAATAGCACGTGCGCATGCAGCGCCAGCGCCGAAGATTTGATTATTTCTTCTAACTGTATCTAGCCCACGTAATTATATCTATCCTTAAAATTATGCTCACACGTCTAGTCGTCAGAGCACTACCACCCTTCTCCTGCTTTGTGTGCTTCTGGTTCCCTATCGACTATTCCATTCTCCAGCTATATTCTAATTGATATAAGTGCCCACACAAGCACGTAGTAGGTCTTTAAAACTAAGACTCCATCAGACGTTTTTCCTATAAACCTGTGAAACACGCACTACAGTAAACAACGATTTTTTTGTCATTATTTGTGCCTCAAAAAAGTGTTCATTAACCTAGTTGCCAAGTTGCCACATACTTTGTTCTTTCAACGCAGCTGTAAACACCCCAGTAGCAACGAATACAATCTGCAACCTAGTGCTAATTTTAAGGGAAAGCTAATGGCAGGGATAACACGTGAAAAGCGGTGTGCCATTGAGGTAGTAGCACTCCGCGTTTCACATTATTTAGTAATTACAGTGCCATTTGCAATGAACAAAAAAATACTGGATAATTTAAATGACACTTTTAACACAGGCGATGATTCATGACGTATTTTAGTATGGCTGTAATCTAATCACATTTTCTCCTGACACGCATCCTATGCATCCGTGCACCATGCAACTGCGTGTCTCGATAAACGTGAGCTTACCAAGGAGTTCATGATCCTATGAGCGAGCTGCTTGAGAGCACCGTCGTCTGGAAGCTTCGGGACAGATGTGAGCTGTGAAAGATCCCTGAGACCTCGACTTTATATAGGGTTTACATGACGCTCCGAAAGCAGAAAAAAAAGATGATGGGAAAGAAGTTTTCCTGAACCCCTGGGTACTGAGATCTTGGGAAGAACCCTCCTGGTAGCAAAAATGCTTTCAACTTAGTGTAGCCTGCGCATAGCGCCCCGACGTTCCCTTCCTGACAGTTGCCCGTGGTGTTAATCAGAAAGTGAAATGGTTCTGCTTGGCTGATCCCATAACTCTGCCGTTTTCCGCGCTCCCGTGCCCCTTTGCAGGTCCTCTACATGAAAACAAGACGACCAAGCGTTTCGTACGTAAGTGTCTCAGTATAGAAAGTCGGGTCTTCTGCCAGAGGAATATCCGCAAGCTGCCCAAATACTGTGTCGGTGTTTTCCTTCAGGATAACTCGTAATTCTTTGCCTTCAATGTAAGCTTTTTCTCTTGCCTTTTATATTTTCTGGCTTTTCTTGCTCGTATGAGGTGCAAATCCCGGTGGAAACAAGTTTTAAGGCAGCCCTATACCTTCTTATTCTGCCTTGCATCAAAACAAGAGATCTGTGTGCTCCAGGCGCCTGACGCATGGGCGCACCATACCAGATGCTGGAAAACGTGAGCCCTCGGAGCGCGTAATACATTGACCTAGTAAAGGCAACAATACCGACGGGAAAAGTGCAATCGTTTGTGGACTCAAAAGAGTTTATACGTTTATTACTCAGCACTTGAGAAGGTAAACAGAAACTGTGATGAGATATATTCACTCGGGCTTGCAGTACAGGAGCCAAATTCACAAAACACTTCAGCCACAAGAATGGTCAGTCGGTAGCCATCGCTAATAATATATTCACTGTCATAGTTTGCTGGTGCGTCTTCTTGAATAACGCACAGGCGTAGGAACGGCATTTTAAATAATAGTGGCCCCGACTTTTCGAGTGGTTGATAAGGTGCGCGATGTCGTAACACACCATGGTAAAAAACAGTGCAACAAGAAGAAAACATGGACGCAATGAAAGAGTAAGACCATAATAAGTGCAGAAGTGAAGACATCAACCTATTCCTTTAGTATTTTTCCTGATGTCTAATGTGGCCAACAGTAATTAAGAACACAGGCTTCACTGCATGGTTACCTGCTTTATACAACATGAATTTAAAGAAGAGTTCGGTGCTTTTATGTGACGCTGCTTACTCCTCGTTGTTGCATGGCAAACAAAGACTGAAAGCGCAATAAGCATCCTAAAGCTCTGAAGACAGTATAAGAAGACGAACACGCTCAATGTTTCGTACACGAATGAAAGGATGGCACACAGGTGAGTGCAAAAACACACATAGACATACGTAGCTCCGTAAAAATTGAAGCCAAGCAAAGAATTACAATAACGTGCAGAGCACTTTTCGGTTTTTCAGGTGAGACGGCCATAGCCACTACACTTAAGTACGGGACTTACAACTATTTAACGACATACTTTCACGTTGTACTGATAATTCGGTGAAATTCGTTAACAGTGACAATCTGCTGAAAAATGTTACCGTTAAAAATAAAACAGTGTGCGCGTGACAGCATAATAAATATAAATGTGCATGACACATATATATGACCTGCTCCTTTATATATATATATATATATATATATATATATATATATATATATATATATATATATATATATATATATATATATATATATATATATATATATATATATGTATAAGTGGGCTAGGGCACGAAGATTTAATGAGACGTAACTTGGTATTGTAGAAAAAGAATTTGAGAGTGGCAAGTGCTCTTCTCTGTAAACCATGCATTGCCCACAGTATATTTCTCACAACACTCAATTAGTACTCAGTGCTCACTTTGTAGCTTCATATCTTAAAATTAAATTATGGTGTTTTACGTGCCAAAACCACTTCTTGATTATGAGGCATGCCGTAGTGGAGGACTCCGGAAATTTCGACCACCTGGGGTCCTTTAACGTGCACCTAAATCTAAGTACACGGGTGTTTTCGCATTTCGCCCCCATCGAAATGCGGCCGCCGTGGCCGTAGCTTCATATCTTGTGCACTGGAGAAACAGATGGTCACACCTTCGTCCGCGTGGCAACAAGGGCACTACGGACTAGAGCAACGCATTGTATCTTGTACAAAAAGTGCCGAGTATATCGGTGTAGCAAGGCGCAGATAATGCAATAAGTGCACAGATGTACTGCTCTCTTTCAGATTTCGACCGAGGGATAGTTCAATGTGTTCAATTAGGACTAATTCTGAGCACTTTTACTGCGGCTGAAATCCGGTGTTACTACTTGGTCGACAAGATATCTGGCTTAGCAGCAGGCGACCTTCACTACGCATTTGGGAAGTGTACTTTTTTATTGTTTTTCCGCGGCTGTGTTACAGCTGAATCCACTGCAGTTTTTCCAGAGATATTTCTATGTCATGATATTCGTCTACAGTTATTAAACAAGCATTGCAATTCATTGAAACCGTGATACATCATTCGTTACTCAAGTGTTTGAGTGCTTATTGTGGGTTTTATACACTAAATGAGTAATCAACACATTTCTTCTTACATTCTTTTTGACATGAGGGCGGCTTCAGGGGCCGAATACACAAATGTTCGCAATCATAAGTGCACTTCGCCATGGGCCAGCCACCTTCGCAAATATGTCCAGCATCAGGATCGGCTGTGATTTTCTCTTACGATGGATTCTATGAATACAGACCAAGAATCACTAAAGCTATGCGATTTTAGTGTATATTGTACTCGTGCTACAAATTGCATTGGAAAGATAATAGCAAGAAGGTCGGCTAACGTGAACATGTCCAGGCGGGATAAGTTAAATGTTCGCTCTAGCTTTAAGTTCAATTTCTTTTAAGAGCTTGGGTGACATAGCCGGTTCCTTTGTGTCAGCTTGAGTTGCATATTCAAGTAGAGTCCATGATGAGAGAGACAGCGGTGATTTGAGTGCAGTTTATTTTAATACCATGCATACCATTGGAAACTGCATAATTCGATTGTGAAGTAGAAATTGGGACTGATTTCTGCTTAATTGTGCCGAACCATGTTTTATTCCTCGTCGCGGCATTCCTTTCCATCTAAGCCAGTGTCTTGGAACCAAATGAAATAAGTACTTGTAAGCATGTCTTTCTCTATAGTTTGGAACGTATATAACAGTAATCGAGCGGTGGCAGAACGCAACAGAGATCGAGGCGATATCACGTTGACTGGCAACCATCTGCTTTATTACCCGGAAGAGCCACCTTACATACAAGTATTCTCAGCTACCAGAAAAAGACGGAAAGCAGAAGTGAAATCTACAAGTAGCACTCCTTATTCATGTGCCTTTTATTGATGGTGCATTATAGGTCAGTGATGTGAATCTATATAGCCGTAGGTGCCTTTATTTGCTTCGCTTTATTGCTTAATTTGTTTGAGAATTAAGAAAGCGGGAACGTGTACGCGGATGCACATGGCATAATCTTTTAAACATTTATGAGCCTGAAGCAGCAGCAGAAGTAACAAATATGCCTTCGTCCGTAACTGGGGTGGCTCTCGCAAGCAGGATGCTGATGAGTTACCTGGGCCTTAGACTACCCCGAAATTGAGCAAGGTGTCACTGGTATACAGGTTGTTGTCAAAAAACGCAAGCCCCACCACAGCACACATAAGCAGCAGCTCTTCCTGCAAGAGAAAGTTAAGGGTTAGCGCCTTTTCCATTAGCGACTACGTTTACCTTGACACGGATAATATCGATAAATTTAAATAGGCCAAATCTCATGGTTAAATAAATAAATAAATAAATAAATAAGGAAATAAATACATAAACAAATAAATAAATAGAGTGAGTCCACTGAAGCAAAATTTACAATAACAACAGTCTGCTATAATCTCTTCAGAAAGACACAAGGGGAGTAGACATAATGTGTCAATGAGAGCAGCGACTATAGTAACTAATGGCAATGTTAACAATACAAGCGAGCACACAGGAGCATTGCAGAAGGAATAAAGTCGTTTAGCGATGTAATATAGATGCACAGTGTAGCTGTAGCGAAATACGACGGAGCACATATAGATGCGTAGCATGTGTAGCAAAAAGGCAGCACAGAACCTGGTCATACGGTAAATCTTTCCGGCAATATGGAGCAGGTGCAAGGAAGGGCGTTACCGTAATAATGTAATGACAGCGCTAAAGCTATCTAACATGGCAAGACTGCGAGAAATGGTCAGAAAAAGCAGTTTCGCAGGCAACACCTTTTGGACTTTCTGGAAAATTCAGTAGGTTGTGCATGCATGCGATGGCCTGCTGTTCAAGAACGACATATATACTGCATCGCGGGATGGAAATTAGTTGTTGTGTTCTGCATTTCAAGCTAATGACCTTTCAACGTTTGCCTACGTACATCTTTCTCTGGACTCGCTCACAAAGGGCAAGATGCGAACGATTGCGTTCGTTCGTGCGCGGGCGCGCGTGCGCGCGCGCATGTGTGTGTGTGTGTGTGTGTGTGTGTGTGTGTGTGTGTGTGTGTGTGTGTGTATGTGTGTGTCGAAAATATTCTTGTCGCAGAGAAACTGTTGTCACGTCTAGACGAGGAGTCGAAACTCACATTTGCTTATCCACGCCGCTGTTCACAACGATTGCTGTACAACAGCCACAGACGGCGAGACAGGAAGCTGCATACAGCGCAGGTTCCAGCCGCAAACGCCGTTTGCTCCACTATATTTACAGTTGGAAATTGTAAGTGGCATGCCGCGCACAGTTCCTTTATCTTCTTTAGTTGTAGGCTGGCAGCGCGGAAGACGCGTGTTCGCAGCCCTGCTTTATCCCAGTGCACAATGCCACTTCTTTTTACAAGCACCATGACTTTTCGAGCCGTTTCACACTATCACAAGTACATTCGCTCGCAAGTTTTCCAGTGAAATACGTTGTTGTTTCACATTGTTTTGCCACAGAATGTGCAAAGAACGCTTTTTATTCTCACAAGTTGGGTGTATAGGACATACAGAAACTTGAGTAAATTACAGCATGTTCTGCTAAGTAACATAAAAATACAGAATTTTATTTATGCTCGAATTAAGGCGCTTATATCAGCGGCTGTTGGTCAATTATGTCCCAGGGTATAATTGATGAATCACCAAGAAGTAATTGCTTTGTCTCTACTGCATTTTTTAGAAAGGAAATATAAGTTAGAACACGTGGTATGCTATACACTTGCGTGTCTCCCTCAAACAGTTTACCTTGCGCTATTCAAGATGCTTCAATGAAGATAATTACATAAATTTTACATTCTTAGAGAAGGAAGGTGGAAAGACGCAGGTATAGCTGCCTCTTTTCCAATTACTCATGGGAAAAGTGTTGAGGGAGTGACAGAGAGTGCGAAGACCGCAGTTCAGATCAATAAGGCGAACCAGAAAAGGCACAGCCTGTATACAGCCGGGCTCTCGAGTCTGTTGCCGCCAGGTACCTTAGAAGTGCTTGTGACTTTCTGGGCTGATGAGCTGTGAGACCAGGCCCCCAGGACATTTGCTTCGGTCGAACTCCCTTTTAAGTCTTATTACTCTGGGATCCTCGTGTATTCTGGCAACAATCTCATCATCATCATCATCATCATCATCATCATCATCATCATATTGTCTATTTATTTATTTATTTATTTATTTATTTATTTATTTATTCATTGTCATACTCTCAAGCCCCGGGGGCATTACAGAGAGGAGTGGTAATTATAACAAATAAATTCGTTGACAATATTCTTGAAGTTTTTGGCGTCAGAAATGGCGGTGATGGAGCCAGGAAGGTGGTACCAGTCATTCGTCGTTCTTGGCAAAAAAGAATCAAAATAAACGTTGGAGCGACAAGTTGGAACTTCAACCTTAAAACGATTATCCGTGCGTGACGATATGTATGATGGCGGGGAGACTAGTTCACCCTTAAGTGTTTCGTTAGTGTAATAAATCTTATGAAAAAGGCATAGGAGAAAGTATTTACGACGTAACTCTATACGTTAGGCAAGCCAAGGGTTAGTTTCATTGACGAGACACTTGCATGACGAGAATAATTCGAAATAAAGCGATTAGCTGGAATTTCAATGGATTCGATGGTATTTTTTAGCTTTAGAGTAGAAGAGTCGAAAATGGAGCATGCATATTCAAGTTTAGGCCTCACTAAGGATTGGTACAGAAGTAACTTGACGTCTGCAGTTGCCGACGAAAATTACGCCATAGAAACCCAAGCATGCGATTAGCGTTACCGTAACCGTAACCATGGCTGCACAAGAGTCTGCAGCGTGGGGCTCGCTGCAGCGTGAGCAAGCTCTCGTGTTCTCGCACACGGCGCTCACGTGTCCCAGCCTCATACAATTGCGGCATTGCAGTGGCCTTGGGATGAATGGTCGCACAGGGTGTCTAAGGTGGCCCAACCAGATCTCACTGGCCTTGTTACACACAATCCATGTTTAGATGGATGTTTCGGTCTCGGGAAGTTCAACCCTTGTTGTCCTATCTTAGTTGGTTGCAATTAACTTTATTACTTCACATAACACCACTGGGCATCCACGGAATCCGGACTCGCCTCTTGCCTCGTGGATGTGGAATATATCGTAAAATAAACACTTTGCAAATGGGCGATATCGTCTGATCCTAAAGATACGTGTACACTGGTTCATCCGGCTTCTAGAGCGACGCGAAATCTAGTTAGGTGATGGCGATATCCGCCCAAGAGGCTCTAGCCTCGCCGATCGGTTCCAGACCAATTTTTGTTACCACTGCCGCCAAAATTTTCGCCCTCGTACCAATAAGAAAGCGAGTCAGATAGTAGAGCAGACAGAATCCAGCGCCACTGCTGTCGTCGTCTCTTCTTTGGCAAATACCTCTTCTACTCTTAATGCGTCGCAAAAAAAATTTACTTGCCAGGATGCCCAGAAGTATCGCTTCTTCCTAATGACATTTTCTGCGATTAACGCGAAAGAAAAACACGCGAACTCTACGGGCGCGATGAAAGCGTCCTGCTTGCGGGAACACCCCTGTGCGTGAGGGTGGCGCATACTCCGCATATGGCCTACTATCAAAATATAGTGAAGTGTCTTGTTGTTGCTTTGTTTTTGCCGGTATTTCAAGAGTTCCGCGGGCACAGTGGGCAAGTAATGGGAACGACGCGGAATTTCGGCGGCAGGGATTTTCCGGTCGCTGTAGACGCCGAATGACCTAGTGTTAACATGGCAAGGCAGGCGTTCAAAGCCTGTGAAGTTTACGTCACTGTAATTATGGTCATTTGGTGTCCCAAATCGACGAATTTTGCAATTTCACTGCTCATTGAGGACATGATAGGAACTTTTCTTGCCTCTCGGATGATTTGGAATTTTACTGCACCCGGCCGTAGTTTTAGCGGCTCCGGCCACGGTGGCCGCATTTCGATGGGGGTTAAATGCAAAATTCCCGTGCGCCGTGTGTATGGTGCACGCTAAAGAAGTCCAAGTGGTCAAAATTAATCCGGACTCACTCACTATGGCGTGCCTCATAATCAGATTGTGGTTTTTGCACGTAAAACCCCAGAATTTTGTTCTACTGCTCCCGCTGAGTGCGGGTCTCGTCCACTAGCCCGGCCGTGGCTACAAATGGCTGTCCGCGCGGCGGAGCGTCTACGCCGCCCGCACCCTAATTTGGAGGTAATATAGAGTTTTAGAATACGGGCCCCAAACGTTTTGGGGCTCCGAAGAAATAGCGTCGAAGCCACTGCGCATGCGCGAGACGCAACCTGCGTTTGGGTTTTGCGTTGGGCACGCTAATTCACTGATTTACCGGGATCCCCAAAAGTTGCCCCAAAAGGTTGGCGTTAACAAACATGGCGGCAGCCATCGAAGCGACGACTCTAACCTAGCACCAAACTCGGTTCGATTTGAGGTAACCCGGGAAGTTCGCGAGCTAGGAGAAGAGACGGTGGTTATCGCTTTTTCTCAACTAGCGTGTGTTATGAAGATGGAGTCATTTTACTCCGCTGATTCCGAATTCTATTGTGGATTTTATGGCTCGTAGGTCTAACGCGGCTTAGCTTGGCTGGCTAAGGCACCTAAAGTTGGTTACTCAAAACTAAGCGCAACTAATTGTTTGCTGCTTACAGAATAACCTCTAATTGTAATTGAACGCGAATACACGAAAGTCAAAATTAATATTCTTATCATATAATGGTACATATTGTTTAATTATTTCTAATAGGTTTTCTTTGACGCCGAACTGGCGCTGTCAGCGAAAGACGCTATCCGCAAACGCAAAGCCCTATTCTAAAGCTCTTCACTCCTGGATGCCCCAACTCTAACACCCACAAAGCTCTTTGGGGCCCCAAACTATTGGGGCCCCTATTCTAAAACTATCTGATCTCCAGTGGACGCAAAGTTTGAGCGACTCGGTACGGCTGGCGGCTGCGTGTTCGCTGTCTTTCCGCGTGCCTATAGTGCCGGAGGTCGTGTAAATTTTCTCAGATGCGTTTAAGCGAGAGGCAGCAGAAGCGGTTGCTCCTCTACGTTTGCTTTATACATCATGCCAGCTTCCTTTCAGCGAGTATTCCCGGCCATCGAGTGAAATATATTCGTATTTGTTAGTGCGCGTCTGACTCCATGCTTCGTAATTTAATTAGTAAGCGAATGTTTACTGCAATTCTTATACGGCTGATAAAACCGCAAACCCTAATTCGTGTAGTTGTCTAATGCTTGTCATTGCTATCAATGCTTCGTCTTCCGGGCTAAATTGCAACATTTAGAGCGACGCTTTCTTTGCTTCTTCCTTCGATATTTAGGCTACTACTACTACCGTTGCTGCTGCTGCTGCTTCGCGAATGCCGTGTCGGGAAGTGGTTGAGAGCACGTGGCAGGAGCGCAGGAGAAGAGATTAGTGACGTCAAAGTGCAGGCCTCGTTTGCGAAGGAATGTAGCCGCAATGCCCTGTGGAGCTCCTTCGGAGTCGCCACAATGCCTTCTCCCCGCAAAAGCGTTGCAGCAGCTGCAACGCTTGCTTTTGTGCTCATGAGCAACAGTGCAGAAAGGGAGTAGAGAGAGGAGGCAGAGAATGGGCAGAACCGGATGCCCTACCAATTCAGTTACTGACACGGTCACGAAACGAGCGACCTTACCACTCTTCGTTGGTAGGAGCTCGCCTACACGGCGTGGGAGGAGCAATGCGACGTCAAAAAGCTTGGGTCTTTTGAGGTCTCTTTAATAATGGAAGGACTACTACTGCACTTGGCAACAGCTGAAAAAGTGGATAAATGTAAATTCAAGGTACAGTACATTTCCGCTATTTATGAAAACAAATATTCTACAAATTTTTCCTGCGGAGAACTGACGCAGAGCAGGCAGAGGCGAACTCGCAGCACCGCAGCCCCCTGGCGACACTACGCAAGCGGCGGTCAAGCCAACAACGCTTGTTTACCCAGCGTGGCACCTTAGTGGATATGGCGTTGCTTGAAGTCGTGGGTTCAATCCCTACCACGGCGCGCCAATTTCGATGGGGGTGAAATATAAAAATGCATGTGCACTTAGATTCAGGTGCCTGTTAAAGGACTTCAGATGGTCACAATTAATCCGGAGTTCCCCACTATGACATGCCTGATAACCAGGTTATGGTTTTGGCGCATAAAACACCATACTTCAATACAGTTTAACATGTTTACTACGATGTGATGCGCCGTGTGAGACAATGACGGTTCTAACCATCTCGTAGGCTATGAAATTCCCCACAACAACACCTCAAGCAGACACATGTCGGTATGTGTTCTGTGTAATACGTGGGTAAACCGAAGTAATTTACGCAACGGGGAGATCACTTCACCAGTTTAGCATTTCATGTCATATAATTACGGGTAGAAAGCCTTGAGGCATTACGTAAGAGATGGTTTCCTTCCATATGTCAACACCAAAAATTGAAAGAGAGAGAAAGAAAACAATCGAGGGGGGGGGGGGGGGCAAAAGGGGAAACATTGGGTCGGTAAGTTAATGTAGGAGTAGGGGAAGAGTGTGATCCGGTGATTAGGCAAGATGGGGGTCATTTAACATTTCGCGGTATGATTTGCGGTCAGTGGCTGCGACTGTTTTCTGGGAGGCTGTTCCGATGGGTTATTGCATCAGGGAAGACTGGCGTGTATATGGAAGATGTCCGAGTGATAATGTGTGCTATGACACATCTGTGGTTTAAGCAGAAAGATGTACGTAAATTAACTTAACAGGGCATGTCTGAAGTGCGGGTGGTAATAAAATGTGTGAAGCAAGCAGAGACGAGAGATGACCCGGGGTAGGCAAAGCGATGGTAGTTCAATCGTGCGTTTTCGTACGGTTATGGTGATTTCCGAAGCGTATTGAGAAGTTTAAACCCAGCAGGGTGATGTTGTACTGCGTCTATGTCGTCGGTAAGAAATGAATGAGAAGGCTGCCAGACAGATGACGCATATTTTAGCGTCGGACGGATGAATATTACATATGCTAGCTTTTTTTGTTTCAGAATAAGCGGTTTTCAGGTTACGTTACGGATATACAAGAATACGTTACCCACCGTGGTGGTGTAGTGGCTTTGACGTTGCGTACTAAGCCCGAAAGCGCGGGATCGAATCCAGGCCTCGGCGGCTGCATTTCGATGAGGGCGAAATTCAAGAACGTCCGTGTACCGTGCATTGGGCTCACGTTAAGGGACCCCAGGCAGTCAAAATTATTCCGCAATCCAACACTAAGGCGTGTCTCATAATTATATCATAGGGTTGGCACGTAAAACGCCAGATTTTAATTATTTCTTCATCCAAGGGTAGATGAAGCATTAGAGCAGATGGTGTCAATATGTGTTGACAATGATAGTGTCGATTTCATGGGAACGCCCAGGTAATTGAGCGACAAGACATGATTGATAGGATCCTTGCGCCATAAAACCCCATATATCATCATCATCGTAATAGTGATTGATAGGAGCAGAATTAATTGCACAGCTGTGGTTTGTTAAGCAGAGGTTGAGTGTGAATGACAGAACTTTGCCCTCAATCAGGTTTAGCGGCATGAACCATTTTTCAGACCATACTTCCATCGATTCAAGATCCCGTCGGAGGGCGGTGATGTCGTTACAGCCTTTAATAGACAAATATACGAAGCAGTCATCCGCGAAAAGACTTAATTTATTGTTTATGTCAGCAGGTAAGCGATTGATGTAGATGAGAAAAAGTAGTTGCGATAATCCAGCACGTTGTCGCACACCCGATGATACGCTGCAAAGGGATCGATTATAGTTTTTGCAGAGGTGAACTGGTGTACGCCTCTTAAGAAGTGTACAATCAGGCAAGAAAACTATGTAGGATGCCGATATATGCAAGTTTATAAAGTAGGTGATTATGGGAAACGCGTTTAAATGTTTTTGAGCCATCCAAAAAATGGCATCAATCTGCAGACGAAGATTCAGGAGTTGTAAAGTGTCATGAGTGAACTCAGCGAGTTGGGTCTCGCATGAAACGATGTATGAAGCTGTGTTGATGACGGTAAAATGAGCTGATAGATTCCAGGGGAATCACTAGGTTGTTTGAGTTTATACAAGGTGTTTCATTTAAGCCAAACTTGAAGAGAGAGAGAAAAAAATACAGAGAAAGGGGCAGGTAGGTTAACCAGAGGTAGTTCCGGTTGGCTACCCTGCACGGGGGGAAGGGTACGGGGGATAAAAAGAGAAAGAGAGTGGAAGGAGGAGAAAGAGAGAAAGAGAGACTATGCGAATGCTACGTAGCTGAACAGAACCAAAGTAATGTTGATTGTCGTCGCTTGGAGATACTCAGATTCTTTTTTTGCATTCCCCCTAATTGCATAATTAGTTTTAATTAATTAATCAACTTCTCCAATGTTAAACTTAGACTGAAAGTGGAAATGAGAATGTTGTAGAGCGACACGAAAAACTCCAGATACTGCTTTCTGTAGCTACAAATTCCTGCCATTTCCTCCTTGACCCGCTTCACCGAATTATAACAATCGAGAAGTCGAATAATTAATTAACACTCATTATATAATTAGGAAGAATGAAACAAATAATCTGAGTATCTCCAAGCGACAGCAAACACCCTTACCTTGGTTTGGTCCAGCTACGTGGCATTTGTACATTTTTAAAATTTGGCTTAAGTTACATGGGGCACTCTGTGCGTTCTCGTAGTTTGGAAGGAAAGCTAGTCATAGAAATTGGGCGCTAGTTTGTAGCCCCATAATGATCAGCAGTCTTAAAAATTGACGCGACATTGGCCTTTTCCCAGAAGTTGGGTGAGTGCCCTGCGTCTAAAGATTGCGTAAATATTAGGTGCAGTGCCTGGCTAGAAATACTACACGTGTTATGAAGTACTTTAGCGTCAATGTAATCACAGAGAGCAGAGGCGGTTAGTTTTTTAAGTGAATTGACGCTACAATATGCCATCAGTCTTAATCTTGATGGTTAATCGGTTTTATGGCACAAGGGCCAGGGAAGGCCAAAGAGCATCAGAGTGTTAATCTTGTTATCGTACATTGATTTCACGAATAGTTATGCTATTGGTTCAATGGAAAAGTCATTGGTGCCAGAATAAACCGAGGTGAAGTTGAACCAAGCTCTCAACAACTTAAACATCCGACGTCAACAACACCGCCAATTTACCGTCAATTTTAATTAACTTAAACTCTACATTGGCTTACACCTATTCCCACAGTGCGTGGGACGTTCACAACTTTTTTTTCTGCCACGTTGCCACGTTGCGCGGTAAGCTTTACTGAAAAACGACGAATATGTCAAGTGTACCCACCTTCAGGTTTTGCTCAGCTGGCTCGGTAGCGAAGCGAACGCAGCGTTCTGTTTTTGATTGCTGGCATGAGCATTATGCGCAAGCGCAGTGTAATAGTTCCCGCTGAACAGGACCCTGTTAGGATACGCGTAGCCAAATATAAACGCTCAGCTAAAGCTGTCTACAGTTACGCCGCCTAGGTGTGGAGCGCGCTACAGTACACATTATGCGCTTCATAATCAAATTTATTTGCAAAAGCTGAGGCAATACATCAAAACACACACAAAAAAATTTATTGCACATTTTTCACTAACAGCAATTGAGACTCTGCCTGGCTATTATGTTCTATCAAAGAACTCCCTTTGGCTTGTTCATACGCCTTTCTTGCGCTAAACAGGGCATGTAGTTTATCGTCTTGCTACCATGAACGACAGCATTACGATTACTACTAGCAGGAGCGCGGAGGAAGTTTCCATGCGAACAGCAGCCACTGGGACAATTCTAATTTTGGATCGTGTTAAATAAAGCTCTAACTCACCTTTTGATTTTATCTGGGTCGGAGCATATTTGTGCCCGAATTAGCAGAATTCACGACGAGAGCTCTTCCCCCCCCCAAAAAAAAAAAAAAAAATATGTGACAACGGAGTACATGGAGAATCCTTTGCTTATCCAAAAAGAATAAAAAAAGAAACAAGGAAAAGAGAGGAATATGGCACGGCACGATTGTGTTATTCTGACCAAGTAAAGTAGGCGCGGAATGTGATGCTCCAGATCCGATCAAACGCTATTAGAACTGCGATAAGAAAGGCACAACGAAAAAACGCAAATATTTCAGTCAGCGACAGTTGTTGCCAATCGCCTTTATTGAGTGCTCATATATCACGCTCACTCGTTACTTGGCTTTCAGTGACCGGCCCCAAGAGCATGAACTTACTAGTGCACTGAGATCGCCAGCTTTGGAAGGTGGACACACTAGAAAGCAAATTTTGTCGTTCTGGCGTCAGTTTCCACAAGTACATTCAAATATATTTCAGAACTCTTATTTGTTTTC
The DNA here is from genome assembly GCF_023375885.2 of Dermacentor andersoni. Lineage (NCBI taxonomy): Eukaryota > Metazoa > Arthropoda > Arachnida > Ixodida > Ixodidae > Dermacentor > Dermacentor andersoni. The sequence continues at coordinate 137,192,533 of NC_092814.1, forward strand.
ATTTTGCATTGATTAGAACAGATATGCACAACAACATATGAAGTGGTATTGTAAACCTATAGCCGGCTCGATTTGAAATGTGGCGGAAGAGCGACCGTCCGCGTGCTGTAGATAAGTATGAGAAAAGGTGTAATGGAAAATCTATTTGCAAAGTATTAGGAATGGGGGCACGGCAGTGCAGTTGAATATGTGTGATGCGTAGCGACTGAGTGACGTGCCGAAATAACACTGACTGAATGCTAAATGCTAAATGGAGACGCGAGTGTTTACTGCATGTGGGTAAATGGCATATCTGGTGAGGTTGACTGCCTGAATAATTTATCTTACTTGCAATTTTTGAATCTTAGAGAACAAAGAAAATTCGCAACAAACGTCACTGCATGAAGAGGCACACAAGCGGAGATCGCACGTGGTTACTTCTTCTTGTAGGTGCACATGAATGTTGACAAGTGTTCTTTCACTCTTCCATTCACGACGACAAATGTGACCAGCAGGAACGCATGTGGTGCTGGCAGCTGCTTTCTGCGGATCGAAGTAGAACTACCACCAGGGCTTCCAGGGTCCAACTTGACCCAGGACGTGTCCGCCATGGCCAACCTTGCTCACGCGATGTATTGTATTGACTACGTAGGAAGGACCCGACACATATGTGTCTCCGTGGCCACCACCGAAGCCACCGCCGAAGCCACCGCCGAAACCGCCGCCGAAGCCGCCACCGAAGCCACCACCAAAGCCGCCTCCATGGCCACCTCCCGTGGTCAGGATAATGAGGCCACCACCTCCGCCACCATGGAAGCCGCCCCGGCAGGAGTGGAGCAGCGTGAAGATCAGAGCAAGGGTTGCCTGCACGCAAACTGCGGCATCCTTATGCGACACACACACATGCCGCCACTTAAAGTGTACGTGGCAACGCTCAAGAGCTAAACACGCAAACTCTATCGAGAGACACTAGCATAGCAGGTTTCCATCAAGCAATATTAGGTTACTTGCAACATCATAAGCCTTAGCGAAATTGGAACCTTTGGGTTATAATGCGTATGTATTCTGTTAGAAAGACTATTCTAATATTGAGCGAATACGCAGTAGGATTTTTAATACATAATTACGTCGCAGCAAACGTATCTGAATTCTATAGCCTTAATATATGAAGTTGTAGTTATGTAGGGTCTTATGACGCAAAATCACATTAACAGATGAGTAGCATTCATTTTAATAAAACTAAATAACGGGTACAAATTAAAGGTAGTACACGTCTGTCTGTCAATGTCGAGTCATGAAGATGACTAAAGTAGATACAAATTCTCTGAGGACGTTGAATTGGCAACGAGAAAGGTAAGACATAGTATACAGTAGACATGGGCGGCCATGATGCGTATATGAGAAAAACGCATATTGCAGAACAGATATCTGGTAGGAAGGTAGGGTTAATTGGGGGATCAGATTTTGACGGAGTAGCAGAAGTGTAGTAGCAGACGCACTTCCTCCCTGCTACGGCATTCTGCATTTATAGGGATGAATGGGCTTAGAGTAGGGAAGGTTGTTTCAAACTATAACATAAAATTGAAAAAGAACGAAGGTACTTGAGGAGAAGGGAAAACAATAAAACAGGAACAAATAGTGCAGGAGCCAAAGTCACACTTAAGCACGAGGAAAAGAAATAGTTAAAGTCATATAGGCATGCACTAGGGGAACTATAGCACTGATACTAGAAATAGTAGAGCAAATTTGTTGGTAGAGTTCCGAAAAAGGAATAGATTGCGGATAATAAATGTCATTTCTGACAGCACAGTATAAGAAACTGGACATAGAAATACTCAAACGGCGAAGCAAGAAATTACAACTTCATTCTTCGTACCGATCCCAGCAATGTTGAGGATTCTGTATCAGGAGCGATTTCAACGGCTGACTTTGGCACAGTGGGCCAGTTGGAGACAATCGAGCACTATGTGCAGAATAATCGCGGTACCCCGCATTGTTCTGATACCAACCATTCGCAAATTTCGCAGCGACAACAAGCATGCGAGCTAAAAAAGCTACTTGTTCTCGCTGCAAAGAAAATTTTTACGTGACTCACGAATAAATAATAAGCTTGAGCCCATGCCTCCTTTCGAATTCACCATCACAACGAACAAATCAACCAAATTGCGACTCAGCGATACAGCAGATATCCCCGCTGAGCGAATCATCGTCGACGCACAATAGGCTGATACCTGCCTCCTCTATACACATGCTGTTGCCCCACGAGATGGCGGGAAGAAATCATTTCTTAGCCCTACACATAACTTTATCAGTGGTCACCAGCGTTACATATCTACTGTAGCCAGTGCTCTAATAATGGAAATTCGAGCCATGCACGAAGCTTTGCTCTACGCTATACATTTAAGCTGCCTGCTCTCAAGCACTTGGAGAAATCCACTCATTCCCTAGTGGCTGTTCAAGAACTGAAGAATGTTCACAAGGCAACGGAAATCTGTCAGACGATACACTTCCTGAGTCACAATACAGGTACCTGCGTCAGTGTACGCTGGGTTCAAGATCATGCTGCGAACCCTCCCAACATTGCTCTGACCAGCAGGCACACAGCCCTGCTAATCAAGACCTTCCGTCAATTACCCTGCCCTCACAACCCCTCACGTCACTCCGCGTCCGCAAGGATTCCTCTCCGGTGGTACACTCGCCCCCTTTTCCTACCGTGTCTGCGGAGGATGTTTCGGACCAGGGTGGCCCTTACACCGGCTGTCACATCTACGTGGAATTGGCCGCACTTTCCGCTGGACGCAAGGTGTCGATACAGTCCCCTTCCAGTGACGGAAGCAAATGTCTACGAGCCACTGCGCACTTGTTCCGGCTTTCAAGTGTAAGGCTCGCGTCCCCTACTGCAAGCTGCCCTACGCTACAATGCCACGACCAACTATGATCGCTGGATACACGACTACAGGTGCCACAAAATACTGCTTGAGTTCATATGCAACACAGGTCTCACAGCGCATATATAGTACCCACAATGCATTACGCCTTAAGCGAATTGTCTTAATCGCAATAACAAAAAGCATGATTCCGTGTTGTGAATGGGTAAAGGGCGGTGATTGTAAGCAAGCAAAGTCCTATTTTGTCCTCGATCGAAAGAGAGAAATAGAAAACTATTCAAGAACAGCAGAGCAACGCAGCGGCCACAGTCTAGGCAGAGCACGGACTCAGAGTGCGAGCGGCATTCACGAGCAAAACTGCTGAAGAAGACGACCTACTAGAAACCGCTGGAGAGGACGGCCCACTATATTGTTGCAACCCTTCTCTACACAGAGAACAATCTGGCTCTACAAAACGATACTAGAAGTCTATCCCATCCACGCTACTGATAATTGAACATTTTGTGAAGTATAAGCATCCTCTCTGTATGATCTTCATACATAACAGAAAGGAGTTCTATTGAGTAGAAATACAAGCCGTCATAGTGAAATTGTGCAGTCAAAAAGTAGAAGAATAGGTGTATAATATAGAAAATATCTGCAGCAATTCCTCAGCTGGCACACTTCTTCCCCAAAAATGCGAAGATTTTTCTGGCTGAGAAGTGTATCAGTGAAGGAATCACTGCATACTTGCAAGAAATATTCAAGGTGGTAGATCAGAAAGCATAGCTCGACGGACATTATATCAGCAACGTGCGATTTGCAGTTGACGTTGGGCTGTTCAGCTGCGCTAGAGATAACTTACAACAAAAGATTGGGAACATAAACCGGCGAATGCTAAATGCTAACTAAAACGGCGCCATGACACTCTTGTATTGTCAAAATTGTAATAAACTTCAAACTTCAAACTTCAAATGCTACACGAAGACTTGTCGTGTTCTGTAAACTGTCAAGGAAAGAGTTATGAATTCATAATTCGTAGTAAGCTCATTGAAGCAGCGCGGGAATGTATTTTTCTTTTTTCAGGCTAATTAGTCACAGGGGACAGAGATCATCAGAAGGAAAGCTGCAGTGGAAAAAAAAGCGTTGAAGAAAATAAAGCAAGTGCTCTGAAATCATGAACGATAAACTACTGATAATCTTGAAAAGAAAATTTAGTGATTGTATTCGGCCAGTCTTCATCTATGGGGTCGACACTTAAAGGCCATCGAAGAAACTGGAGTAGCTAAGGAATGTGCAAGGACCGGGGAAAGGGGGTCAGGTTGGGACTGATAATGTTGGTGTAACGCTAAAACATAAATAAGAGGTTAATCTGTATTATGTAACAAACGCGGGTGACTGATAAAGTTGAAGGAATGGAGTTAGTCAGATGACGTAATACGTAGAGCAAACTGGTAGTCTATCAGAGCAGCAGAGTTGGCGCTCTTTGGACATACCTGGCCCTTTGAATGAATGAATGTTTGATTAAACATCAAAAATTCCTTCATTCAAAGCAGCATAGGGCGAAAGGGGCGGGGGGGCAAGAAAGAACGCCGTTGGGGAGGACAAATTATTTGAAGATGTGATGCTATTTAAAATGTTGGAAGTGTAGGAAAAAATAGATAAACACAACGCAGAGGTAACTGAAGATCACTGAGGGAATCCTTTGTCTCGCAGTGCCCGTAACTGATGATAATAATGGTGATGACAGAGGCTCCCTGATAAATATAATATGACACAAAAGAAACGTCGATTACTATTCTTTTCCCTAGTATGCCAAAGTCAAACTTTGGATGGCGCAGTCGTTTGTTCTCCGGCTATTTTCTGCGTAACTTAATGCAAATACTCTAATTACCGCAGTAAGAAACGAACTGTACCACTGACTATGAAGAGCTGTTGGTTCACAAAAAAACCCGGCCAGAGATAAACTAGACACGTTACACCTAGCACAGCAAGTGATGTTGATGATGCTGAAAAGGGCAAAACGATAGCACTACGGTCACTCTTCTTGGTAGTACTTGTCTTTGAAATCGTGCTGTAAAGTTTTTGTGTTATGTATTGCAGGAATGATTGCTGCCTTTGGTAGCATGATTGCATTTTTCTAATATTTTGTTATTATATCGGAAGCGTGCACTGTTCATCTATTGCTAGAAGTGGTGATCCTGCGTTTTTCTTGTTCATTTCGTTTCGGGCGGCGATTGTAGTACTTCTGTATAATATGAGCCGGTAAATTGTTAAATTTTGGCAATTTCAATCAGAGAGCCTCTGGTGTGGGCAGAAATAAGGGATGACAAACAAAGTGCACTGCAAAACCATCGTGATGAAGTTAATAGAAGCAACAACAAATCATTGAATTTTATATGTCAATACAACGCTGAAGTGTGGGACTATAGAATAATCTTGATGACCTGAGGTTGTTTAACGTGCACTTAAATTGAAGTAAACAGGCGTTTCAGCACTTGGCCTAATCTAAATGCGGCCACCGCAGCGGGGAATGGAACACAAGCGAACGTTTGCGGTGGTGAGTTTTGAACTTACGGCCCCAGGCTCAGAAGCAGAGTGCCTTACCCACTGGGCTAAACCGGCGCCTCCTAGGTAACAGGACTCTGCAATCTGCTTTATGACATCATGCTACTTCGACCGAAATTTACATTGCCAAACACGGCGTGATGAAAGCGGTGACGTCAAAATCACGGCACCGCGGCTTACTCTGGAGCGTCCCCATTGGTTTCTATGGCAGTCGGGCAAGCTAGCATACGTCACGGATCGAAGTGCACCGGCCTTGCGCTATATAGGAGGCGTTGGTCAAGCGTCTCAATGCGCTCTTTTGCTTGCGAGAAGTTCATAACTAGAAGGATCCCTCACCGGTGTTTAATTGGACATTATATGCTTCCGAATTCCCAACCCATAAGAAGTGCTTAGATATCCTCAGATTTTTTTTTTTCGGCAGGACTTACAAAGCAAAAATTCAATAATGTGGTGGATTGTTCGATATGACGCTGTATTTTGATCGTCATTCAGCGCAGCATACAGAAAGGACAGAGACAGCGCTTGTCTTTCTCTCTTCTTGTGTGCCGCACTAATTTGTACCTTTAATGGAGAGATGTGCTTCTCGGGTACTTTTTATTTCGGTATACTTTGTAAGTAAGAAATATGAAAAGAAAGTGTTTGATTACGGAGAAGTAGAAAAGCTGGCTACCTGACGTCAACCTAACGTCAGAAAAACGGAACCATTACTGAATTTAAAAGGCGCATTCGAGCTATGCATGCGCACACTTGTCCATGGATCATCTTCATAGTCGTGCGTGTATATGTGTGCGGGGTTCAAAGCTACACGCATGCTACGCCAGGGCACGCACGTAAGTTTCCAGGTACCGAATGTGAACCGTGTCGTAACTTGAATAATGGCAGGCAAGGCCCATGAAGCCAATTAATGCACTTTAGGTCCGAGATGTCTTCAGTCGGGACTCACGCTAGCGACAGCGATCAGTACTTACCCAGAACAACGTTTTTCCTTGCCTGTCTACGATGGGCATCGCTGGTCGCGTATCCAGGGGATCCACTGAACCTCCATTTAAGCTCCCCGTCGTCTTTTATACGGCGCCCTTGCGATGCGCGCTCTCATTTCTTACTTGGCCTGTGCAGGAAGTGCACTTTCACACGCTCTCACTAGCTCCCTCTCATGTCCAGCCAGAGATCAGAAAAAGTGAAACGTTGCACAGCAGTACAACCAACGTAATGATATGCGTGATCGCCTTTCACTCCTCGCTATGGCTTACCACGTGCACCACTTCCGGCTCAACAAGTGATGTATTGCGTGCACTTCCTGCTTCCGCCGGTCGTCGAACCACGAACGCCTTGAGCGCGACGCTGTTTGTGCGCTTCTGCAAAACTCTTCAGCGATTGTTCCTTGCGATGAAGATGACGGGCCGGAGAGTTTTCTCCGCCGTGACTCTCTCAAAGTCACCCAAGCATCACGCTTATCGAACCGGGCGGCCCGTGGTCGCAATACGACACCGCTGAACGGGGAGCTTATCTTGTTAATTTTGTGCGCATCACTTAACAAGAAAGCAGAACTTACCTGTCGTCACGGGGCGCTGCTTTAACAAAGGTGCTCGCTGGACGCGCAATGAGGCCGTTCCGAAAAGAGGACAGCTGCGACGCGCATAACCTATGAACTTGCGCTAAACTGGCTGGACGACTGAAGCCAACTGAGAGCGCTAGGTTTCCAAGGACCGTAAATAGTTTCAGAGACACGAAAGCGGTGCAGAGATAGCACTGGATAACAATACAGGACACACTCACAGCTTTCGCTTCCAGGTCTTCTTATTTGTATTGATTCTTTTTCTTAGCAACTACCATGTGTCGTGGTGTCGTGCTTGTATTTTTCTTTATTTTCTTTTTGTCTTCTTCTATTTATTTTTTTGGGCTCTCACTCTTTGCTGTAGTTACTATTATAAGTTAGGTTCACACGAGGGACGGTGTATATGGAGTAGGCCATGGCTCAGACACATCTAACTATACCGTGCGTAGAGCTGGTGCTATTCAACAGCGATTCGCGACCTCTCGTCGAGCCACATAACGTTACTGAGTCCATAGTCTGAACCTACCCGCCAGAGTAGGAAAGCTAGAAGTTGCGGTCACTGTAGTGTGAACCCCGCATAGTCTTTCGACCACAACAGTCCGTGCGCAAGAATATAGCCAATTTCTCCTTTCTGACTACACCTATCTACCAATAAAAAACAAGGAGTTCAAGCTACAATGCCATGCTGGCTCGCAAATGTGCAATAGTGCTCTACTCTTTTATTTGTTTTCTTTTTTTAAACTGACTTAAGAAGCTGGTTTTGTTAAAGTGCTACGAGAATGACAGAAACCACATTTTCCAGATAATTTACCTGCTGAGGAGGATAACGATATTAAAGTGAATACCGGAAATCATTTCATTAATCACCGAACGTCCGGCCATTTTTGCAATATAGCACATATACCGCTGGAACGAAAGCAGTCAAATCTTTCAAAGGGAGCTCGCAAATCTATCCGGTACACTACTGTCAAAAAAAAAATATAAACATCAGCGCTTAACTTTTGTTTGCTTGCACCTGGTCAGAAAAGAGCTAATCATATCCCCCGCCAAAAATGCTTCTTTTCAAAAGTCGCTTTTTGTTATTTTCAATAAATATTCTATTACCACTACAAGTTTAATTTTAGCATGTTTTTTATTTATTTTGGTATTTTATATAAGAACACGGCAAGACGTTTATTCCTGTGATTGCTTTCATTCCCCTTTGGCACTAGTTGCTCCTAACAGGAGACATATTGATATAACTCAGTTTCATTTATCTCCTCCAAACGTCCTTTCAAACTTCTTTTCAATTATCGCTCGCTTATCAACTTTCTAAAGCCCGTCTCTTCTCATTTCTTGTTTATTAGGAAAGTTCAGATTGACAATGGCTGCAATTGCACACGAAGATTCTCTTCCATTTTGTCCGTCCTACTTCTTCGAAGAACCAACAACCATCCCTCCCTCCCCCAATTAGTTTAGCACCCCTTATTCTCCTCCCCCTATGTAACTTGGAAAGAGTAAGCCGTGAAACGCGGCCAATAAGAAAAGCAGTTATTGCCCAGACGTAAACAAATCCCCTCGTCGAAACGTTGTTTCTGGCAGCATCCCTTGTTCGACCACAGTTGATCATTTAAAGTCGCCAGTTGCCGGTGATTTTCTGTCTTAGCACACATATTACGTATACACACAAAAGAAAAGTGAATACCCTCAATAATATTTTATTCGCAAAATGGTGCCGAAGAAACACTGAACACTGTCTTCAAATAAACGCTAAAAAAACGTGCTGTATTTCTAAAAAAAAAAAAAAAAAACGTTATACCAGCATGAGGGCGTACGTGGCTCGAAAGAAGGTTATATTCCGACACGCAATCACATCGAGGACGGAACTGCATATTTATTGTATAATGAGACCATATTGATTTGAGAAGCATTCCAGCTTTCATTATGAATTAGCCGCTTTGTAGCCTCCTGTTTTTACCCTTTATTTTTCATCCACTGCAACCAACTAGAACAAATTGACTTCCCCAGGCAAACCTGCCAATTCACCAGGTGAGCTGCTATTTACCCATAAGAAAGTTAAGTAGAATGGCTGCGCTAAGAAAGCAGATTCTTGACATTGATGGTTATTCCGCCCAGCCTATAATAAAGGCACGATAGGAATTACTATTTTACTGTGGTGGCATGCGTTACACTTGTCGTACATTAACGCGGTGTAAAAGCTAGACTCAGGTATAACTAAATCTTTTCTAAATATTACAAGAAAAGTCAGGCAAGAATATCGCATATACTTGAACTTTTATTTACATAATATGTACAAGCACAAGAGCCGAGCTCCCGCTCAGCACTGGGAAGGAACATTAGTGGCACGCCAACATTTCAAGCAGGCCTCAATATTTCCACACTAATTCATCTTTAAGTACAGAAACTTCAGCAGCATAATGACAGCATCCCCATTTCTAGCGCAGCTTGCTAAAAGGCATCTGAAAGAATGAAAACAAGAAAGGTAATAAATAGGTGCTTGTAAGTTGCCTCGCATACATTCATTGGCGTAAACCTAAACGTATAATGACATTCTAGCTACTAGTCATTGGTAAAACTAAATGCTTATTAAAGGAAAGTTATTGGGACACTCTGGCGTCAAAATAATCAAACCGCCATTGCATCGCTGCGTCGAATCATGACGAATAAGACTGTAGTTCATGGGCCGTCAAGTCCTCCTACATTCCCTAGAAGGGAAGAACACAAGCTCGTTACGTCCAACGTAAGAAAAATTTTGTTAGAACTGCCCACCTGATCCATTACTATGCTAAAATAACAGAACGCATGATAGGCTCTTTGTGGATCCATAATACATCATACGCTAGGATATCTGGCAACGCTACAGAAAATTTGCAGTTTATTAAGGGTCAGGATATACCAAGAATAAATATTTTGTTACAGCAATAAGACATGCTAATACAGTAACATCTACATATCAACACATCTCATAGCATAACGGATCAGTGCGCATCTCGCCATTGAACGCTTTTTTGCTACAAAAGAAGCACAAGCAATAAGCAGCATACTCCTTAATACAGTAGAAAGGAAAAAACAAAATCACTTAATACTTTGCTCACGAAAAAGTTATAGATATGGCTTGCGAATCAATTTCAGGTAAAAAGCTTCGCTTCTTGATTTCTACAGTTTTCCGTATGGCTGCATAGTTCCTAGTGAGATTTCCTGCCAAATTGTTGCTTCTGTATCTCTTGGTCCCTGCTAGCTGTGTTTTTAAAAACAATTATAAACCTTCCCTGCTAACAACAGAAAATAATTTCTAACATTGAAATACGATCAACTCGCTAGAGTGACGGGTGAGCATTATTACAAGAGTCAGTTTTTCGGAGTGTTTCCATGTCCTGGTATAAACAATGTCAAGTAACCACTTGTGCGCCCTTTCCGTGAGAGTCATTAACAGTCATTGTTTTCTACTTCAGAGTGTGCTTGTATGATATTAGCAATATATGCTTATTTAAAAGGAAGGTGGGAGGCTTATTCAGCCTTTAATGATCATCTGAACAAAGGTGGCATACTCTACCCTTTTTTCTACATCTGCAATATTCAACTTTCTTCCTATTGTACTAGACTCACGTTGGTAAAGTATTTAGACTGTTTACGCATTCTCCTAATGTCTGACTCCAGACTATTTGCAATATGTATCGCGTACGGAATTGTGGATGTATTTGTCAGCTTCCACACTCACTCTTTTGCACATGTGCTGAGAATTAATGGCGTATAGAGGGACTAATAGCTGATTAAATAGCCTTGCAGCATCGCTACTACGGCAATAAATGCGCAAATAAGACATCGGGGGAAGCCTGAAATTCCTAGAAAAACGTGTGCCTGGACACATGGTCCAACGAAGAAATAAAGACGCCGGCAGTCCTGTACTGGAAGAGCCAAAGACAACATGCAAGTCCTTTCGGAGACTGCTCAGAGCATACGGCTGCGAAATCAGCTGGAATTAAAAGCGAATTTTTTCACGATTGACCCATGCTACTAACAGTAATAGTGGTAACCTCAATTTTTGTGTTCGCCCAAAGAGAAATATGCAGCGTCAATTGGCTGACTGAGTTTTTATGTACACTATACCTCGGAGCGGAGATGCCATGCAGAGGCACCTCACAATCGAGTATCGTAAAAGAGACGCAAATGTGTCATCTTCATCATTGACCATCATCATGCGACATCCCCATCTCTGATTTTATCACGTCGCTCGGGTCGTGCGGCATGTGCGAACAGAAGAGGTCTTCATCCTCCACCGGAATGGATGCCGTATAGCCGCTGATGGGTTTGCTTTCAATAAATGCAAGTGATCACGGTGTGCTGCGTCGGCCACCGTCTCATCATTACGACGGATATACTACGTCTTTATGCAACGTGGAATCAGGCTATTAAAATCGCGTAAATTGTTTTAGCTTCCCACGGCGTCCAACTGCAATGTTAACATTGCTTTAAGCATACTCTTACCTAAAGTGTTATTCAACCAAATTTAGTTATTTAATAAACAGACTGTGACGCCTAGACGCCCATCGAGCGTCCACCGCATTGAAGAGACGAATGTAGTGAAGAAACAATTGTTGTAGGCGGTCTAATGATTACCTAAACACTTCTTACTGTTAAAATATTACACTATATCAGCTTTCTTATTATTGCAAATTGAAGTTATGGTAGCTACAGTGTTACATGTCAGTTCGCATCAGACCAGAAGATATTGAGATGCCTTCGTTCTTTTGGCAGCTTAAAGAATGCTTCGCAATAACGTTCTCCTTTAACGCATTACTATTTAGTACAGCATTTTACTCACTGTTGGTTAGCGAATATAAGGTCCAGATGTTGAATTTTGCTTGCTTATTAATTATTCTTTTCATTTGTGTAAATAAGCAACACATCAAAGGCCTTGCAAATGTTATTCTGAACGAGCTGTGGCATTCACTAAGTGGCAAGACCTTTCAGCTGTGGCCTCCGAAGCGCCTGTAAATATAGGCACAGCAGTCTAAATGAGTGGTTTCATCGATCTCACTGACGCTACGAAAGTAAATTATAGTACTCATCTGAAGGCTCAAGGACAAAAATACAATCTTGAACTTTATGCATTCGCATTTATAGTTTGTTACTTGAATCTCCTGCTAAGCGTATATCAGAGCCACTTTGAGGCTTTTTGAAAAATTAGTGCAGACTTCTATTTGGCTGAAAATTGCCAAATTTGGGGGAAATGCATCTGCTGAGTCAGGTTAAAGGGTCGCGCATCGTCCACTTGGCCAAATTTGGGCACATTGGGCCTGCCAAAATTAGGCCAAGTGGACGATGCGCGACCCTTTAACCTGACTCAGCAGATGCATTTCCCCCTTGCACGGGCCCTACGCTAAAGAACAGTGACCTTAATTTTTCTCGCAAATGTGCCACAATGCCAGAGCTTCCATGAACACTTTGACAGCGAGGTCGCAGGTGCGATTCCAATTACAGCTATCAACACTCTTCCTCCGTAGTTCTCGATGTAAGTTTACCAGTACTATTTAGTCCCTGTGTACCATATGTATGGCAAACTGGTGAATAAAGCGAATAGATTCACAACGCTTGCTTCGCACTACTTCATTTAAATTGGCGCAAAAGTCCGACGGCTGACCGGAAGGAACACATGCTACTCATCGGAAGCATGCGTGCGAAAGCGCCGCGAGTGATGAAAAATATCACGAAAAAGATTAGGTTCGCCCATAAAGCGAAGCAGTGACGCAAAACCTGGCGAAGCACGTATGATGCGCACTAAGGTTTATCATGTTTCGTACGGTGTTTGTTGGGGTTAACATTTGCAGGCGGGAGCGAGCGATCTTTTTTCGGAAAGCAGGAGATGTGTGAGCTGTATTTGTTTGCGGAAGTTGTGCACCCCGGAGATGAAGTGTAAAGAGCCGGTTTGTCTTCCTCCTATGACCTATCTAGTTAGCCATTGGTCTCGAGTAAAACAACTGTTTGGCTTCGTAGTGCTGGATTTATTGAGGTTTTCTCAAAGTTATATTTGGCCTACCCCATTATTACGCTTCACGCTATCCTTAAAGAAAGCGGGGCGATGTCAGCGAGCGAGGCCAACCAGTGAACGTGAGAAGCCTAAGGCTAGAAAAAAATACTAAGGAAGGCAAAGGAGACGCGCTCAATCATCGTCATTACACGTAAAGGAAAAAAAAATTAGGACCGCCTACGCAAGTGCGAGAAACATGCACTCATAGATAGCGCTAACGTCAGCTCTATCCAGCACACAGATGTTGAGCAAGCGTTAGGCAATCATGGCAGCTGCTTGCGCGATGGTTCTCTCCAGGATCAGTATTCTCCATTTCTGTACCATCGGCAAAGTGCTTGAGAAGTAGAATCCGGCACTGCCAATCTGTTGGGCGTAAGGTCGAATCCAGGGGTTTTGTGACAGTTTCTTTTTCATTGTAATTTACTGTAAAAAATTCTGGGGTTGCAGCAATGGCTCCAGCGGTCATCAGAACGATCAGAGCCCAAACATCTATGACTCTAAAAGCCTAACATTCATGGGCACACACACTGTTTGTGAAGGCGAAACGAATGCACAAAGCTAGAGAGGCTGATATGCTAAAAAGAAGTAACTGTATGGGGGTTTCGTTCTTAGTATGAGACTTTCTCTGCGGGAAGCTTTTTATTAACTGACGGTGTTATATCATGAAGTTTTGAACTGGCCGTAGTTAATAAATAATTGCTTAGCGTTCTTCTACTCAGCCCAAGTTCGCACGCTTGATTTCCGGTCGTGGCGACTGTAATTTCTGAACACGTTTAAAGGCCCTGATTGTTAAATTTTATGCTGAGTCGTTCATTGCAGCACCTTTCATCCTCCGGGTCGCCACCCGAGACGCCCCACCACTCGTAAATAGTGCTTCTTGGAAAGGAGGAGGAGGAGGAGGAGGAGGAGGAGGAGTCTGAAACACTTCGCAGTACAACCAACAACACCAAGTTCTAAAAACAAGTAGCGCTTTGCGCACCAGACCATCAGCAGCTCCGTCGCCTGCTACGCCGATATTCTAGGGCAGCCACTGGAACAAGATGGTAAATCGGACTTTAATTTTTTCACAGCATGTAGTGCACGCTGAATCCACTTGTCGATGGGAAACCCGCGCAGTAATAGTTGCGGCGCATCCTTGCTGCCTGAAAAGAGACCTACAGGCTGAGGCTGATAGGCATTCAGTTTCTGTAAGGCTGCTACAATGGCGAAACTTTCACAAGCCGTAGAAGACACGATATGGTCAAGCCTGGAGGCCCATGTGACATTGAGTGCTGCTATCACGTACACCGCTCCACCAGCTCCATTTTCTTTATCAACTCAGCCGTTGGTGTAGAGCTGCAGGTAACTCTCATACATTCTGTGTAGGTGTTCTACCACCAAAAATTCTGCCTCTGCTATAGGTGCAGGGAGAGAGAGAGCAAATGACAAATGAAAGGCAAGGAGGTTAACCAGGACTGAGCCCGTTTTGCTACCCTACACTGGGGAAAGGTATAGGTGTAAGTCGCTTGGTAGAATATGGGAAATCGTAAGTTGACATTCCACACTCTCATATGGCCGCCATGGTTGCTGATGGTCTAATTTTTTTAGTAAATTGTAGGCCAAGTACACGAAGTGTGTTGAGGGGCACAAAGACGAGCGATTCCTTCCGCCTCTTAAGTCTCTGGAGAAACACTCTTCCTGCCTTAGTCTCATTGAGGCGGCACACTCGCAAATGCAGACGTTGAGACGCAAAGAGAGGGAGAGAGGGTGACTGCGACATGTGCAAAACCTTGTTGCTAGTATCTGTCTTTCGCGCACCAAGAACAGTCCTGAGATATTCCCGAAGTAGAGACTCTAATCGATCGTACTGCAACTTTGATGGTAATATTAATAGCAACTGGAAGAGCACGTGATTCACCACCAGTGCCGAGTGTAATTTCAACATCGAAGAAGGATAATTGCCCCAGTGTGCACCGGCCATCCTTCACACCACATTCAAGAGCGGTTCAAGGCAAGAAACGATGGTGTCTGCAGTGTGTCTCCATTATATCTTAGAATCAAGTACTACGCAAGAAATCGTACGCAATTTGCTTCATGAATTGACGTGCTTCCGAGGCTAATCTTTATCCGCGTTATACTTCGCCGCACACCTTGTTCTTGGAAAAGAAACGATTGAATTACGGTACTTAACCTTCAGTACTCAAATCGTTATCGCATTACGTCATGCGTATTGCTTAGTGTAAAACAGCGCCAAACGCTATCACCGCACTGTTGTCCTGAGGAGAATCTAATATTGTTGTGTACAGTGGGGTACCACCTTGGGAGTCTGACGTAAAGGTAAATTGCCCCACTCCTGAAACACTTCGTGCAAGGGGCTATTTCTGACTCTGCGTATTCGGACAGTGTGTGTTGGTTTCGACAGTTCACTATGTGTATGTGAGTTGTTACAGCACTAATAGCACACTCCCGTTCATTTATGACATCTGCTATTGCAGCCTCAAGAAAAGTAATCTTTTCACCTCGTGCGTCAGTAAACATTTCCAGACACCTAAATTGAGGTGCCCTGCAAGGTAAGGTTTTCCGAAGTATTTCCAGGACGATATACTGGTTGTCCCAACTGAATGTCGCCAAGAATTAAAAAAATAATGGAGGGCATTACGCGAGCGGCGATCACTGCATGTTGATGTGTGTTGTTCATGCTAGTCTTGAGCATGAGCGCTATAAGGTAAAGCTATTCCAAATTTTCCTATTCCAATACTACAATCAGCGCTCCGCGACTGGTCAAAAAATTTTTGGACAGCCCCCACGTCGCCTGTCTGTCATGTGACGTCACGAAAACCGCGATAGCTCCCCATTTGATAGGATATGTATACACTGATTATGCATGATTTTACCGATCGAAAGAAAAATAGCTATATCAGATTCGACGCCTTTTCGCCATTAGCCCTCGGATATTGGTCAAGAGTTTTCGGGCTGCACTCACTTCACCTGCCTGTCACGTGACGTCACGAAACTGCAAAAACTCATCGCGTCAAAGTGATGTGTACGGGTTAAAGATGCATTAATATGCCGAATTAAACTGAATTTTCTTCTGAATAGCCGCAGGCTGCCCCTTCCGAAAGGAATAAAAGATGGCTGGCGCCGATTGCTCAGGTATTGGGTACTCGCACCTGCCGGAGAGCGTGGGTTTATTTGCGTATATTAAACCTTCTTGCGTGGTCGTGTGACGTTATCGAGCACTTTCGGCACGTTTACGACCTCGGTCTGCCAATTATTGTTAGCTGAGGATCCGTTTTAGCGTCATTGTTAAGCTTCATTTGCATGCCGCCGCGATTTTCGATCAGCCACCGCAAGCTAAGCAAAATAAATGGGACCAATCGCTGACGCTGGCCCCACCCTCTTTATCGGTTTATCGATTTTCAGTGCAGTGGCTCGGCCCCATCGAATTCCTCTCCACTTGAGCGTGCTCCTCGCCTCTTGTCAGCCAATTAGATAGAACAAGCCGCTCAGTGTAGGCAAGGTTATTCGTTTTTCAAGGAAACAAAAATGACCTCCTATGAACGAGTTGAACGTCTGATTGGTCTGTTGAGAAAACCCTGTGGGTGACTGCCCGATGCTTGCGCCGGTGGTTGCGCAAATTTGACGTCAGGAGATCGGAATAAAAACACATTGTAATAGTTTTACGTTGTAGGGCCCCATGTTTGTTTTTCTGATTTGGAACACATGATTATTTAATTAAGTTCAATTGGCACCATTTAATTTATCTAATCAATAAGCGTCAATGCAGATGTGGTTGATTTAGAATAATGACCAACAACTGTAGTCAAAGCAACGTATGTTTGGTTTGTGCCCACGACATTATAGAAATTCCCGTGCCGGCTCGTCCGCGAGGCGGGGAGCGTCAAAATGGATCAAACTTGTCGCACTGGGAACACGCAGCCGCCCTCTTTGCCCGGCACATCAGCAGGTTTTGTCTTGCATATTCGGTCCTTATTAAACGCGAAAGCCTGGCTTTGAACGTGGTAAGATTCACAGCGTATTGTGCGCCTTAATTACGTACCTCTACAACATTGAACACTTGCGGAGGGTGTCTAGAATGCAATTGAAGGTTAGGTCATTAAACTTAACTGAACAGTTATTTCGCAAAATGAAAAAAAAAGAAAAGAATGATAATAACGACTAGCGTGAATCACGCCAATCAGTACACCGCGGGCTCCATTCACGTCATTCCACTCCGTTCGCTCGATACCAGAGCCGTTCAAGCGACGATGCCCTCCTCCTTGTTTTTCTATTTTCTCCTCCTTCTTTATTTTGCTGCGCGGTCCATTACCAGTAGTGGCATTGCACGTTCCGCATTGGATAAATAACCGAAGTGACGTGCCACGGTCGGTGACGTTGTAAGCAGTGCGTCTTGCGTAGAGGCACTCGGGCCTGTGGCATTGACCCTTTCGCTCGGAGTGTGGCTCCCTCAAAAGGGAGGGCGCGCGGCCTGCTGTTTGAGACTTCAAGCGCTTTCGTGCCACGCAACCATTTCATAACCTGCAGATACAAACGCCACCGCGAGATCTGCGCGTCGCACTTGTTTGTTTGCAATGACCGTACCTGATAAGGCACCCTTTATGAGGAAGCTTTAGCTCCAGGCCAACCCCGATTTCCCCATTCAAATACAGGTAAAACGCAGAAATTAATTATGGGCACATTTTATAAGTCACTATTGCGCAATCGATATGAAACGGGCCTGCATGCTTATATTTAGTTTCGTACTGACGTTATGCCGCGTGGCAACCGAAGCAAAAAAATAATTTAAAACGCCGAAATGCTCTTATGAGAAAACAGCTTGAGCGACATGAATGCAATTTGTTGCATTTGAGCGAGACAGTTAAATTCTAGTGACACAAGAATGCATAATTTTGATTTGTGGCTCGAACTTTTTTTAAAAACGTTGCCGAAAATCGCTAAGGTTCAAAAAACAGACGCACAAAGATTACAGATCCGTAACTCAGCCCCAAAAACAGATATGGCAGTTTTATAAGCTCTATCCAGCAGAGCATCTATTAGCGGAAAAATTTTATGTGTGAATTCACAGCTTACGTGAATTTGTTACAATGTTTAAAAGTGCTTTCCATAAGTACTACTCAAATATTAGTGATACACTTAAGAGTTGTGTGCAATACAATAATTTTTCCTACTTTGAAACTATTATTAATTGCAATTTACATAAAGGTGATGTGCTTTTTATTGCCCAGTTGCAGAGCTGTAGAAATGATAGTTTCTTTTTTTAATGTTTTGATTTTCAACAATCTTTTTTGGGACATCCACAGCTTCAATTAAAAATTCGCTTTTACATTCACTGGACTTGAGTTTTTTTTTTTTTTTATATGTAACAAACCTCGTCCAATTCGGTGCAGTAGTTTCCAGGAAGGACAATTTCTCTGTTTTAGTGTACTTAGAAATAGTTCCCGATTTTCCGATTAAAGGGTGCTTATTCTCTAATTGTCTCATCTTCAATGCTGCTAACAGTTTTTTTTTTTCATTTTCTCATTGGCTTGAAGCCTGGTTTAGCTACGCTGGGTCCGTATTTGGTAGCAATGCCTTCTGGTTGATTCTATGCGTCTTATAATCCAGAGCTCAGGGACAGTTGCCGCTGGTAAGTCCCGAATAGTGCATAAATACATTATCATCGGAAAGACACCGCTACAAAATCGCGGCCCTGGTGCCACAATAAAAAAAAAAAAAATGAGCAAACTCTACGTCATGTACAATGCAAGCCATCTGCAACGAGCGTCTCGTAACCATCTCACATTTTAGTTTTGTTCTTAATATTACTAGGCTTGTGAGTGTGCTGTGCATTTATTTCTAAGATAACCTGCCTATGGTCACTGATTAAATTTTTTGCAACCAGGGCAAGTGCGTTCCCAAATAATTACGATGGTCTGAAATGGAGCACATAGCGAGCAGAGGTTTCGCGGGGTCTCTTTAAGAGTCTCCAGAGGAAAAGTGCGTACCTTTGGTATACGAGAGGCGCTTTGACAAAGTGGTATGGGCGTCACCACCAGCTGTCGTAGCCGCCATGGCCCCCGCCAAGTCTGTGGCTGTAACCATGTCCGTGGCCATGATCAAGGCCGTGTCCGCTCTTGATGATGAGAACTTTGCCGTATCCTCCGTGCCCTCCGCCATGTCCATGGCCATGTTTACCGTAGCTGTAGTGACCCAGGTAGCCGCCTCCAGGATGAATTTTTTTGATATGGTGAACAGTCTTCACGACGAACGTAGGGCCCTTGATCGCATGGATCTTGTAGTCGTGACCATGGTCGTGCCCATAACCACCATGGATTGTCTTGTACGCAACAACTTCATCGCCTCCGTGTCCTCCGTGACCGTAGTGGCCATATCCAGCCGCCGAGAGCCCCAACGTGCGTGAGAACGCAACGATGACCTACGTAGAAGTGATTGCAGGGCACGCGATAAAATTGGTAGCCGTACACAGAAATCGAAGGAATGAGACTTGGCATCAGCTGGACCCTTCTACTTCTATATGAAACCTTCCGAAGTGTAAGAACTTCTTGCCAGAAAGATAGCTGGGTAGCTTTTACGAAAACATGCACCTTTTGGCCTCTATATATAGACGACTCTTACGCCTCTGATGACTGTGTACGCGAGGTAATTAGCAACAGTACTTATCGCCACTACACACGCTGTATCGTACATAATATCATCCAAGATCGTAAATTCAACCCGTCGTGGTTGCTTAGTGGCTTTGGCGTAGCGCTGCTAAACACGAGGTCGCGGGATCAAGTTGTAGCTGCCGCATTTCGATGGGGACGAAATGCAAGACATGCACGTGAATTGGGTGCACGTTAAAGAACCCCAGGTGGTAGAAATTCATCTGGAGTCCGCCACGGGACTCCGGAGATCGGGATTTCGGCACGTAGAACCGCAGAATTAAATTAATTTTAATCGTGAATTCAGCCAACTGTACAACTCTTGCATCAGAATATTGCAATGTAGGTGCCTCGCGAGCTGTTGTGCCAGAAGCCAACGAAGGTAATGCTGTCGTTTTTTTTTTTAAATCTAACCTGGCCTATGCAGACCCGCATACTGAGTTCACTCTATGCGTGCGTGGGTGCGTGCATAAGTTTCTGCTTCTTACTTCTTTTTCCCTACCTTACCCCATAGAGCTAACTGGACATTTAATACTGTCTACCTCGCCATCCTTCTCTGATAATATAACAGTCTTACACTTGTAGAGTCAGTTACGGTAGGAGCGAGGTTCTTTAGTTAGAAACAAGTGTACCTCTGATAATGTGTGCATATTTTTCGTTCTTTTTCTTCTTCCTTTTTTTCT
The DNA here is from genome assembly GCF_023375885.2 of Dermacentor andersoni. Lineage (NCBI taxonomy): Eukaryota > Metazoa > Arthropoda > Arachnida > Ixodida > Ixodidae > Dermacentor > Dermacentor andersoni. The sequence continues at coordinate 137,212,854 of NC_092814.1, forward strand.
TTTTTGTTGCGAGGTGCGATAGATGGTGGAGAGATAGAGCAGAACGCCAGAGCCACTGAGCCACCGCAGCAGGCAGAACGTTCACGCGATGGGCAGTCCGCTGCGCTTCCGCAATGCGCGACCACAAGGGCCACGTGCGCATGGCAGATCCACTGCATGCGCACATGGCACGTTGCAGGCGCAGATCGGGGTAGCATATACCCCGCATTCGTGCTAAATAGAGGGAACTGCGCAGACTTTTGTCTGTTTCGCTTTACAATAAAGCGACACAATGCAGCTACGGCTTTGCGGACCGCGCTATTTCCCAGCCCTGACACTGTCTTCAAACAATGATAACAGGATATATGGTGGCCATTGATAATTGCTATCGGACAAATCAGGGTAGCATTCCAATATGAAGGACACACATCTGTCGTAAAATGTTATTAGGTAAACAAGATCTATAGCACTTGTGCTGACATTCCTAGAAGTAATTTACTTGGATATTGTGTATACCAGTATTTAAAGCTCTTCTCAGACACATAAATAGTAGCACATGAGTTTTTTTCTAATTACCACTACGTGGTAAATACAGTTGATAAGAAGCCAAAAATGACACAGTGCTATTCCAATAGAAGATTACTATGCGGTTTAAGCTGAACAAGATAGCTTGGACATTTCTACGCCTAACTAGACCTGTATGTACCATTTTCATTCCAGAACACAGAAATAACGTAAAGAGGGCATGACGTTATAAGATCAGATTCTATTAAAGAAATAGGTTAAGGCTTGCTGCGACCCGCCGTGGTTGCTCAGTGGCTATGGTGTTGGGCTGCTGAGCACGAAGTCGCGGGATCGAATCCCGGCCACGGCGGCCGCGTTTCGATGGGGGCGAAATGCGAAAACACCCGTGTACTTAGATTTAGGTGCATGGTAAAGATCCCTAGGTAGTCGAAATTTCCGGAGTCCTCCACTACGGCGTGCCTCATAATCAGAAAGTTGTTTTGGCACGTTATACCCCATAATTTTTTAAGGCTTGGTGCGGCCACTCCTCTTCATCATATAAGTATCTCGCGTGTGAAAATCGTCTCCTAGTACTTTCATATTGGGTAAAATAATGTCTCGTAAGCGTCTTCTGTGGGGACGCCATATGAGTACTGAGCGTATGCTTCCAACGACGACACAACTGAGTACGTTCACAACGCAAGTGAACAATAAGCAGTAAAGCACCTTTACCTTAGTGTTCACTTGACGCACTGTCTGGTAAAAACTGCATTAAAAGCGTTATAAACGAACAGGCAAACTTATTTTATAACACCTTACCAGAATACAGCCTGACGTAGACATTCCGTTGTCTCCGCTCAGCCGCTGGCCTTGAACAACCTGCGCAGTCGGCTTATATACCAAAGCCAAAGGCTGCAGGTTTATCTCAGCGGTGAGGGGAACTCTTTTTACATGTTCAAAGAGGGAGAGTGCGCGTACTACTCGTACGTCGACGGGTAACATCGGCGACTGGTATAAGAGCCGCCGAACTCTCCGAAGCCGTGCCCGGAAAACAACAATATGAAGAGCGTGCTCTTTTCTTTTGCACGTGCCTTTTCGGTGCCAGCTAGCGGTTGAGAACGGTAGATAAAAAAAGATGCCGAAGGCGGCTTCTCTCACGGTTTTCCGTCCGTTAAAGAAAAAAAAGCAGCGGTCCCTTTGGACCATGCAGCAGCGACGTGCCGCGCCAGTGACTGCTCCACTTTTCCCGCCGGTGGCACGGGTGCCGCGGGCAGACTTCGACGAAAGCGAGTGTGTGGCAGGGGGAGGCTGGAATGAGTCAAGAGTCTGAGAGCGCGCAGCCAGGATGAGACACTAGCAAATCTGGCGCGTAATTATTGAAACCAAGCGCACCCTCGCTGATGGCTGTATAGCGAGGTACTCCTCCCCCCCCCCATACTTCGCTTGCATTTATGGACCCTTTCTGCTTGAGCGAGCCTCCATCACAGGCTACGCGCTCTTCGCAAGTGCTTCCATTTGTGTTGAGCTAAAAATAAAAAAATAGAGCGAAAATACGGGCCCCCCTGATTCACGCTATCGCGACGCTTGCAGCTCTGGCACGATAAGAGGACGTTGGCAGTGATGTCAGGGGCACTCATCTTTTCCTTAAAAACTAAAAAAAAATCAGACAGTACGCCAATGTATTATCGCACAGAATCGCGCTGCGTCCATCGTTGTGTATCACGAGGCCACTTATTACGCGCTCCACCCACGAAATAATTTAAAATGAAAACTATGCGGTGCCCAGCGGCGTATCTCGCAGATAGTGCTCCGCCTCTAGGGTTCATCGCGAGAGATTTATGTGGCTTCATCTGGTAAGATAAGCGCCTGACAAGAATTTGTTATTTTCCTTTTTTTCTTCGTAGTTTCGAGTCTTTCATTCAGGCATCAGTTCTATGTGTGCTGCAATATAAGTGCACCACGACTGTATTTAGTTAGCTGCAGTTCATCTCCCCAAGCAAAGTCTTATACTTAGGAATTTGACCGCAACTTGCCCAAATAACCTCCAAGTGCACAATGATGGGTTCGTGAAAGCAAACGCGGACCGTAGAGGAGCTGCGTTCTTTGTACCCTCTCAGAGTTACTTAGGCTGGCCGGCTAGAGTATCTGGTCACGTCGATGGCTGTCGACGGAGGAGCGAAAACGGCTCTCTCCACACAAACTAAACGCTCCGCCTGTACTGGGCGCCCCTTGCGGGCTCGACGCCTGCGTTGCAAAAAAAATGGTCGTGGTGTACTGCCCAGTAAGTTTCCGCACAAGTCGCTAACATTGATTATAGGTTTCAATAAAGAAGGCTTCACACGGAACATTCACTGGATTCCCTCTTACATTCGTATTCATGAAAATCACAAAGCTGATGCTCTTTCATACGCAGCACTTTTGCATCCTGGAAATGCAAACGTCTCAAAGAGTAATCAGGTTACGAAGCCAGGTGTCCTTGCTCACTTTCGGCGACTTTGAATTCTGATATATGCGGTCTGCATAACCAAGTGGTTTCGTCGAGAGGAATGCATCGGCTAATACTGACCGAATCAGCCTAAAATACATTTCAAGGTGGGGCGTGCCTGTGCTCTGCTCTGTCATACAACGAGACAAGACATGGAACACTTTCTGTGGCAGTATCCAAGCTACCTTGATAAAAGGGAGGCTTTGTTCAAAAATCTACAGAAGAAAAGTGTTCCGCATGCGTGCCTGCTGCTCTATGCGCTCTCAGAAGTGTCCGTTATAGACCGCAAGAAAGTTTCACATCTGCTTGCATTAGGAACACTGATCGGCTGGACGTGTACTAACATATCGCAATGGCAACGCAATTGACCCGCAGGCGAAGAAATTGCGTGCTTCGATCCCCAGGATCTACCATTATGTAGCAACACTCGGCCAACCACCCATTGGACCACCAAAGTCCTGTAGATGCCCAACAGATGACATTTAAACGTCCCTAGTACATACGTTAAAATCCTGTGGAACATTTTTCGATTTCCATGAGATCGTCCTACGAACGCGAGTTGAAGTTCGTAGAAACGTCCCACGAACTTCACAATGGGATATTGGGACGTCCAAGATATGTTTAAATAGGGATTATTCTTATTGCGTCATCCAGAGTACGCCCTAAGGACATTTTTGTCAAGGATGTAGGAGGCTTCTGGGACATTTTGTGTTACCAATCGTCCATGTTGTTGGGCATTTAGTTGTGGATTTAGGATATCCCCAAGGCATCCATATTGATTATAAATTAATAGGGACCTTCCTCAGAATGTGCCCTAGGAGTGGAGCAGGCCTGTTGCATTTCACATACAATTAAAAAGGTAAGCGTGGCCTGGTTTTGTATTGGCTTGTAAGGCAATGATTAAAAAGGAATGGTGTGGTGGCTCTTGAAGGTCCATCCCAGCAGTCCAATAAGGCGACGAAACATTTTTGTCATGTAAAGGATGAAGTACCAGGAGACAGGCCAGGAATACAGCCCATCGCATTTCAAAGCATGCTAAAGAAGGCTGCAATGCAGCCTTATTTAGCCTGCCTTCTGTAATGCAGCTAAGCAGTGCACATAATCCCCTGCTACGGTAATACACTACATGAAACTTCATGAAGATGCATTAAATCAAAACATATAGCTAAACTTCAATCAGTCAGGAGATGCGAACTATACTTTTTTGTGCTAACAAGGAACGAAGCTACAGAACTGTGTTCTGCATGCTTCTGAATCATTTCACAATCTCATTAAATATACAGCATTTATTTCAATAAAACAGTTGCAGGAAGATGACAAGTTCAACTCTCAAATGCACTCAGTAGTTTTCAGTAAAGCCCATCAATGCAAACAAACAAGACTCAATAATTTCATCATACAAGCTCGGCCATTAGAGGTTATGACGCACCATGACCAGTAAAAGTGTGCAGTAATTAAACTGTTTACAAGTGCACTTTGGGCAGTAAGAAAATTTGACTCGCAGTAGGGCCGCTACGGAAGTTATGAGGCTTCCTGGGGGCTTACTTCCGCGGTCGCAAGCACATCAAGGAAAAATTTGCTGGAAAGTTCAGACGTGTCAGCCACTATATGGAACTTACAAGAGCATTTCTGCTGGCTGTCTTCAGTAGAGACATACACTAACACAAGTTATGCCTAAAATGTCACAACTACATTAGGCATTAACGAAGTTACTTGATACTAATGCAGCAGTCGTAGACACAGACAGCTGCTTGCTCTATGGTCACCCATTTATAGTGCAAATGCACTCGGCACCCATGGCACATTTTGGTTAAGGTCACCAAAGCAGTCATTTTCGAGTAATGATGTGACCATTTCAGCTGAGATAATGTTTTGCAGGTGCACCTCCCCCAATAACAAAATGTAATATCCTTTTGTAAAGGTGGCGCACAAAGTACGTTGGTAGGAGACCTACTGCGGGCTGGCTCACTTCAGCAGTTGCAAGCACATAAACGCAAATTTAGCTAAAAATCATTCTTCGAGCGCGTCACAGAAAGAGTCAACTCAAACTTTCTTAATAAAAAGTAAGACAACGACCGAGATAATCAATGCAAACGTTTCGAGCGTTACAGAGCTGAGACGTGAAGTTGACCTTGATTCCATTCAAGCATGCACCCGTTCGTGTGTAAGCAGAAGTCTAACAAGCCGCCCAAAGGTTTCTTTATTCCGACAAAGTGCACGGTACTGCTTGACAAAAACAAATACAAGCCCTTAAGACACGCGGGGGGTAAATTCAGCAGCGCGACCGGCCATCACGTGCAGCAAGTTCTCCGATTGCGATATAAACGCCATCAAAAGTTCTGTTGCTCCAAACGTATGCAGTTTTACGATTACATTCGTAAACGCGGTTACCCAAACAAAGCGCGAACAGCATAGGTACGAAGTTTAGGCGACACGGCTACCATTACGGGCATGTGACAGAAACATTCAACTGAGAAAAACTTTCAATGTTACGTACTAAAAAGATACGACCACGTGCGAACGAGCGATTGAGTCAGCGCCAACGTTTCTAAACTCAGGTACAGATGAGGAGTAAACTTCACTTGATGTCCCGTCCATACTAGCATCCGATCATGTGTAAGGAAGCAGAAGTCTGGCAAGTCGCCCAGAAGTTTCGTTATTCCAAGAACCGGGCACAGCACTGTTTGGCAAGAGCAATATACGAGCTGTAAAGCCACACGTGGTAAAATTCAGCAGCGCGGCAGGCCATAATGTTCAGCAAGTGCTCCGACCGTGATACAAACGCATACAAAAGTTCAGTTATTTCAACCTTACGCAGTTATACAATTGCTATCGCAATCGCGGTTGCGCAAACATAATGCGAACGAAGCTCAAACGAGGCTATACCGGAAAGTGCGTTTCGCGAATTATTATTATTTTATTATTACTCGCCACTGTTCACTATAGACACAACGAGAACTCTCGCGGACCCATCCTGGGGGCTACATGGTAGTTAGCGATTCTAAAATTCCGTATTCGGAATGTATTTTTTCGGTGCATCTCAGCGCTGCACAGAAACAATATAGCACGGAGTAAGCTGGCAAGTTTGCAGAAAAGCTGCAAGATTCGACCGAACTCAGTATTGCGGGAGCACGACGGATGGTCAATCGCCAATTAATGTTACCGCGGCCGCAAACCATAGGGACGTACAGTGGCCGGCACTCGATTACGCGCAGACACGATGACACGCTAGTCGAAAAGGTGTCAGGGCTGCTAATAGAAAAACACTAACTTCAGGAACTATCAATTACCTCATGATAAGCGCAAGACGTACAGGCACCGCGGAAATGCAGCTCGAAAGCGCACGACGAAAACGTTTCCCGGAAGAGACAAACGTTCACGCTGCAACTGATGAGCACATGACACAACCACCACGTTCAGAGAAAACGCGCACACTGAACGCGGAACGCACCAAACATGACACATGACCACAAGAAGGGAGAAGAGATCAAATAAAATGGCGGCCGTCATGGACGTCAAGTCATGTGACCGACTACGCGCAAATCAGCGCAAAGCGTGCATGCAACACAGAGTGCCGATTCGACTGGGTAAAGGTAGTCACTGCTGTCTTCTAGGCAGGGGTTGCAGCCGTTGCAGTATACTCGTTTCTCGACATGTTCGGAGACCGTAAGACACGATTGATTACGCTACGCCTTGCGGTAAGTGGTAATGCGCAGATGCTCCGGTGCTCAGCCTACCGCTTTCTGACATTGCCTCCCGATATGCTTGTGCAGTTTCGGCCGTTCATTGCAACTTCTCCATTTATCGTCTTCATTGGAAGATTAATCCTGAGTGTGGCAGCTTCATGTTGCTGGCTGACATATTGTCTTTTTGGAAAAGTGCACGCTGAAGGCAGCCGTGGAAGAAATTTAACATGCCGCGATATGATCATATAGTACGTGTTGGCTTGTTTGTGTTGGTCCCACATATGTCCGCTATGGGACATCCCCTTGAAAACGTCCTTCAGACATTTATAGGACTACAGTTTTAGAATTTCTTTAGACCCCAGAAGTTCAATGCTGTGTATGTCCGAAGGATGTCTAAAATAGCACGTCCTGAAATTAATTTTCTCATATTATCCACTGGATGTACTAACCGTGACTTGGACGTTCGGATCTAATCGGGATGTCCAAAGGATATTCGTGGTCCAATGGGCACCACTACAAGCCTATTTTCTTAGCAGCAACTGCTTCCACTCGAGCGTCGAAAGTCTCGCTCAAAACAGTCTGGTTTTCTTTGCTTTTTTATCTAGGCTAGAAGGTAAGACATTATGAGAACAAAGAAAAACTGCGCAAAAAAGAACAAGACAGAGAAAGAACCACACGACACGGGCGCAGTGTTAGCTTGGGCATCAAAACTAGACTGAACCTTATGAGGGCAGGACTTCACTAACGAAGCCCTGAGGCACGTTGACGCAATCCCCCTCTTGACCAGCTTCGAATGGCTCGAGTTGAAGGGTAGAAGTGATTTTTTCGACCTAGGCATGTCTCTGTCTTGTTCTTTTTTGCGCAGTTTTTCTTTGTTCTCATAATGTCATACCAACTAGCCCCTCACCGTACGCTTCTAGAAGGTAAGCGCAGTTATTAGAAGCGAATACCTCTCTATAATTGACTACTTCGCCATAGTGGTTTCTCATTGTACTCGGCATTGCTTCCTTTTTTTAAAGTTCGCACCCGTAGTATTCTGCCTTAGGTGACTGGGGAACCACATCCTAGCGTAGTATTCAGGGAAGTTAATGACCCGATAAGAGCACGCTGAGTCAAACGTTCTCTTTTTCTCTCTCTCTCTCTCTTTCTCATTTTGTCTTGGCCCCATTCTCCCGGGTCTGTCTGTGAAAATGAGAAAAAGTGCAATGCATGATAATTGAGCGAAACTGCCAGTTTGCATGCCGTTTATTTTTGCATAATAAAAGGGAGATGCAGCATGAATTCGTAATTGGTACTGGGACCGCACAATTAGGGCGAATATGTGAATGACGACGTCTATTAAAGAATGAACAGTATGAATGTGATATTATGGGTGATGTTAGTTACTCTTGGTGCAGATCAGCGGAGATAGATCAATATGTATTGTCTTTTCTTCTTTATAGTACTACATATAATAGTAATAAATGATTATAGTTACCGACGTAGCAGGTAACACCCTGTGACAAATATTGAATTCAACATCAGTGTGTTCCTACAGTGGTGTTTATGTTGTTTAATGTGGCAAATTTTGTCCATTTGATAGTACCCATTACATCTGAGTAGGGATGTTATGACACTTATAGATTATTTCAATTGCGCGAATAAAGAGGCTTTTCATTAAAAATATTCACATAAGATTATTTTACATACATTTTATATCACCGAAATAAAATGTTCCTCGAACTTTTTCTTTTCACTTCGTTTATTCTAGGACACTTCACGCACTGCTGGATTGCGGCATTCAAAGGTGACAAACAACTGAGAGTGGGTGAAATACAAACCCCTCTTATTAGACTGTACGAAATTTTACCATATTCCCAGTTTTACTCATTCCGAGACACCTGGTATGCGACACGGGTCCTGAGGCGCCGCGTTGCATGTTCCTGTTTCATGCAGGTAGTTTTTCATCCGGCTGTCCACGAGAGCATTATCTGGCAAATATCGAATTTTTTGCTTCATCATTATCATCGCAAAAATCATCAGCCTAACTAAGCCTCCTGCAGGTTGTTCGGTGAGGTGTCCGGAATGACCTCCAATTACCCTGCTCAGCGCCAGCTATCTCCGAACACCCTAATCTAACCACGCCATGTGTTCCTTCGCCATCCTTTACCGTGTATCTCTTCCTTCGGTAAGCATTTTGTTACTCTAATAGACCCATAGTTTTCTGCACTACCCATTACACGAGTTGCCCAACTGCCTTTTTGCCTGTTAATCTCAATTACAATATCCCAGCTCCCATTTGATCTCAAATCTAAACCGCAGTCTTTGTATCTCTTTAACGCTAAACGCCTATCAATTTTCAATTTCATTCCTCGTAGCGCGGTATTTATCTTCTCCAGTTTCTCCGTTGACTTATAAGTTTCATCCCAGGTTGCTAGTGGATGGATGGATGCAAAACTTTAATAAGGTCCTGAGGTACGCGACTCGGCGCGCTGCGGGCCGCTCCCACGTTGGGACATTCAGGCCTTGCCCGACCGCCGCATCGTGGGCTAGTAGCAAAATTATTTTAACATATGGTTGTTTTCCAGGATATCGGTATGCTGCCATTGGTTACTTCCGGAATGCCCGCTGTACGCATTCCAACCAATTTTTATTCAACTGGAGTTTTTTTTTTTTTTTTTTCTAGTGATCCTAATCCATCCGGGCCTCTTTGGCCTAGATTACTGCATATTTGCGCAAATTCAAGTGGTTGACTACCTGCTGTTTCCTGTTTAGGCCATTAAACATTAGCTTTATGTTTTGTATGCCCTTCGAATATGCGATTTAAGGTACTCAGTCGTTTGTTGTGAGCCACCTCAAGCGTCTCTGAACATGTCAGTATCGTCTACAAATGGCAGGTTTCTGAGGTATTCACGTTTTGTTCTTAAACCGGATCATTCCTATATAGTTCTAACCTTTTAATGCTTCTTCCAAGTAATAGCGTTGAAGAGATTGTTTTCTTGCCCGGCACCCTTCCTAACTGATTTTTTTTTCTTTTTTGCGGAAGAATTATTCGGTAATGTCTGTTGACCTTGAAATAAATAAGCGTATAAATAAATAAATAAATAAATAAATAAATAATAGTAGTTCTGTTAAATACTGTAGATGGTTTCAAAGATTATCGCGCGTGCTTAACTCTACTTTGTGTCGTGCCTTTTGGGTATGTATGAAAGGCATTTATGGTTGGTTGGCTATAGAAGCTATGATTGGTTGTATTCCGCACACTTCCAAGTTACCAGATAGATCGAATAGATGTCATCTATGTTTCAATATTTCTTTCTACAGTCAGCCTGTTCTTTCAGTTTACTGAAATGTACTGTTGCCCTGATTGTATTCAAATTTGTACACTATACAGAAAGCAAGCTAATTGAACGATAATTATTCTTTGATTTTTCCTTTCTTACATAATAATATGGTATTGGTATTTTTTCGAGTCTCTAGTACACCTGAAGTAATGAAGAATTACGGAACCAAGATCGAATGCTTTTCGAATACGATCCCCCCCCCCAACACTTCTTTCTTTTTTTTTTTTTTGAAAGACTGCAATTCCTTCTGCTGCTTTTCCTTTACTTTGGAAATTTTAACCCCGGTTACACAGGGAAGCTCTATTTGTTCTCTCAAAGAGAGAGAGAGAGAGAGAGAGAGATAAAATGAAGGCAGGGATGTTAACTAGTCGAGAGGCCGGGGTTCTCTCCAAATACTGTAATTGTGGCTACGAGGCTATCCTCTCCGAAATGCCGAAATCTTCTCCTGACCTTACTATACGATACAATTTGCTGATGGCATTGTCTTACTTATCTTTGACTGTATACACCTTACTTTTGCATGTGCCAGTCCTCCTGTGAATTTAATGCTTCACCCATTTTTAATGCTTTCTCAAAAAATGTTTTCGGTACTGTAATTTTGTTTGTGACATATTTTCCTCTTGCTGATCAGTTTTGTCTGTTTCACAGTGAGATACAACCTATAATGATAACTTTCGGAGTGAGACAGTTTCTCATACTATTGAAAATGTTTTCACGGGGCCTCTTTAATATTCATGCCTATAACTGTCGCTTAAGCAGATGCCCAGAGCGAAACTTTGAAACAGTTAAAGTGAATTCTTCGTAAAGGCACAACATCTTTCGTGTCCCCACGCTCTATTGAGAGCATACAAAGTAGCAATAAATCTTACTCAAATAAAGCTTAGCATTATGGTTTCAAGGCGCTTTGCACATCTGAGGCTATTTCTTTTTATTGCAGCTCATAAGTTATGTAGTTCAAGTAAATTACCAATATAATTTCTTCAGTTTTCGGCTATATCTAAACAAGAACAACATATAGATCGTCGATAACGCCCACTTTATTTGTTTGTACCGCGTAACGCTTCCCGTAGTGATTTTCTGTGCTAAATAGAAAGCACCGGAAAAGAACATCCGCCCTAAAACAAATGAACGAACTCTGCTCTCTTTTTGATCCGGCGTTAATGCGCTATAGTTGCGCTCTAGAGGGGCGCATGCTACCTCGCAAGGTATACTATAGAAAAATCTATGGCACCTGCAGTCGTTGGACCGGCATGGGAATTATGGGCAACATACGAATTTTTCGAAGATTTGACGTTTATTTGTTGAAGAAGCATAATGTAGGTTCCTTTATTGTATCGTACGATTCAGCTGTGTCTCGTGCCAACCGCACAACGTTTCTTCAGCTTGTTTAGTGCTTCGCTTTTATAATCAAAGAGTTGAGGTATGTCCTCACTTGCGGAAATTAGCGCGCCGCGAACGGCGCTTTCGCGGCAAGAATTCTCTGCCACGTGAGAACGGGTCCCGAGCCCATTTTTTCGCGGCGCCGCGTTTGCGCAAACCGGAGCGAGCCAATCACGGCGTTGAAGTCGTCACGTAGGCGGTGAGGTCAATGCTCTCGCCAACGAGCCCGACCGGCGCGCGTGCCGTATTTTCTCGGTGGGAAGGAACGACTGAAACGTACGGGAATTCTCGCTGGCTCCCGAGGCATCTCGAGAGAGGGCGAGAACTCTCGCCAGCCCGCCGCTCTCCGCGAACGCGCAGTAGTGTGGCTACGTGGCCTTCGGAACGCGGCGCGCGTTTTTAAGCGTACCGCCTGGCGCGCGCCTATTTCCGCAAGTGAGGACGTACCATTACGTAACTCATTGGATTGGAAAAACTTTAATAAATCTCCTGCAAGACGCACGTCAGCGCGCAGTGGTCGTCTCCCACGCAGGGACCGACAGGGAGTACCTGGCGGCCGCTGCGCGAGCCTGCTGGACGGCCCAGAAGCAGGCTTCGTATAGTCTTCTCCCACTTGTGGGAGGTCGAGTCGGGCGGAGCGTTTCTGCAGTCCCAGAGCACATGTGCGAGTGTCGCAGTGACCCCGCACGAGGGGCACGCATCGTCGGGGTAAACGTCCGGGTAGATGATGTGGCTCATTCTACCGCGTAATTTTCAGCGGCCCATAAATATCTTGCGACACTTTCCATTCTTCGTGTTGCTATACGCGTATCTAGATGGCATTTACGAAGTAGCACAGACCTAGCGCTGTAGAAGGTTGCCGTTTTTTTTTTTCGTGCATTTATATGCTGTAACAGTTGCGGCAGAATGACGACACTCATAGAAAGCAGAATAGCATTAAAGAAGCCGCGGTAATGCGCACTGTGTGAAGGAGAAAGCAAGGAAGGCGCAAAGGCTCGTGAGACTGCAGTATCAGGAGCAAAAATTACGGAGGCGCCCGATGCACAGGCGCAGCCTCTCCGCCGCTTACCCGGACAAGCCTGGCCTTCACCGTCGGTGCACCATCGGAGGAAAGTATTGTCTACAGTCTGTCTTAGCCGAAAAAGTGCAGGACTTAGCGGCCAACTGGGTGTAGCCAAGTAGCGAAATCACTGAACTTCGGTATTCTTCCCGAGAAAGACCCTTCAGCCTCTCCCCTTTTACCCTATTTTTTGCTCAATGAGCTCAGCTTTCGGAGACACTGTCGCTGTTTGTATGCGTGTAACAGTGCGTGTTGGGCACTACCGGGCAGTATCGGGCACGTAGCCACCGCCATTTTCTGCTCCCGTGATGTATCCAGTGTTCTGCTTCGCGACCGAGCCCGTGCTACACTCAGTATGCTTTCTACATTGGTTGCCTGAAAAGGTTATGTAATGAATTATCCGTGGCGTTCTCATGTAATTGAGGCTACATATCGTGAACCTTCGGCTGAAAGCCATAGCCAATAAAGAAAAAGAAAGAAACGAGACAAATGTTGCATCAGTACGCCTTTAAGGTTTCTTTTTCTGTGTTGTCAGTTTAGAACTGCCTTTCATCATATCTTTACCATATATGTCTGGCAGCATATGAGTGATAGGTAGGTTCAGAGATTACAGTACGTGCAAATTAAAAATAAATTAAGAGTTACGAAGGACGAGGTAACTAACGCAGACAACATTACTAAAGCGTGCTGTGAGCGCACGCATTACACCCGTTCCGGAGTAGTCTGCTTGTGGTGGTTAGAGGCCCCGCCCTTCACCCTCAAGCTTTTACCACAATCAACTAGAAAAAGGTAACACAACCAGGAAGCAGGGACTTTAACAACCAGCTTCTGTTTTTCTTTTTCAATCCCATTCTTCGCGCTGTTTGCTTTCGAAGTCATCTACCAACTAGTTCACCAAGGCGCCTTATTTCAACCAGTGTTCCTAGCGGCCGCGCGCTGAATCATGCGAGGTGTCTGTGGGAAAGCGCTATTTCTCGAGAATAACTTGTCCCATAGGTTACTGTTCAAGAATGTCGAGAAAGAACAGACACTACGCACCTAGCAGCGCATTCCACAGGAGCGGTACTATTTCTCGCAAACGGAACCAAATTGTAGGTGAGGTTTCTAGTATGGAAGCCCATGAAAACCGTCGGAACTAGGGGGCGTTTACCTGCAGTGAAACAAAAATGCGATTTTCCAAGCAACTACCATGTTCATTAAATTATTCCAAAAAATTTACCGACTGCACAGACCCTGCTACCAGCTCGTCATAACAGCGCGTTGTAAGACAATCAAAAGGTTATATTCGTGTGTATGTGTCACTATAGCACAGCGAAATTATATAATCCAGCTGGTGAGATTTCGTGAGCGTGGAATGCAAACATGATAAGATTACCTTGAGGCCTCTGGTTCTATTCTGGCTCGCGGTAAATGCTTCTTCAATTTATTTATAAGCCGCACGTGGTGCTATATGTGGCTTCTTGCGTATTCACGTGAATTTCTAGTATTACAGCTCACTGGTGGAGCGGCCGAGTTTAAACTCCTATCTCCATGATTTCTGATTTATGTGCACTGCCAGAATTGGTGTTAGGTAGTTAACAAATTCGTTCCGTGATATCTATAAGCTGGATTGTTCCTGCTTTATTATACGGGATGATAATTTTTAAGTTCTGTGGAATTTCTTAAAACCCCCTATAGTAGATAACACAACTCTAGTCCTTGAGTTGGATTGTTCGGAGAGGTGAACGTTACATATGCGAGAAATCAAAACACACAAATAACTCATTAACCAAAATTCCCTACTTACCTTAGTTAATTACTGTATGGCAAATATCGCAATTTACGAATTGCAGCCGGTGAGTTAGCAAATGTATCCGATTGGAGTGATTTTCCTGATTTATATATATATATATATATATATATATCTATATATATATATATATACATTACTGCTTCAATGCCTAAACCTGCGGCTTAATTAATTGTTACAGCGTCAATAGAACGCCAATGCATTTCGTCGGGCACATTGAAATTTAATATCTTGGAACTAGGGCTGTCCATAGGATTTGTTCCAAGCGAATACGCCTTGCGAACTCACCGGCTATAATTCGCAGATTGAAATATGTGGCGTAAAGTCATTAATAAAAATTTAATTAGCGTAATTACGTTCATTATTCAATTAAACATTTTGGTTTCTCGTAGAAGTAAGGGCCGCCTCATCGAGTAATTTACATCAAGGGTTAGATTTGTGCTATCTGCCATAGGCAATCTTAAAAATTTGGTGCACCTAAATACAAACACCCTCTATATGACTTCAAGGTAGAGGTATCCATGGTTGCCGCAAGGTTATAATTAAACAGTTTATGCACTTTTTGAAAAACAACAGTTTATTGTGAGAACGTTTCGGCCGGAGACTGACCTTTCTCAAGACACAGTTCCGTCTCAGCCGAAACGTCAAAGCAGTAAACAGTTGCTCTTTTTTAAGAAGTGCATTAACTTTTCAATTATAACCTTGCGGAAACCATAGATACGTCTACCTTGAAGACAACCCTAACCTAAAGCACAAAAAAAAAAGCAAATGCACAAAACAGGCTGACCACTAATGCTAATAAACACATGCAAGCTCACAAAACCTGCTGTGCATATTTGTGAATGATCGCATTGGAGAACAGCTATTTAATTTTGCATAGCGAAGCCGTTTACCTTTAGCCCCCGTATGCAGCTATGCACGCGTTCCCAAGGGGGTACCCTGCATGGTCGGCTTACATCCGTTCACGGCGCGTGGGCAGGAATGCTTGGACCGATCGCGGAGATAGTGCAATACCGGGCCGACAACGGCTGAGGTGTAGCAGGCTTCAAGCACTCCGCCAACTTCCAGAAATAAGTTTAATTTCTTCTGTCCAAATAGAACCGCATAAATTCGGCATGGTAAGATAAACATTATATATTATATAAGAAAGTGCTCTAAGTGTAGCAAGTTGGTCATCATGCGCTTTATTCGTTTTAAATCCGGTTTGACGAAGAATGAGAGGAGAAAAGAGTGTGGCGACGGCGCCTGTGTACGTGGCTGGCGTACACACGCGCGTCGGAGGTGATGGGGTGGCTGCAGCAGCGATTGCGCCAGATGCATGGGAAGTGTGGTGACCGCAGCGGTGCTTGTGTTGGCGTAGTTTGGTGCCGTATGAAAAAAAAAATGTATGATTTCATAATGTATGCAGCCCATGTCTGTAGCCTAAACAGCTTCGCTGGTGATCCGTTCCCACGTGAATATTGCGGCCCCACGAATTTTAGGCAAGAAATCAACATGGAACTTATACATTCAAAGTGTGCGCGTTGAACATTGGCCGCTTCAGCAACTTACTGTATTGATAATCGCTTTCACTAACTAAATCTACAGTTATCGAAATGTGGGCTACACACACTTTCCTTGCAGTAACTGGAAATTTGCCTTTGGCTCCCCTTAAATGCTACAGAACATTTACGCCGATTTTCGTGGAGGCATCACTTTCTTTGCCCTATACTGACACGCTGCCGCACGAGAAGAGCACTGTACGAACAGCGCCCTCAGCACACTCGGCTAATCTTAAACTGTAGAATGCCTGTGACGGCTAAACTTAAATATAACAGCGAAGCTGTTAGCTTCTAGTTGGCCGGCATTTTTGGTGTCGGTGTCCGCCAGCTAATATGTGAGCCGATCCCGGCGTTGTGCAGGGCCAGGGGCAGTGGCTCGTAACCCCTTAAGAGGGAGCTTTAGCTCGGGTGCTCCTATCCAAATACATGAAAAAGGAGAATTCGTTTTTCTCGGCAACCAATGCGTGAAATTCGGCGAAGTATGTTGCATTTAAAACGAAGCCTTAAAATCTAGTGACTGTTTGTTTCAAATTTTTGATTGAGGCCGTCAATTTTTTAATAAAAAATGGCGAAAATCAAAAATTTTCAGAAAACGAAATTGTCAAGTTTACAACCCTGTAACTCGGCAATGGAAAATGATATACCAATTCCGTGAATTGCATCTAATAGTACATCTAAAGCGAACAAAAGTGATATGTCACACATGGGTGTCAAAAAATTTATTAATGTGGCAATACAGCTTTTCCAGAACCCTTGTACACGACGTAACAAATTCACGTAAGATATAAAATTACACATCCAATTTGTACGCTTTTAATTATCTAATGGGTGCCGTTTACAGAACCGCGATATCTGTTCTTGATGCAGAGCTATTAATTTGTAAACTTCATGCTTCTATGATTCTCAAGCTTGCGAATTTTTGAAAATCTTTTTAACAAAATTCAGGCCCTAAATCGAAATTCTGCTTCCAAGAGTCACTAGAATTTAAGTTTTTCTCTCAAATGCAACAAACTTCATTAAAATCAGTCCAGGGGTTATCTAAAAAAAACGTTTTTGCATTTTACATGTATTTGAATAGGCCGCGTCGGAGTTGGGCCCAAGCTAAAGCTTCCTTTTAAGGCAGTGGTTTTAAGCACTCAGCAAAATGAAGTGAACAGTAGATACATTTTTTCGGAATCACGCATACAACATACAGAACAGCATGTGTTTATAAAGAAAAAGCACAAAACAAGCATCGAAAGCACATAATGGATTATGAGGCACTCCTCATAACAATGAAAAGCTTGTAGCGCTCTCCGCATACGTTTCCCAGTAAAGGGAGGAAGGAAGGAAGCAAAACAAGCGGTGAAAGGCATGATTCTGGTTCCTAATCGGGTTAAGCAGATTAAGTATCCGGTTGGCTACTCTGCACAGGGGTATGGGGTACGGGGAAAAATGAAAGGAAAACAAGATGAGATTCAAATAAAGGAAAGCCTCTGTTTGCACATTCTTCAGTTTTTCAATGAGTCCTGTTTCCTTTAAAAAACATACCAGCGCGCTTAAAGCAGTTGGTGCCGACGACGGCTGGGACCAGGGCCCAAGAATTCTAGGAATGCAGATTTTTGGGCTAGTTGTTCGTTGCATCAATTGAAGTCATAGCACTGGATTGACAGAGACATGAAAGACGACAAAACGTGCGCTATTGACGTGCGTTAGCGCACGCCCTGTCGTCTTTCATGTCCCTGTCAATCCATCTTTATGACTTCAATTGATCCAAAAATTCTGTCTTCCATAAGGGGATGGTTGTCAATCCTGTCGAGCGTGGTGCTGACGACTTGTCTTTGTGCACTGAAACGACGAAAATCACCCAGATAATGCGCTATCGTCTCTTTGCACTTGCAAAGTTCACAATTTGGACTTGCGGCCATTCCGATGAGGTAAGAGTGCTCACTGGTAAAAGCTACTCCAAGCTATATGCGACAGATGAGAGTTACCTCCCGTCGTGGTAAGCCATCTGGAAGGCGGAGCTTCAGGTCATAATCCAGGCAACAAAGGCGCTGGTTTTTAAAGTCTGCCGAATTCCATTTGTCCAAGGTAAACTCGCGAGCCAGCGCACGGAGCTATCCCGCTGTGACTGCTCTTGACAGTGCGATTGTAGAGCACTCGACACTGTTATATGAAGATCGAGCGGCTTCCTAGCTCGTTCCTAAGAATGCCACAATGACTTGACAACCATTGAAATGCAATGTCATGTCCTGTCTCAACTGTCCGATGGTAAATTTCGATTGTGTCTGCAACAAGTCGCTCGTGGGGTCCACCGTGTAATGCAGAGAGCAAACTTTGGAGGGCGACCTTGTAATCAGAGAAGATGGACAATTTCTGGGGCGTTTCCTGTTGGATCAAGTGAATTACTGCACGCAGAGCTGCAAGTTCGACAGCTATCGTTGATGTCAAGTGCGATGTTCTGAATTTTGTCACTGAAGATTTTGCTGAAAGAAATACTGCAGCTGCTGAACTGGAGTGCATGACCAACGCATAGGTGTAAACATGTAAGCGGTCACTGTGAACCTCATGTAATAGCAATAATTCTGCCTGCTTCGATGTTGATGACGCCACTTGTGCCTTCTTCTTGGTGCCTGCAATGGTACGGCATACTCTAGGTGAATGCGGAGACCACAGTAGCAGTGAAGGCCATGCTGCTGGGGCGTAATTCGATGGTAGGGATGCTCCGTGAGCAGTGACAAGACGGCTGAAACTCGTATGCTGCCTAGTTGTTCGCAGGTAAGCAAGATGGTGAAATGGCGCCCTTGTAACATGTCCAATGTGCACTCTTAGAGCGTCGACTGCCATGTATGTTATGGGGTGGTCACGCGCTATGGCAATTGTGGCTGCTGTGGATGCACACTTTAGGAGGCCGAGGGCTGTCCGTAGAACTTGGGTTTGCATACTCTGGAGTGTGCGCAGGTTCCTTTTACTGGTTTGCTTCAGCATGGGCAGGCTGTATCTTAGGAAGCCCATAAAGAATGCATGGTACAGCTGCAGCATCGATTGCACAAATGCGCCCCAAGATTTTCGGTGACAAATTTGAATACATGGGCTATAGCAGTCAATCTGTTTTTCTTTTATGTGACGTCGAAAACAAATGGCGGTTGATGATTACGCCATGAAAACGGTGCTTTTTTTTATAAGCAATTACTCGTCCATTTACGCGTATAACATCTGGAGTCATTGTTTTGCGTGTAAGTGCGACTAATCGGCACTTTTCTGAGGAGAGTTCTATGCCTTTCGTATGTAGGTAAGAAGATGTCTGTGTGAGCGCCTTCTGCAGCCTCGCTGGTATCTGCATAGGTGTCACGCCGCGCGCCCAGATGCAGATATCTGCGTACATGGACACTGCACCGTCCTTGGCACTGATCCAACAAGGCCCAAAAGTGTTACTTTGAAAAGCGTGAGGCTTTACATTCCGCCTTGCGGACCACACTTGCTGGTTAGATGGTTAGATGTCATGCCATCCTCTGTAAGCACGGAGGTCCAAATAGCTGTCAATCCAGCGAAGTGCACGACCACTAATGCCCACATCATTCAAAGCATCGATGATTGCTTGGTGTGCTACATTATCATATGTGCCTTTGAAATCAAGAAACATCGCCACCGTTAATCGTTTCATGCTGTTTTGATGTTGAATGAATGTTACTAAATCAAGCACGTTATCGATGGATGACCCCGCCGGAAGCCGGCCATTGCATTCGCATATACCTCATTATGCTCTAAGTACCATTCAAGGCGTGTCAAGACTATCCTTTCCATTAGTTTCCGAACGCAACAGGCAAGAGCGATGGGATGGTACGATGCCAAGTCTAATGGAGATTTAGAACTTCTAAGTAAAGGTAATAGGTGGCTCACCCTCTACTGAGAAGGAATCAATCCTTCACGCCAGGATTCGTTTTATCTCTTCGAGAGTACACTGAGGGCTTTTTGGCCAAGGTTTCCATGTGCTTTGTATGTGATCCCGTCGGGCCCAGGCGATGATGACTTCCTACAAGTCGCCAGCCAAGCTTCTAGCTCCTTTATAGAGAACATGAAGTCCATGCGGGAGTCAGATGCCGAAGGACTGCGTGATGTTGATACAGGCAGCGACGGCAAGCCAGCAATTCATACGCAGTAGTCCTCAGCCACATTTATCTCACGTCGTCCTTGATGCAGGAAAAGACTTAAAATGGCGGCGCTGTAGCGGAGACTATCGTAGGCCACGCAGAGTTCTTCCTATGTGGGACAGAGGCTTACGAGGATCCAGACTCGCAAAAGGATTTCCATTTTTGAGATTGCAACGTATCGATGCGGCGCTGGATTTTCTTTTGGATACGCCTCGTCTCCCTAAGATTGTGAATACATTTGGTGCGCCTGTATCTTGTTTCTGCTCGATGGCGAATCGCTCGAAACCTTTCCAATTCCCCTTCGTATTCTGTATACATTCGAGAAGGCCTAAAAGTCAATATAGTCTCTTGCAGTGCCTTTCGAATCTGATTCTCAAGGAATGACGGGTGGCCTTCTTGACATTTATAGTCTATAAGCGACCTGAACTTCATCCAATCTGTTCTACGGAGGGCAGTACATAGAGACTTGGCTACTCCCTTGATATCCATATAGGTAAGAGTGTGATCACCTCCATGAGTTTGTATGTCTGAGAACCACTTTACACTGCTTCGAAGACACCGAGAGACCGAAGCCAAGTCCAGACAGCTGCTGTAGGTAAGTCCCCATAAATACGTTGGGCTGCCGTCATTGAGACATCAAAGCTCTTGGTCCGAGGCAAATGCTACTAGTTTTCTTCCCTTGGAGTCCATCTTCAAACTCACCCAGAGCGGATGGTGTGCGTTAAGACCTCCACTAAGATTCCTAGGGCCAGGTGTTGCGGATAACAAAACACCCAGTCGTTGCTTGTCAAAATGACTGGTTGGAGAAATATATGCAGCGACAAGAGTGAATGTAAGTTTCTTTGTATTCACTGTTAAACACACGTATTGGTCGTCGTCCTAAGGCAAAATTCAATGTAGCACGTAAGTGAGTTTACACCGAACATAAATGACGACCTTGCTGAGGACACTACAAGTTGTGGATAAGAAAGCCTCATATTCCGACAGCCAGATTGTAGTTTGAAGGTTTGGTTCGCAGACGACGATGACAGGAAATTTCTTCGAAAAAATGAAAGCGCGAAAATCCGAAATTCTTGATCTGAGGCCTCGAGCATTCCACTGACAAAGAGATGCTTCCTTGACAACTTTACGGCGCGACAGCGGTGAATGAGCCATGTCGCTATTCAATACTGGCAAGTACAGGATTCATCACGTCTAGTACCTATAGTGTGCTGCGAGCATTCGGGGCGCTGAAGTTCTTTAGTAATGTACGCGTAACACTCATGACTTAGGTCAGCATGGGGAGCACTTGCAAGTTCTGGCCTTCTGCGCGGGCTGCTACAGGGCCTGCTGTAATGCCATTCGTATTTGGTGGACGAGTCGTGTCTCGTAGTTCTGCAAGTTGGCATGGCTTCGGTAGAGGTGGCTATGCTTCACTTGAAACAGCGATGGTGGGTGTCCTTCTCTCATCTGCGCTGGTAATGCATGACGTCAGTGATTGACAACCAGTGTTTGCCGGATCAGGCACTTCCTTATAACTATCAGTGTGTTTTATTGACTTGCGGGGCCAGGAACGTTGGCGTCTCACTTTATTTGCGGCTTCTTTCTTTGTCGAACGGTCTCTTACCAATTGCCTCAAGATCCTCTGTTGATTTTTCGGGAACAGGTAATCTTTCTAACTCGCATCGGGTGCAACCTTGCAGTTGGTGCACTTGAAGTCGGCTGCTGTGCGACAAGTGTCATATCTATGCGACTCAGAACAACGTGATCATATGCCTGGTTTCCTACCGACAGCACACACATGTCCAATTCTCTGACATTTGCGGCACTGTAGGGGTTTGGGCAAGAAAGGCTGCACAGTATGACGAAAATGGCTGACCTTCACGTGCGACGGTAGGCAATTACCTCTGAAGAGGTCCTTCACGCAGGTTGATTGGCCAATACGACGAGCTTGTATTATGGTAATGCTGTCTGTCGTTGTTTTGATCGAAATTGGCAGAACACTGCCACTGATGCAGGCATCGATGTTGTAAACCACACCAGCAGTAGTTTCCAAGCTCTGTGGAATGTGGCAGCGCACTTTGATGTCATCTAGCTGCGTAATTTTCATCAACGGATTTAAGGCACTTCGGTTAGTAACATCGATAGCGAGGACATTCATGCGGTTATTAATTTTGACGTCTTTTATGTCGCCTGGAGCGAGAGCCTCCAGATAAACAGAGATGGCCTGTCTATTCAGTCGGTAGAGAGTGTCCGTAACCGTCTCTGGAACAAAGAAAATGGTATGCTCCGGAACTCTTGCTGTAGGAGTCACAGTCGACTTAGTTGATGCGGAGCACCCGCTGACATTTCGTCCCTTCGCTTTTCGGCGTGTGCAGACCTCGAATCCTTCATCGTCCCAAGTGCCGTCGCTCAAGGGAGAGTACAGCTCCTCTTCCCTGAGGCAGTCCCTCTTCCTTGGAGTAGCTCCCGCGGACGCTGGCTGGTCTGCACGGTTCACGACCCGATTCCACTTCCATCGCCGAAAAAGGCAGCGGCGTCTTCCAGCAGAAACCAGTGAAAATCTATAATATTCCAGAGAGACCAAAACAGTGATCTGTACAACAACCACTTCTTCGTCTTCCTACTGTTGGGCAAGCTGCCGCGCCGACGGCAGATTTCGACGTGGGGAGGGACGACCTTAGCCTTTCGTGTATAAAAGAACCAGCCTAGCAACTCATTTCGACGTTGTTTCAGCAACGCTAAGGGCGGCGGAGTGGTGTCAAGATTACTTGTACTCCCATTACTACCATTACTCTAAAGCAGTAAAGCACTACATACCGCCCTCAGCAATTATAGTGGTCGTTTTGATTACCTTCGCCGGATATACACTTTTGCAGGACCGGGATGGCGAGTGAATTTATTTTTTCACCGATCGACAACATAACTTTCTCACCAGCTCTTTTGTCAAGCTCTTTTTGTAAGATTAAGCGAAGCTCCATGCAGATACGGAAAGACCGCCAACTTTACTTGAACCAATGCTGCTTGATGTTCTTGCCCACAATCCTTTTCATGCTCCTTCGTCTTGTTCTGAAGTGCTTTGCGCACTGCATTTAGCTCATCGTAAAGATGCCTATATATATAGCGGCTTCACAGCCACCGTAGTCCTCCATAAAGAAAGCAACAAAATCCCAATAAAGAAAGGCGTCAGGCAGGGAGATACAATCTCTCCAATGCTATTCACAGCGTGTTTACAGGAGGTATTCAGAGACCTGGATTGGGAAGAATTGGGGATAAGAGTTAATGAAGAATACCTTAGTAACTTGCAATTCACTGATGATATTGCCTTGCTTAGTAACTCAGGGCACCAACTGCAATGCATGCTCACTGACCTGGAGAGGCAAAGCCGAAGGGTGAGTCTAAAAATTAATCTGCAGAAAACTAAAGTAATGTTTAACAGTCTCGTAAGAGAACAGCAGTTTACGATCGGTAGTGAGGCACTGGAAGTGGTAAGGCAATACATCTGCTTAGGACAAGTAGTGACTGCGGATCCGGATCATGAGACTGAAATAATCAGAAGAATAAGAATGGGCTGGGGTGCGTTTGGCAGGCATTCTCAGATCATGAACAGCAGGTTGCCATTATCCCTCAAGAGGAAAGTATATAACAGCTGTGTCTTACCAGTACTCACGTACGGGGCAGACACCTGGAGGCTTACGAAAAGGGTTCTACTTAAATTGAGGACGACGCAACGAGCTATGGAAAGAAGAATGATAGGTGTAACGTTATGGGATAAGAAAAGAGCAGATAGGGTGAGGGAACAAACACGAGTTAATGATATCTTAGTTGAAATCAAGAAAAAGAAATAGCCATGGGCAGGGCATGTAATGAGGAGGGAAGATAACCGATGGACATTAGGGTTACGGACTGGATTCCAAGGGAAGGGAAGCGTAGCAGAGGGCGGCAGAAAGTTAGTTGGGCGGATGAGATTAAGAAGTTTGCAGAGACAACATGGCCACAATTAGTACATGACCAGGGTTGTTGGAGAAGTATGGGAGAGGCCTTTGCCTTGCAGTGGGCGTAACCAGGCTGATGATGATGATGATGATGATGATGATGATGATGATGATGATGATGATGAAAGGTGCCCTGCCAAGAACAACTGCTACACGTGTCTATTAATGTTCGCTATCTTGAAATGCTTAGATGATATTTTCAAATTTATACAGGCGCATAGTTGCAATTTCTTAGATTGCAGCTCGTAGGCGCCCTTTCCTGCGGTGAGCGTCGGCGTCGGCCTCGGTTTCGGCGTAACCGAGCGAAATAGCATAGCGAAAGATGAAAGGGAACGCGGAGCGCAGCGGGGGGATGAAAGATGCGAGGAGAAAAGCTCAGAGAAGGGTGCAGCGCAACCAGGAAGCGTAAAGCTGATGAGGGTATGGAGAAAAGGGCGAGGTGGAAAGCGGAGTGCCGGCCCCTACGCACCCTCTGCCCTTGGGACCCTGTGCGCATTCGCAACTTCGTCGGCCACACTTTCTTTCTGAATAATGATGCTTCATCTGCCTCTGCTGCTAAACGAGCTGCCCGAGCAGAGGCTCACCGTCACCGCCGAGAGCACGTTGTTAATCAGAATCGAATTCTTTGCCATAATGTATCGCGAATTCAAAACACCTGAACAGCTGCGCTCGCAATTAGCATTAAGGAGCATCGTAATCGTCGCTGAATTTTTTTTCTCAACTAAATGAATGGCTGCCGAACGGAAGGAAACGAGCGGGTTAATGCTGCGGTCACCCGTAAATATTACGGTGACTCATAAATCTACAGATTGAGCTTCAGGTCAAGAAATATAATAAGGTTGTTTTCAATATGTCTTCATGCATGTTGCTGAATAGCGGGGTGTGTTTACTGGCAGAGAACTTCATAACGTAATGTAAAAAACGACTGCAAGCACAGAAATAGGATACCTTTGGTGACTCGAAAGCAGTGTCATTACGTCTCTATGCTTTCGTTGGCCCTTCTTTAGCTGCGCTGCATCTCTCCTTCAGCAATGTTGCATTAGTTTGTCCAAGGGAGTATTATACATGACGAATTGTCGAAGCGATCCTGTTCCTTCTAGGAATTTGAATGTAAGCTTGACACGGCTTTTCTTGTTCGTCGCCTCTGTAGAAGGGGATCGGGGCGATAATGAACACTAGGATTTGTCTGTACTTGCATTAGATTTAAACTTGTATCAGCGTAATTTTAGTAGATGGTTTATTCTATGCATTTGTTTTTGTGCTTTTGAGCGCGTGTGGATACCATTTTGTCTTTCCATTGTCCTGGCATGTATATATTTGCGTACCCACCATGGCAGCGCATTGGCTATGACGTTGCGTTTCTGAGCTCGAGGTTGCGTGTTCAATCTTGGCCGCGGCGGTCGCAATTCTTTGGGGATAAAATGCCAAAATGCCCGCGTACTTGAATTTAGGCGTACGTTAAAGAACGTCAGGTGGTGGAAATTAATCCAGAGTCTTCCACTAGGTTGTGCCTAATAATCATATCGTGGTTTTGGCACGTAAGACACCTGAACTTTTGTATACATTTGTGTTGAGCACTAATTAAATACCGCAGTTAGAAATTAGCGCTCGTGCTGTCATATTAGGTTGGTTCTGTGTATAAAGTAGGCCCAACACATACATTATTTAAACTCCTTTATCAAGTAGTGCGCCACTGCACTCGCGCGGTGACTTTCACTCATAACGTACATTTGTCAGCGCAGCAATACCGTAAGCGGCTGTCTCAACAGCCTCGTCAAAATTGTTCTCAAAGTGCTTAAGCTTTCGTTTCTTGCCTAGAATACTCCTTTCCGTGATGCTTGATTGGCTTATGGGCCCTCTGTGGCCCGACCAGTTGTAGCTGTACAATAAAAAATACAAATGGCTACGCAGCAGGGGTATAATTGAGCAATAAAAGATACAAGCATTTTCATTGGTAAATATACAAACTTTTTATTTACAATTTATTTACAGCATGGTTTGTGAGCCTCTGGCCCTTTTGCGGACCATACCAAGCTGAAGATCTTATACACTTCAGTCCTTCCGGCGGCTTACAGCTTCATTTCCGCACCTGCAGAAGGACGGTAAATAACGCGCATATAAGAGCTGGGCTTCAATTGCGTTTATTGACACATCAGTGCTAAATTTGTTGCCGCAGTTAACATATGTGTGTTACTGGCCGCACTAAAAGTGACTTTCAAGCACTGTCGGTGTTGTTTCCGTTATCTGAATGAAGTCAGCGCAGTTTACAGTTTATATAGCATGGAGCACAGTGCCTGTGGCGCAGGAATAATCAGTAACTCAGTGAATACAATGACTGCAGACCGCTACCAGCGCCACTGTTTACTGGCTTTGCATTTGTTCGTTTCTTTCCAGTTTGTGTTCCGCAGTCTATCACATTCATCCTCACCCTGCACGAAGCAACCATTGGCTCTTTTCTCTGGCGCTGCTATCTTTTGGTCAATGGTGTTTGACTGAAAGTAATGTTTGTTCTTGCCTATAGGTCAGGTCACTGTAAGTGGTCGCTGTTACAAGTCCTAAATGACAAGGGGACAACATAATTCAAACCATGTGCAAGCTACTTACTCGTTAGTATCAGTGATATCCATGGCCGTATCCGCCCTTGAGCAGAAATACGCCACCGTGTCCTCCACCGTATCCTCCTCCGTAGCCGTGGTGGGCTTGACCAAAGAGGGTGCCTCCTTGGTGAAGCTTGTGCACGTGATGGACGGTCTTGACGAGGAAGCTAGGGCCTGGAACTGTCTTATGGTAGCCATGACCACCACCGTGGCCAAAGCCGCCACCGTGGCCGTAGAAGCCGGCCAAGGCGACCCCCATAAGGGCGCAAAGAACAGCGACGACAACCTGCGAACGCCAATGTGTGCTGTTACACAGAACCTAATATAACCTAACCTAACCTAACAAATTTCCGAAGCCTTCCTCTCAGCCGTAAACTAAGCCCGTGTTGCCATTTCCACGGGCCGGCAAGCGAGTTCAAACCATGTGTCTGACGGAAAGTAAATGGCGATAAGAACGTAAAAAGGAGCAATTTTCTCCTGACTTCGGCAAGGCATCGGCTTATTAAAATATGCAACGTTTACTCTTCCATGGATTTACTAGTATACTAAATACTGAACTCCACAATAAAGAAAAAGGTGCGTGCAGCTTCCTTTTTCTATTGATTAAGAACATGGTAGGGAAAACTTCAAAAAAGACGTTCCCTACTAAAGTACCTAGCTGCCGGACGTGTAGCTTTATGATAATCATGAGAAAGAGATGCAGAAGACAGGATGAGCGAGACAAATGCATGTGCTCCGCTTGTTTCTCTTGTCCCATCATGTGTTGCTTTGGCTACGTTGAAAGCGTTCTATCTTATTTCTTCTCAACGGGAACGCGTTGCCTGGATTGCATTCGCTTCGCTACTTGCCTTCCAATGACTATTCAAATTTAATGCCGAAGCAAGTTTGCACACTATCGAACATTACCATTTCACTTTCCCGTCTTGGTTTTTATCTTCAAAACAATATTATACGCACAATCTCGCCACTTTTCTCCCATGATGGTGGCGCCATCTGCGGAGTTGGTCAAACTCCTCTCAGATGGTGCCAATCTCGGTAACATTCCCAATTCAGCGAAATTTCACTCAATGGAGCGACAAGCTACAACATTTCTTATTCTGAAGGTAATGAGCTCGCAAGACTATAATCATAATTATGTTGCCGAAGCAATTGACAGAACCTATACTTGATGTACCTTTTTTTCTCGCCAGATCGGCAAAGGGAAAATTGAGCTCATTTTTGACAGTTTTGAATTCTCAGAAGTCATTGCAGTTCTATACATCTGCGTGCAGCTCACTCACGAGGAAATTGCAAGACTTTGGCACACTTCTAGGACAACAGTTCTGATGGTCATCGTCAACTAGATCAATGCTGCGATATCGCTCCTTGACACTTGCCTCAGATCAAACCTTCGCTATTGCCGAAAGCAGAGCAAATAATGCCTAACAGAGAGAAAGAGAGAGAGAGAGAGATATGCAAATGAGAGAAAGACAGGGAGGTTAAGCGGGGTTAAAGCCTCCGGTTAGCTAACCTGCACTAGGGGAAGAGAAAGGGGAAGTAAAGACGGAAAGTAGAGCGGCGACAAAAAGAAAGGCCTAGCAGGGAGCTTATTTGGGTTACGGATCCATACATGATGTGAATGCATATGTGAACATATGTGAAAAACGCGAGAAGCTTGCATATTATCTTTCTGTGCTCGGAGCTTTCCCTTTGTCCTTTTTCCGTTCCCTTTCCATCTTGGTTTTCTCTCTCTCTCACTCTCGCTATCTCTGATTTTTCTTACTTTCATTCTTTGCCGGTAATCTAAACAATGTGCATCACTGTCACTCCAGCTTTTTCCATCTCCCGAACCGGGATGCAAGTATCTTACGCCTTTTTCAAAACGTATTTTGCTCGTGTCTCATGTGCAATACTGCATAATCTTTTTTTAAATTGATTGCTAAAACTGAGTAGTTCGGGTGTATTCTTATTTACCCATAGGGCCATCATGTGACCAAGTGAACGAATGGAAGCTTTTTAATTGTAGGATATAATTTACACGTTTGGCACCCAGAAATGTCTGTACCTAAGGATAAATAGAATTACCTTCAGCTAAAAGATCGAAGATCCTTTCGTTAGCATTGTGGACTCGTTCAAGTAAGAAGCAAGATATTCAAAAAAACACTTATGAATCCAACATAAGAGCACTGTCGAGGTAAAGGTGACATTTAAGTACCTCTACATCGACTTTCTATATTATCTCTACATCTTTGCATATTAGATCGGCGTACTGCGCGACCGACCTATCTTTACGAGTACATATGCGTCAGGTACCTACCAGGGCCCGCATAGTCCAAAGTGCTCGATGGGCTTCAAGCGAGTGATGGTTTCAGCGTGGCCAGAGCGGGCCTTATATACACTGGCATAGAAGCCAGAATTTGCAACGACTGTAGTGGCGGCGCCCCAAACAGCGGAATTGAGAGGGGGAAACGCTTTCTGACGTTGCGCTGGTCACCCAATGGTAACACAGCCTTTCCTATTCATCTGAGCCGCCATTCGCTGATAGTCGTTTTTACTATTGCTTCATTCCCGGTGCTCTCTTTTAGTGGATATATATTCTTTTTCTTTTCATTACGGGCTTTCCCGAATAGGCCCGGGCTCTTTTCTTCATCGCCGTAACAAGCGTTCCATGCAACGCTGGGAGGAGGAGGAAGAGAAGGCGGCGGCACCTGCCTCGTGATTCCCGCAACGGCAGGTGCTTCGTTTTCTCCGTGTTCTCATCGGAGGCGAGAGAAACTGCGCACCCCCTCCCAAAAATAGGATCCATACACTTTAGTCGACACGCGCTCGGCGAGTGGTTAGAGGAGAAAGCGCAACATGTCAGTGGCCGAAAGCGCTCGCTCGGATAAACAATAAAGACAAGGCCGGCACGACCACACCTGGAATGGATCAGATACGGCGGTCAGCGGCAGCAGCGGCCGAAGCCGAAATACCACGCCCTTCCAGTTGCTTTTCTCACGCCTCTCAAAAAAGAAACCAGCGGCGTTCGCGACCGGGCTCCCGCCGCCGCTTTCCTGTCTCGCCGCGTGCAGGAAAGGCTGATGCGGCCCTCGGGCGAGACGTGTGACCATCGCGGGCGCGTTTAGCGCAGCAGCTCGCTGCGCCGGCTTCATCGGAGCTTTCGCCGCTCGGATTGTCGGCGAGCCCCGAAATACACGCGTGGCCGTCATACGGAAGGCGCCGGGCGACCAGGGTGGGGGAGTGGTCCTTGCACAGCGCCCGCGCACGCACAGCGAAACCGGGCGCACGCACCGACCAAATAATTACCCGCAATGGCGAAGACCCATTCTTAGCTTGACGGTCGGAACGTCATCAAATCTACGTTGACTTCATTTTATCTTGTTTTCGCTTACCTTTTTGCGTACATGTCGAACACAGGCACGTGTACCCGTTCTTTTTGCGTACAATGTTCATTCGTCTTTCTACGGAAGAACTGAATGACTGAAAGTGAAAGGAGGCTGTGGGATTCGAGATCTCTGAAGCTCCATTACTGACAAAACATAACATCGGTAGCCTCAATTGTGAACGGGCCTGCTTCTCGAATCCATCGACATTCTCCGGATGTGATTTTCAGCCTGAGGTAAGAATGGAATTTGATGTGCGTTCTAGTTTTTGGTGTTGTAATAATAATAAGGGTATATAAATATTAATATCGCATACATTACTGCCAATTTTCTCTACAATACAACTGGCCAAGCGAAGCCTTCGTAGAGTCGTGAGGAACAAGAAATTTTAATCGACATGTATTATTTTTGGTCTGAATCTACCATTGTATATCTAGTGAGAAATCACAGATCAGCATGTTTGATAAGTGACCCTTTCGTTCCTCAAAGAGTGGTGTTCGACAATAGAGAACGCTTGAAGCTTCAGGGCTGTCAACTCATAACATCGCTTCCCCTGGCTATGCCTTGTCGACTAGATAGCGCACCGCTGGCGCCCTTCGGAAGGTAGCAGCTATCTTTACACACACTTTCCTTTAAGTTCTCTTTGATAGTATGTATATGAAGACAGATTTCCCCCTTCCCGAAATTTACGAAGCATAGTAACCACACAAAACAAGTTATTTCCCCTGTGATTCCCTGGACTTCATTCAGCTTAAATTACAAAGACTTCCCCAAATGTTGAGTTATTCTACTCCCTCATTATTCTCATGAAAGTTCAAATTATGTGTATATCGTGTTGTGAAAAGGAATAAGTGCACTAAGTTGAAGTCATCAAATTGTAGACCGGGTGTGAAAAACCATGGACGCTTGAAGTTGAATTTGGACTGTTGAAGTGAAAGTTAGGGGAATTTTGGGTGTCTGTGATGGCTTTTTTTCAAATCTGTATACAAAAACGCATACTTCTAAAAGTGCTGTGAAGTCTGCTGAAGCATCAAGAGCAGGAAGAGGGAATACCAGCAAAAGTGTCCATCTCCAGTCATCCTAAACAGTTCCGGTTGCCTGGTTGTACAGATATAAAGCAGCAAGCCTCTGACCATTTCTTGATACTGAGAATAAAAAAGAATAATAGCTTACAATTTCTATTTCAAGCATTACAAAGAAATAATTCAGGGCACATTCACGATGATTCTCAACGCTATCGCTGGCTTCCATGGTTCTGCCAGGTTAAGAACTCTATCAACGTTCATTTATTGTAGCGTTTTTGAACACAGTGCGGTCGTCAAGTGCTAGCAGAAAGTTATTAGTCCAGTAAGTATTTTTTTTATGATAGTATAATGGAGTAGCCTATTACTATCGGGGTATTTTGAATTCCTTCTGAAGCTTTTTAACTTACTGATATTTAGTCCAATCGGACTAGCGGTGGGCGAATATTCGAAACATTGAATAACAAGTCAAATGGTGGCGTATTCGATTCGGTCTTCGAATCAAATAGTCACTACTCTTAAATGCGAATATTTTTCAAATACTTTTCGAATGTTTCTAAGCGTCTACTGCGCCTAATTAAACATAATATTGGAGAAAAAGTACTGCAATTTTCACCCCCGGGGGAATAGTATAAACATAAAACATCAGAATTTGCGTACTCGAGCCACCTACGTCGCGTAGGTAGCCATACTTTACAGGCTATAGAGCGATCGTTCGCACTCTCTGAAGAGTCCTGTGCATGTGAAGAAACTACTTTCTTCCTCCTAATGCTATATTTGTGCTTTTCATAAACAATACTTTATAACGTACATTGTAATGGCAGAAACTTGTGACTTTAAGAGGACTAGAATGTGAAGATAATTTTATTATAATGATGATAACGGCTATTCATTATTAGAAACATATTCTACATTCTATTCACTTCTGGCACTATTCGATTTGTATTCCCGATTCGGTCTCAAAAATCACTCTTCGCATTCCCCTATTGAAGTGGTTTCTTTCGAGGTTAGCGATACAGTGCTCACGGATGAGTGAATTTTTTTATTCTCGGAGAAAGCCGTGCATCACGAAGGGCCGGCAACGCAGGCAGTCCTTACGTAGCAGCGGTCCGTGAACTTGCCCACAAACGTTCACTCCATTTCTTAATATGCTAGTCGCTATTGTTGCAACGAACTACATTACACGTCTTCCCTCTACCGCTCCACATCTTGCCGCAAGAAAGGAGCACAGTGCCTTGAGCGGCCAGTCGCTCGGCAGTTTTGCGTGTATTCGGAGGCTTCTTTCACGCTCGTAAAAGGACTTTTATGTACGACGTACTGAACAACACAAAGCTGTATAGGTAGTTTTTCATGTTGCTCTACAATTGTCTCATTCACACTTTTCATCAAAATATAATATTTGAGAAGTAAATAATTATTTCATACTAATTACAAGTATGCAATTAGGCGTAATGCAAAAAACAATTGGAATCTTTCCAAGCGACGGCAAACAACATTACCTTGGTTCTGTCCAGCTACTTAGCATCTGCATATTTTTAACTCTTGATGCATGGTAGTTGGGACACCCTGTATATGCGCTATCGCAGAGGCAACGTGTGACGCACCGCCGAGAGCGCCATCTCCTTGCTCCGGAGCAAACTGCTCACCCAAAAGGGTCTAGGGGGGCCTGTCAGCTTCGCTGTGTTGCTCGGTGCTTACGTTATGCTAGCACATACGGCAATGCATACGGAGAAACCGCTGACCAAGACGTTTGCAGGGCTACAAGTAGCACAACTGACATTTTTGGTGTTCCTCCAGGCCCATATATGCATCGTCACGAGCCCTTCTGACGCAACCTCACGTATCTGCACGAGAGCTACGATGGTGAGTAGCTCTGAGCCCTGTGTCCATTTGTGCCATGTTGGCATCGCCTGCCGAGAAGGTACAAGGCACGAATTGGACAACAATATAGTCGGGTTTTAGGATCCCCGGAAACAGTGGCTTTTGCTGCACGCTTAATGTCAAATAGTATTAGAAATGCAAATGTTGGAAGTGCTCATGTTTATCCTGGCTCGTTATTGTAATAAGTTTTCCGACTGCCAGTTAATGAGCATAAACGATGTACAGAATTGTGGCAATACTCGTACCGCCCTCGGTTCGTTGCCCCCTACCTCAAATTTTTCTCTCCCGCTCTATATTGTTTATTTGTTAGTGTGTGTGTGTGTTTGTATGTATGTCTATGTGTGTGTGTGTGTGTGTGTGTGTGTGTGTGTGTGTGTGTGTGTGTGTGTGTGTGTGTGTGTGTGTGTGTGTGTGTGTGCGTGTGCGTGCGTGTGCGCGTGCGCGTGCGCGTGCGCGCGTGTGCGTGTGTGTGTGTGTGCGTGCGTTCGTATGTGTATTTGTGTGTGTGTGCCTGCGTGCGTGTGTGCGTGTGTGTGTGTGTGTGTGCGTGTGCGTGTGCGTGTGTGTGTGTGTGTGTGTGTGTGTGTGTGTTTGTGCACGTTCATGCGTGCGTGTGTCCACCCCTCTTGTATGTCTTGTTACTTCTTTCGTTACTGAAAGAGTATGAAAGCAGACTGAAATGTTATACATTTTTTGTGCGGGCGGGCATTGACCGGCACGTCGGCATAATAAGCATTTGTTAGGCGTACTGTATGCAGCCGCGTACTCAGTGTGGTTCCTCTGTCGGGCTTCCCTCTGGACAAGCATCTTGCGGCAGCTAAAGCACTCTATTGCAGCCGTCTCCTTCTGAGTTTGTACGAGCTTAGGCTCGCCTTAGCTAGGTCCCAAAACATGCCGAGCAATGGATGTCGCTGAGGCGAGAAACATCCTTTATTACAATACAGGTAATTGCGTCAAGGCAAACTGGATTAACGAGCACGCTTCGAGCCCTCACTAAATTTCAGCTGACCAGCAGGTGCACAACTAACCCGATTAAGATCCTCCCTTTATTTCTCTGACACCTCAATCTTCTGTCCTTTACACAGCACTCATAAAGATTGCCTTCGACAGGAGACGCATGCTCTTACCCTGCCGTGTGGCCGCTTCCTCTTCCGTTACTTTAATAGGACGGAGTAAACTGTTCTTAGGGCGCTGCAGGTCCCTGTGGATCTTTTGCCGGCTACCGCTGATACGTGGAACTGACCGCAGATTTTACTTGATGCAACATGTCCAAAGTGACCCCTTCCAGACCGGGAAGTAGATGGCCTCCACGTAATATAAATTTCTACAGCCTTACAACGGGAACGCTCCCGCCTCCGGCAAACCGGCATCCGCTACAGGGGCATATCTGTAGGTCTTATCGCTAAGGGGGAGGGAAAGAGATAAGTAGAAGGCAGGAAGGTTAACCAGAATAACGTCCGGTTGGCCACCCTACACCGGGGGAATGGGAAAGGGGAAACAAAGATAACAGGGAGAGAGAGAGAGGAAGGAAGGAAAGAAGGAAATTGCGGTGAATTCGCTGACGTGTGTGGTCCTACAGAAATTGCATTAATAGTCACAGATGGTCACACAAGCCCGTCGGCCTTAAGAAGCACAAGAGCGCCTTCACCGCTTTATGGGCCGACGGGCGATGGGGGCGGTGTTCTAGCAGCACCTGCACAGAAAGCGATCGACTGTCCAGTTTTTGGAAAGCTATGGCAAGTTCTTGTCTCTCTGGGGTGTATCGTGGACAGTGGCACAGCAGGTGGTTGATGTTTTCTTCGGTGCCGCAGACCTCGCATGCTGCATTGTCAGTCATTCCAATTAAAGTAGAGTATGCCTTTGTGAAAGCAACTCCTAACCAAAGGTGACAGAGACGCGTAGCTTCAAGTCGAGGAAGTCCGATTGAAGGTCGGAGTTGCAGGGAAGGGTTTAGTCGATGCAGTCGTGTAAGTCGTAAGTTTGGCAAGTTCCACTCAGTCAGTGTGAGACTGCGTGCCAGGTATCGAAGCTGCCTTGCGGCGTCTGTCCTCGAAAGCGGAATTGGAGCGCTGTGCTCTTCTTGATGTGCTGTGCGAGCAGCGTTATCGGCGGAATCATTGCCACTGATTCCACAATGGCCAGGTACGCATTGAAAAACGACCTCGTGACCTTTTTGTTGGACGTGATGGTAAAGTTTCGCGACTTCGTATGTCAATTGGTCATGGCATCCGTGTCGGAGAACGGACTGCGTGCACTGTCATGCCGGTTTTGAATCCCAGAACACAGCCGATTTTGTAGGTCTTTCAGAATCAATGAATTCCAGTGCTCGACGCAGGGCTGTTAGTTCTGCCGCCGTTGAGGTCGTCACATGCGATGTCTTGAACCGCAGTGTCATTACTCGCGTTGGTATAACCATGGCACCAGCAGAACTGCATGACGTAGTCGATCCATCGGCATAGATGTGCAGGTGGTTGCTGTACTTCTCATGCAAAAGAAGCAAGCGCAGCTGTTTTACAGCAGGAGTCGGTATATCTGTCTTCTTCTGTAGTCCTGGAATCATTATATGTACTTGTGGACGGCTCAAACACCATGGAGGAAACGCTGGCTTGGCCGCAGGTGCGTACCCTGAAGTAAACGACGCACGATGTGCGCTGGCAATACCGCTAAATGTCGAGCAGGGACTTGCAGCAGTGAGGCTCGCCAAGTGGTGGGAAGGGGTCCTAGCAGAATGCCTGAGATGCATACGCATTGTCTCAACGGTAATGTGCGTCGTGATTGGGTAATCCTGCGCAAGGGCAATGGTTTCAGCCGTTGATGCACTGCGTGGTAAGCCAAGACATATGTTAAGGGCTTGGGCTTAAATACTCTGAATCGTACGCAGGTTAGTCTAGCAGGTGTTGGATGTTGCAGGCAGGCTGTATCGCAGGAAACCAACGAACAACGCCATGTACAGCTGTAACATAGCGTGTATAGATACTCCCCAACTTTTTCCTGCAAGGAACCTGAACAGGTGACAGATAGCAGTCAGCCGCTTTTTCACGTAATTCACGTGCGGAGTCTAAGATAGGTCTCTGTCAATTACCACTCCCAAGAACCTGTGACTTCTGCTGTACGGTATAAGTTGCCCGTTAATAGATACGCCGTAAGCAGACATTCGCTTCCTTGTGAATGTCACCATTGCGCACTTCCCGCATGAAATTTCAAGTCCTTGTTCACGAAGGTAGCAAGATGTCATTGTCGCTGCATTCTGAAGCCGAGCGCGAAGCTGAAGTCGTGTCACACCTGATGCCTAAATGCGGATGTCGTCCGCAAAGATGGAAAGTCGTAAGGTGCTTGGCAGGTTGTCAACTAATCCACAGATGATGAAATTGAAAAGAGTAGGGCTAAGCACTCCGACTCGAGGGACTCCTCGGCTACCGTAATGCTCGGATGTCGGGCCATTTTCTGTGTGCACGTAGAATGGTCTCCTCTGTAAGTAGCTGCGCACCCACATATATATCTTACCACCAAGTCCGACGGCTTCTAACCTGCTAAGGATGGCTTCATGGGTGACATTATCATAAGCCCCTTTAACGTCTAGAAACAGAGAAGCAGATAGTCGCTTACAGGCCTTTTGGTGTTGCACAAATGTTATAAAGTCAACAAGGTTGTCTGTTGACGAACGGCCACGTCTGAATCCGGCCATAGCATCTGGGTAGATTTCATAGTACTCTAAGTACCATTCCAGACGTCTTAAAATCATTCTTTCCATTGTTTTTCCGACACAGCTGGCAAGAGCGATCGGACGGTATGAGGAAATGTCCAAAGGTGACTTGCAAGCTTTAAGAAGTGGAATAAGGCGTGTTGGCTTCCATACTTGCGGAACCGTACCCGTCTGCCAGGAGTCGTTGTGCAGGAGTAAGAGTGCCTTTCGAGCTTGGTCTCCTAGGTTACACAGGGCACTGTATGTAATGCCATCAGGTCCTGGCGCTGAAGAACGCCTGCACAAAGCCAGCGCAGCCTCTAGTTCTTCCATAGAATAAGGGCATTCCATGCGGGGATCGCGTGAGAACAGTGGGTGGTCGAGCGTTCCCGTACCCGTTCCATCGGAATTTGCTTTGCCAGCATTCTTTCTGCAGAAAGATTCAGCGACATCAATATCTCTATATTGTAGATGGAGTGCCAGAGATTTAAACGGGTGGCGCTGACCAGAGGTTGTGCGAAGGCCACGAACAGTCCTCCATATAAGCGACAAAGGTTTTCGCGGGTCTAGGGACTCGCAAAAAGATACCCCTTGTCGTGAAGCCAGCTTGTTCATGTGTCTCTGTATTTTCTTTTGTGTTCGTCTAGGCAATCTCAAATCATAATTGGACTTCGTGCGTGTATATCTTCGCTCTGCACGACGGCGAATTGCTCGAAGTTTTGCTAGTTCCATGTCGAAATCGGTGCGGGAAGAACTATTCGAAATCAAATGCGTGGTTGTTTGTATGGCATCCTTTATCGCTGCCTGTAGGTTATAGGAGGTGACGTCCCGACAACAGTCTTGGATTATTATTTTGTATTTAGGCCAATCGGTGCACTGGACGGTTCTGGAGTACTTGGAGCTAGTCAAACCTTCGATCTTCAAATAGGTTGGGAAGTGGTCGCTACCCCGTGTTTCTAAATCCGAAAACCAGTGCACTCTTCTCGAAAGCGAACGTGAAACGAAGGTAAGGTCCAAGCACCTACTATACACTGATCCACGCAGATAAGTAGGGCTTCCATCATTTGACAGGCAAAATTCGAATTCATGGGCAAAGGACACTAACGTTCTGCCTCTAGAGTTCACGTTGGAGCTTCCCCATAGGTAATGGTGGGCGTTAAAGTCACCAGTGAGCACCCATGGCTGTGGAGTCAATGTCAAAATTCCCCGTAGGCGCTCACAATCTAGACGGCTTGTTGTAGATAAATAGGCTCCAAGAATTGTTAACGTGAGCTTTTTCTTCTTCACTGTTAAGCAAACGTATTGATTTGCTTCGCCAGGAGGCACTAGGTGATGTACAGGCGCCGACAAAAGTGGTATACTCCATGCAGATTGTTACTGCAGCGGCGTCGCTCAGTATTTTGGCGAGCTGAAGCACGAAACATTGACACGGGTCAAGCGACATGCTTGCAGATAATAAAGCGCACCCATTAGCTCTCTCGATCCCAGAGGCTGCCTGTAGATGGCGTTGCGATGCAGTTTGCCGTTGCTCCGGCTCCCGCTGCGTGGAGTATACCACTTTTGTCGGCGCCTGTACATAAGTCAAATCACGGCGTATAAACACAACAACCTTGCTGCACTCTCCGTGGGTAGAGGACATAAAGCACTCATACCCGGACAGTGTGATAGGAGCTGACAGGTTGGGCTCGCAAATCACGATGATGGGAAATTGATGCGTAAAAACAAACTGTCTAAAGTCGGACATGCGTGACCTAAGCCCTCTGGCGTTCCACTGAAAGACAGATGCATTCTTGACCTCCTCTTGAAACGACGGCAATTCTCGGGTCGTAGTCCAGCACCTGCAGTGCGCTCTGTGCCGACGGGGTTTTCATGCCGTTCAGTAGAATGCGCATGGCGTCCATAAGTGACTTCAGCATCACTATGACTTGGCGATCCTCAGTCGTCGTCGCATCCGCGGTTCATGAGGTCATTGAGGGCGGCGCAATTTGATATGACTGCGATGCAGGTTGTGCTCGTGGAAGTGTAGGCCACTCTTCAAGAGGTACGTGACTTGCCCCTTTCTTCGTTTTCGCAGTGTCTGTCTTTGTGGAAGTCGGCGTTGATACGGTAGCCGCTTTGCCGGAAGATGGTGTATATCTTTCCGTAGATGTAACTCTTCGTGTTGCTCTTCGGTGGCGATGTCGTCGTCGCCTGAGAGTAGCGGCAGCCTCTCTGTGTGTTGAATGGTCCCGTACTATACGTTTGAGTACTGCTCGCTCGTTCCTCGCCCGCGGGAAATCATTGGACGAGGCCTCATGAGTACCATGGCAGTTAGGGCACTTTAACACAGTTGCGCGGCAGGCATCTGCTGAATGAGATTCAGCGCACCATGGGCACATGAGGTTATTCCTACAGACACCTTTTACGTGTCCCATCTTGCAGCATTTGTAGCATTGCAGGGGCTTCGGTACGTATGGCGGACTGGATGGCGGACGTGGCCAACTTTGACGTGTGAGGGAAGGCTGTCTTCCTCAAACCACAGCTTCAGGCAACGTGTGTTGCCAAGTCTTGTGATGTGCGTGATAAGAGTGCCTTCTGTAGTTGGCTTTATTAATATCGGTAAGTCGTCGGTTGGTATAGAAATATCGACATCATAAATGACGCCGACAGTGCCATTGCAGCCTGTAGGTATCATGGATCGCACTTGTACTTTGTCGATTTCCGTTACGTGCCGCAGGCTTTGCAGTGCACTACAGTGTAGAACATCTACTGCAAGGACATTCTTCCGTGCGTTTATTCTCACGTCCTTTATCTCGTTTGGCGCGATTCCCTCAAGAAACGCAAAAAGGACTTGCCTGTTTAGGAGTCGAAAATTGGACACTGGGTCCACAGGCATGAAGAGCATAGTGTACGGCCAGCGCTGTGGTTTTGTCTTCACGGTGGAGACACTTGGCGACGAAGACCTCCGTAGTAATCTTCTTTTTGTGGTTCGGCTCATGACAAGTGTGAAATCGTCGTCCGACGAGTCGACGCTGTCCGAGTACAACTCGGTTGCCTCGTTGTCCGTGTCACTTGACGCATTTTCACGTTTCCTGGACGCAACCCCACGTGATGACTTGGCTCCAGGAAGGTCTTCGAGGGCTTCTTCATCCATTGCCGCAACAAGGGAGCGGCTGCTCCCAGAGTTTGGAAAGAAAGAAAACGAGACAAAGGTACAAGCGTACTATGATAGAAACACTTCGTCCGTCTTATCGCCATGCGCACAACACGAGATACCACAAAACAAAATACTTGAATTAATACATAACAAAGATTTTGCACCCCACGTGGGTATAACACTGAGTAAGCATTATACGTTAACGAAAGCATTGATATAAAAAAAGAGTGCTGCCTCAGTAGATGGGTTCAGAGGCAGAGTAATTGCTGGTCTGTGTGATTTTATAATTTGTAATTTCTTTGTCTTTTCAGCGTTCAAAAGTAAATTTGCCAAACTTTCCTGTTTCCTATCGCCTTGTTTTCTTTTTATTTTATTTTTAATACGTCACGCGATGGCCCGCTCGTGTACCTTGGAAGCACTACGTTAAGTGCACAGCAAATTAAAGCCACTGTTTCTTGTTCATTTGTCCCGTCGCAGGAACGTAGCGTCGACCATGTTAGTGACCGGTCAGAAAAATCGACCTATTCGCTAAGTTTCACAGTTAGCAATTGCTTGAGATCTTGAGTAACAATATAGGAATGAAGAATGAGGGTACACTGTAGACTTGCGGTGTAACGCTAAGGTACCGGCGTGATAGCAATAAAATTTTGTCGACAGAAATAAATAACCCTCAGTCGTTTCGATTCAGCAACCGGGTCAGACCAAAAAGCGTATTCGTTATTCGCATAGCGTCCGATGCTTGGGAAACGCTTGGAACGGCACAGCCTGACGATTGCTATCGTACGCGCGCTTTCTTCGGAGCAGGGTAAAAGAATTACCGCTATAGGTAGTGCAGAGGCAAACAACTAAATTGCATGTTTTCTTCAAATGCCCACAAGTTCTAATGCGGAGAGAGATCAACCAAATTTTCTGTATAACGACTGTCTGTCTCTTTTCGTGGGCCGATCCCGAAGATAGTGCAGTTTAAGAATTAGGCCAGATTCCGAAGCTAGTGCAGTCTATAAATCGGAGCCGTTCCCATGCGTATGCACAACTGCGTATGTGCCCCTGTAGGCACGGGGTATGTGAAAATGGGTATGTTCTGCCCTTCAATGTACCTCATTGACGCCAATTTGGGTCACAATCACAACAGTAACAATTATCACCATGCGCTGCTCTCCACATCGCAACAGCATTAACCGTTCGCTGCAGAACAGTATATGAGTCATAACAATGATGCTTTACCAGACCAAGCGCACTTCGCATTACGTAGGTGTAAACTAAAGCTTAATTTAATTTCCTGTTTTTCTATAAAAACACAACAAAAACCCCACACTTCAAGGCGTTTGTTACCATAAATGAATTTAACAATTACTGGCCAACTGCAATGAATTTTCACTTTGGTTGAATACATTATTGAAGCAACCTTCGCAGAGGGGTAGTCCCGCTAATTGTCTTATTTTATTATTAGCAGCTTTTAAACAGCACGTAAGATGACGACGCATATACCTGATGGTTAACAGAGATATATGACGCATGTCCCAGCGCGTCCCCTCCTAGATTTTTCATCGCGCCGCGTGAGGCCGTGGGCGGCTGCCCAATCATGGAGGCCATGCCGAGAAGCTGTGTATTCTGCGTTGTGCGTTACTTTCTGCGAACCGTAATACCAATGTTTGTGAGTTTTGGCATCAGAAACGTCTGTTTTTGCGAGATTTTTGTGACGCATTCACTCGTACTACAAATGTAACATTTTTCACAGTGGCTGCTTTATGTGTGCATAACCTGAATCGAGTCTTCTTACACTGTTGAAGATATTGTTCCGGTTTGCTTTTAAGTACTTTGCCAAAAAAACATTTACTAAATCAAGGTAACTAGGAACACCGCCGCAATCGTTTAACCTGCTTACAGATTGCAGTATGGGCCATGTTCTGCGTCGTATACCTTCAAGAATACCACTTTAACCGGGTGCTTATTCCCTAAGCCTGAGGTGCGCAGAATTTCTCTTGCTTAGTTAGGCGTCACGCTGGACGCTACGTCGCGTAAAAGTGAAAATATTCCCTAAAGTGGTGATCAGTGATGAGTGCGGCCCATGTGGTCTCTACGTTTCTGGCTCGCTTCATGCTGAGCGCTGCTCAATAAATAGTTGCGCTTGCCTTTGTAATATAAATTGTGACAGCAAGCGTGTGTGTCGAGAAATGAGTGCGTTTAGTTAACTTCAGTTATCCCCTATAACACATACAAAATCACGCATTATTTCGTTCTCATCATAGGAATCGACCAGACAAAATTGTTGCAATTGAAATGTGGAATATATTTCCCGAAATGATTCTTTCAACAAACCCATGGCCCTCAGTCCCCAGCAGCTGCGGAGCATCTGACCAAGGCGGCGGTCGGACCTGTAATGCAGCAGAGCGTGCTAAGACTCTCTGGCTCCGGACAGGCCGCCAATGGAGACTGACCCTGTCAACCTTTAACGTCCGAACTTTGTCGAATGAGGCTAGCTTAGCAGGACTCTTTAAGGAACTATCAGATAACGTTTGGGAAATCATCGGCCTTAGTGGAATTCGAAGAACCGGTGAGGCTTATACACTGCTGAATAACGGCCATGTCCTCTGATATAGAGGTCTCCAACATAAGAAGCAATACGGGGTAGGATTCCTAATGCATAAGGACGTAGCGGGCAAGATTGACGAATTCTACAGCATTAATGAGAGGGTAGGAGTAGTTGTAATCAAACTTAATAAGAGCTATAGATTAAATGTAGTACAAGCCTACGCTACCACATCCCGTCACGATGATGATGAAGTAGATCAGTTTTATGAATACGTTGAATTAGCAATGAGAAAAGTGCAAACTCAGTATACTGTAGTAATGGGTGATTTCAATGCAAAAGTGGGGAAAAAGCAGGCTGGTGAACAAGCAATTGGCAACTACGGCGTCGATTCTAGGAACGCTAGCGTAAATTTGTCAGCTTTTACCCTTACTGCCTCTAGGTGGACCTGTTTCTTATTGACCAATTTTACTCTTTCTCTCTTCAAATTGAAGTGAATCCTAGCCCTCACTAACCTATGATCACTGCACTTTACCGTACCTATCACTTCTCCATCCTGCACTAAGCTGGGATCAGCAGAAGCTGCTGGTGGTGGTAGAATTTGCAGAAAGGAATAAACTTCGAAAAATGAAAAACTTTTTCAGGAAGCGTAGCAACCGAAAGTGGACCTGGAAAAGCCCTAATGGTGAAACAAGAAATGAAATTGACTTCATACTTTTTGCTGATCCC
This sequence comes from Dermacentor andersoni, assembly GCF_023375885.2. Classification (NCBI taxonomy): domain Eukaryota; kingdom Metazoa; phylum Arthropoda; class Arachnida; order Ixodida; family Ixodidae; genus Dermacentor; species Dermacentor andersoni. Next base: position 137,255,647 of record NC_092814.1, read on the forward strand.
AGCTTAGTGCAGGATGTAGAAGTGATAGGTAGGGTAAAGTGCAGTGATCATAGGTTAGTGAGGGCTAGGATTCACCTCAATTTGAAGAGAGAAAGAGTAAAATTGGTCAAGAGGAAACAGGTCAACCTAGAGGCAGTAAGGGTAAAAGCTGACAAATTTAGGCTGGTACTTGCAAACAAATATGCAGCCTTAGAACAGAGGGATGAAGATGAAACCGTAACTAAGCTGGCTTCACCGACAATAATTGAAGTGGGAGGCAAGGCACCAAGGCAACCAGTAGGCAAGCTCTCCCAAGTAACAAAGGACCTAATAAAGAAACGACCAGAAATGAGAGTGTCCAACTCAAGCGATAACTGTCAAAACTGATCAACAAGGCGAAAAAAAGTGATACTCGAAACTATAACGTGACAAAGACTGAAGAAGCCGTAAAAAATGGACGCAGCCAGAAATCAGTGAGAAATAAGCTTGGCATAGGACAAACCAACACGTATGCACTGAAAGATAAGCAGGGTAATATCATCAGCAATCTCGAAGATACAGTAAAAGAAGCGGAAGAATTCTATACTGACCTGTACAGTACGAGAGGAGTCAGGATACTTCTATTAGAATGGAACTTTCAATAGAATAAGGGCAACACTGGACATTAGTCAACCAAGGGAACAGGCTGGCTTCAGGAAAGGTACTCTACAATGGATCATATCCATGTCATTAATCAGATTATCGAGAAATCCGCAGAATACAATAAGCCTGTCTATATGGCTTTTATAGATTACGAAAAGGCATTTGATTCAGTAGAGATACCAGCAGTCATAGAGGCATTACGTAATCAAAGAGCACAGAACGCTTATCTAAATACCCTGGAAAATATCTACAGAGGTTCTACTGCTACTTTAATTCTACACAAGAAAAGCAGGAAGATACCTATAAAGAAAAGAGATCAGACAGGGAGGCAGAATCTCTCCAATGCTATAAACTGCGCGCTTCGATAAAGTATTCAAGCTATTAAGCTGGGAAGGCTTAGGAGTAAGGATTGACGGCGCATGTCTCGGCAACCTTCGGTTTGTCGATGACATTGTTAAATTATTCAATACTGCAGACGAGTTACAACAAATGATTGAGGACCTTAACAGGGAGAGTGTAAGATAGGGGCTGAAGATTAATATGCCGAACACATATATAATGATGAATAACTGGGCAAGGGAACAAGAATTCAGGATCGCCAGTCAGCCTCTAGTCTGTGAAGGAGTACGTTTACCTAGGAAATATAATCACAGGGAACCCTGATCATGAGAAGGAAATTCACAAAAGAATAAAAATGGTTTGGATCGCATACGGCAGACATCGTGAACTCCTGACTAGAAGCTTACCATTATCATTGAAAAGGAAGGTGCACAATCAGTTCATTTTACCAGTGCTGACATATGGGGCAGAAACTCGGAGACTAACAAAGAAGCTTGAGAACAAGTTAAGGATCGCGCAAAGAGCGATGGAACGAAGATTGCTAGGCATAACATTAAGAGCCAGAAAGATAGCGGTTTGGATCAGAGAGCCAACGCGTATTGACGATATTCTAACTGACATCAAGAGAAAAAAATGGAGCTGGGTAGGTCATGTAAGTGGCGGTTAGGTAACCGATGGACCATTAGGGTTACAGAATGGGTACCAAGAGAAGGGAAACGCAGTTGAGGACGGCAGAAGACTAGGTGGAGCGATGAAATTAGGAAATTTGCGGGCGCTAGTTGGAATCGGTTGGCGCAGGACAGGGGTAATTGGAGATCGCAGGGAGAGGCCTTCGTCTTGCAGTGGACATAAAAAAGGCTACTGCTGCTGCTGCTGCTGCTGCTGATGATGATGATGATGCTTTTCGTAAAAGGCGACTTTAGGGAACGTTCTTTTTTCAGAATCCATTTTACAGTGGCAGAAAACAGCCTCGGGAAGACCTTAGGACATTGGCCAACATATTCAATGCAAAGACGAGCGTTACTGGCTTTCTAAAGATTTCTTGAAGCGAGCAATATTCTCGGAAACTATTGAGTGAAGTGCTTATCTGTGATAAGTTCACTCTAGGGGATTTTTTTTGCTCGGGTATGGTCAATTAGATGTCTGGATTTATGTGCCTTCATTTTAATCGAATCCGTGTTTTCTTATGGGCCCTGATTTTAGTGCAGTTATGTAACGGGACATTGTGTTAGCTTTAGTGCACCTGTGACTGGACTTTGTGCTATTGAGATTCACAGTTCACTTTTAGTTTGAGTGCGTATTAGTTAGCTCTTTCTTTTATATTTGCTTGTGAAAGGGAGTAGCCGGCACCAACTAAAGGCGACAACATGTCCTAAGTACCATATATATATATATATATATATATATATATATATATATATATATACATAAGAGCTATGTAACTTACGACAGGCACTCTGCGGAAGCTCGAAGCAATGCTCATTTGTGCACTTCAGTGAGGAATTTCCATCTCAGTGATAGATGCATAATGTAGGACGGCGGCTCCGTTCCGTCGTCGCTAGTGAGGCTTGCTGCAAAGCATGTAAATTTAGCGTGTTCTCTAATCCGACCATTCCGTTTTGGGGAAGGGCATAGAGCTTAATACAGTAATTACTAGAGGGAACTCTGGCGCTTGTGTCTGCGGCAGCTGCAAGCGGGGTGCTTCAGCGAGCATGGCAACGATGGTTAATATACATGAAGTTCCCTAAACTTCGTCCTTCAAACGACTTCGTCACTTCGTAAACTCCTCACTTTAAACAAAGTACTGTGTTATAAATACTTGAATAAACATCATTAAAATTGTCCAATGGATTGATTGGAAGACAGAAGCCTGGTAGAGAAGCCCGATATGGAACCCATTACGCCCCAGACGCACGCATCGACAAATGGCACGGGACACCCTTATAAATTTCTCGCGGGCAAGCGAGCTCGTTGAAATGCTGGGCGCGTTTCGATTGGGTGGGCCAACTCGACTGGCTGAAGCACTGCAATTAGTAGCGATTATGCGTGTTCATATGTTCTTCTGCATTTTATATAAGTATATATTGCTTTGAAATTTAGGGCAATGAAGACAGATAACGCGTAATAAACAATTCCACAAGAACTTCTCCAGCCACAAACAAGAAGATCAGAAAAATCCGTACACGGACCATCACTCTCATGGTGGCTGAAGATGGCAGGGCCACTGTTCCTTCAAATCATTATTGTAGAAGGCTCTATGTGGAAGAGAACATACCATGACCCCACCTGCCGCGAGCGCCTCAATGAAGAGTAAAGTTTGATCACGTTCCGGAGGGTCGCCTTCGGCTCCGTCGCGCGCTTTGTCTTCCGTCGAACAGCCGCGAAATTTTGATCGGTTGTAGTAGTTTTACGCAACAACGCTTGTTCGTCGGTTTGATTTTAACGCTGTATGCATTGAATGAGAATACCGTACATGTAGAAAGCTTAGTAGCTTTCATTGACGGCGAATGGTCTTTACATCCCGGTGACAAATTTTAAGTCCTTCCTATACTTCCGCAAAATAACAAGTGCCATTCGCAACAATAAAAGAGTCGAATAACCCACCATGCTGGCGTAGTGGCTATGTTGTGCTGCTAAGCACGAGGGCGCAGGATGAAATCCCAGCCGCGGTGGCCGCATTTTCATGGGAGCGAAATGAATGAAAAAAAAGAAAGCCTATCTACCATGAATTTAGTGCACATTAACGAACCCCAGGAGGTCCAAATTAATCCCTAGTCCCCCAATACGGCGTGCCTCCCAATCATATATTCATATATTCATTAAAGATAGCAATAGCGATACCCCTTGCTGATTTTCATGTCGTACCTCATGCGATGTAGCACCTTGCTTTACGGGATGCGGCACTTGCTGTTGCTCTTCCATAGGTCGTGTACTTGGAAGCGATGGCCATTCATTTGAAGAGAGAAGTTTCGCAGTTTTCTGCGTCCAGCGTTAGCGTCTGCTGCACTGGGAGCTGCAGCTTACGTTGTTATTTGAATAGTTAACACATTTTTCGAACCAGTCGCACTCGTACGCGAGGACGAAGTGCTTTTTCTGTGGAACACGGCCTGGCCGTCTCTAAGCTTTTCTGAAATTTTCACTGCTGTTGTAGGGTCTGCCGGTGTTAGTGTTTGCGTATGCAACCACGTGTTGAAAGGAATTTCAACCGACCATCTCACCCTGCTTCGTGGAAATGGGGCGTGACTTCGCCTGCTTTTGTTGGCGTCCCGCTCCACGTGCAGAAAGAACTTTCTCTCACGCGACCTTCTTCCACAAGACCTCGTCGAAATGAAGCGTGACTTTCTAATTCGCCATGACCGTTTCGAGTGTCTGCCTGTCTGCCGGAAGCCCCGTAGTGTACAGGCCGCTTTTGTGTGTGTATGTGTTTGTGGGTGTGCGAGTTTAGAGAGGCCCTTTCCTCGAATTGGACCTAGAGGAGAACTTCCACGAACCCGCAACGCGCTGAAGAGACGGACAGGCGTCTACAATTCCAGGAGGCGTGACGACCTCCTCTCTGCAGCAAGCTCGGTATAACCAGAGGAGGTGGGGCCCTCTTTCTGTGCCGGTCACGTGGCGTCGACGGAAGCAAGATCCCGCCCACAATTGTAGAGAGCCTATTTAAGGGGCTCCGAAATGTACGTTTAATCACTTCATGCTCTTCTCATTTTCTTTCATCTGCCTTTGAATAAACCGAGCAAGTTTCGCACTAGAAATCGTCTCGCCCTTGCTTGGTCGCCATGGTCTACCGGGTGCCTGCGGCCCGCCGACAACGCCACGCTATCCAATAAGTAACGTCGGTCGAGCTTCGATAGGCAGGCACCGCTACTTCTCGGCAGCAGTACGATACGGTACCCTGGAGTACGCAACACCGGCCAACATCTCGCGGCGATGGACGTGCAATGTCCCGAGGCCCTGTCCGGCTACAGTTCATTAGCGGCAATCACCTCAAGGAAGCGAGGAATTACATCTAGCGACAGTGAGGACACTGAGCTGTACTGCGCATCAGCTGACGAGTCAACGCAAAACGGTTTTGAACCTGCTTTGCACTGAAAAGCCAAGCAAAGGATCGTCAATGTATCTTCAGAGTGAAGTTCTTTCACCGTAAAAAATGTGCCTCAACGATGGCCTCATACCATCCTGTTTGTGTCACAAAGCTTGACTCACAATCTGCGCATCCTCAAGAGGCAAGTACTGTCCTTGCTTCTTGAGAACACTGTTCCGAACGAGTTCAAGGAGGTGAGGCGAAACGCACGGGAAAACATCTTGGCCATGGAAGTGATGACCCCGAGAGCACTGAGCCCTCTGCAGCGTGTAATGCAGCTGGGCAACATCATGGTTCAATGCATTGTTCTAGCGGATGGTACCACCACTGCTGGAGTCATTTATGACATAGGCATCGAGATCCTCGATGCAGACCTTCCAGTGCTTATAGAACCAGCGAGTGAGAAGACTGTTATTGTGCACGCCAGCCGTGTTGTTAAGACACGTTGTGTGAAATTAACATTCACGTGTTACTGCCTTCCCTTCCAAGTGAAAGTTGGCCACTTCCACCACCCGGGTCGAGTGTTTCTTCCAAAACCACTGCAATCTTGTAACTGGCAGAGGATCGGCCATGTGAAGGGCGTTTACACAAATTCTGCCATGTGTCCCCGACGCTCCGAGTCCCACTCAGATCAAAAGTGTAGAGCGACTGTTTTGAAGAGCTCTAACTGTCAAGGTGCTCACAGGCTTCTGCCAAAGACTGCCCGAAGATTAGGAAAGAATTTTCTGCGCTCAAACATATGGTTAGGGACAATTCAACCCACCAGTAGGCCGCTGAAACAGTGCGACGTAGAGGACGACGCCATATATGGTCCACAAGTAGGACTGCGACTGGTTCAAAAATGCGTAACCTGTTAAAGTAACGACGTCACATGCAGTTCCCAGCGCAACAAACGCTGACGCTGACGGCAAAAAACTACAAAATGTCTCTCTTGAAATGAACGGCCATCGCTTCCAAGTAGACCACCTATAGAAGAGTAACAGCATGTGCCGCATCCAGTACAGCAAGGTGCTACATCGGATGAGGTACGACATGAAGATCACCAAGGGGTATCGCTACGACAATTCTTAATGAATGCGATTCGCGTGTTAAGACCGGTGCTGGCAGCCCTTGAGTAAACCATGGCTTGCCAGCAACTGCCTTTTCGGAAGAAGGTCCGAAAAGCAGCGATTTTTCTGTGAAATTCCAGGGGACTCCAATCGTGCTTCGCTGATTTTCGACGATTCGGGTACGCCAACAAGTTTCCTATCATCATCATCTGCGAGACGAACTCATCGAACTCAATCAAGCTATCCGACTATAAATCATTTATGTCCCCAACTCTTGGTAAAACAAGCAAGGTCATGGTGTTTATTCGCCGCGACCTCACTTACATTATTCAAGCTATGCTGCCTCATAACGAGAACTAATACATATGCTAAGAGTAAAGAACAGACTTGTCACTGTTGTGGGTGCCTACCTATCACCATCAAGTTGATTTGATTACAAAAGATTACGAGACATCCTGTTAACACCTCCTGCTCCATGGATTATCATCGGGGACTTCAACGCTCATCATACACTCTTGGGAAGTACGAACATCAACGCGAAAGGCAGGACTTGTCATCTTTCGCCTCCCACAGCAAACTCTCGGTCTTAAATGACGGCAACCCTACATTTCTACGCGGCTCCACATACAGAATCTGTTTTCACTTGTCCTTCGTCTCAAGAAGTCTCGTCGGGCGTACTGGATGGTTTACGGACATTGAAACGCACGGGAGTGACCATATTCCCCCGTATGTCAAGATCAGAGGACTTTCCTCTTCCAACTCAAATGATACGATCCAAAGAGTGGACTGGCCCAAGGTCCAGTCTGTTATAGAAGACCTCTGTCAGGGTAATTTACTACATGATTTGGAAGACACAATCAAGAACACCGTCAAAGACAATATGCGTACTATAATGTGCCCTTCGAAATTCTCTGAATTTGACATAGAATTAGAGCGACTTCGAACAATCCGGTGACGTGTGGAACGTAGATACCGACGCACGAAGTCAACGGATGATCTACAGACTGCTAGACGCCTACAAAATAAGATCCAGCGCTGGTTAGATAAACTTGAGTCACAACACAGGACTGCTTTCTGTGAATCCCTAGACGCTCGCAAGTCCCTATCGCACTTATGGAGGACGGTGCGAGGGCTTAGGACATCTCCCATACAGTGCTCTCCATTCAAGGCTCTGGCCCTCTTCCAACAGCGACGTGATATTGACGTCGCAGCAGATTTCTGTACCGAATTATCCGGGCAATGCACAACTTCCAACATCTTATCACAGCGAATCAGCTTCCCGCCACCACGTGACCCCGCATGGATTTACCATTTTCCATCCATGAACTCAAAGTGGCGCTATAGCGCCAATTTATAGCTTCGTTAGACGTATGTCTTCACCAGGACCTGACAGAATTTCTCACAGAGCTCTGTGTCATCTGGGTGAGCGGGCGAGGACTGTTCTCCTTTAATTGTATAATGAATCCTGGCTAACTGGGACACTTCCCCCAAGCTGGAATGCTAGTCGCGTAGTTCCGCTACTGAAGCCTGGCAAGTCTCCCTTGGATCTTTTATCGTAACACACGTTTGCATTGGCTAGCTGTGCGAGCAAAGTGATGGCAGGATGATCTTCGGGCACCTGAAGTGACACTTGGAATACCACAACGTCTACCTAGACGTCATGGCAGGCTTCCGGCGTGGCCGCTCATCGATCGATGAGGTCGTCGGCCTGTTTATCTACGTTCAGTACAAGAAGGATGTAAACGTCTCCGCGCTTCTTTGTTCCTCGACGTCAAAGGGGCGTACGACAACTTTACACATGACGCCATCCTCGCCGCTCTGGAAGAGGAAGGCCTCGCTGGTCGGATGTACAGATGAATAAATAGCTATCTCTCTATGCGATCTTTCTTTGTGAGCACCGAGTACGGCCACACGGCTATACATTACACCAACTGTGGCGTCTCGTAGGGCGGCGTACTGAGCCCTACGTTGTTTAACCTCGTGCGGATTGGTCTCCTCGATCACCTTCTAAAAGCAGTTAAATTATATATGTACGCGGGCGACATATACGTGTGGGCGTCCGGAGTGACACGCTTACAGCTGCGGGCAAGGCTCGAAAAAGCTGCCACTCAGACTACACTCTACATCCGCAGTCAAGGCCTGGAGATTTAATTGGATAAATGTGCACTTGTGGCATTTACGCGTAAGCCCGTGACGCACTACAGTGTATTAGTCAATGGGTAGATTCAGACCATTTGCACGGTTGCATTTGCAATGGGTAGTAGACCATTTGCACGGTCTTACTGATAGATCAAGCTGACAATACCTGGCGTCTAGGAAAAAAGAAGATATGTCATCATCGGCTGTTAAAAACCTTACTCCTATTAAATCAGAAGTACCGGTATTACACCCACATATATACCCTGACGGCTCCGTACTGCCGAAGAGCTCTACCGCAGCTGTCGTCATTCCAGTAAAAGCCACCACTATCAAGTTGAAAACATCTCACTTGACATCGCCGACGGCAGCAGAACTCGCGGCGCTTCGAATCGCACTAAACTTTATGAATGAAGAACCAACACACAAGTGGTCGATTTTCTGCGACTGCGTTTATTGTCAGCCTTGCGGTGCGATCCGCATGAACACTTGTTATTTGCAATCACAGAGGCCATACACCACCTGAGTGAGAAAGTACATGAAGTATGTTTTCAGTGGCTACCAAGTCACTATGGTATCATCAGCAATGAACGTATTGATCTAGATGCTCGTTCAGCTCATGCAGAAGACAACTGCCTATCGATCCAGCTATTTAGGACAGATGCCGCAAGGATGCTCTGCCTACTTGCACGACAATTCACTACATCAGAGTGGAATGAACCACATTTTATGCATGCCCGTTTATACACCCTGGATCCATCCTTAAGCTTCCGACTTCCGCCAAGACTTGCCCGAAGAGACGCGACCCTTTTGTGTAGGCTATGGTTGGGCGTCGCGTTTACCAATTCCTACACGACCCGCATAGGGATGGCCGACCCCGAAGCATGTGGCGATTGCGGTGACGCGGAAAGGATTCGTATGTTATTTGCCAGTGCCCGCAGTGCAGTGGGCAGAGACAATCGCTTTCCGTCGTGCTGAACCACTTGGACGACCAGCCTCTGTCAGAAGAAAGAATTCTGAAACATCGACGCGACTTAATATCGAATCAGAAGGCACGCAAGCGCTACTCCATTTCTTGAGATCAACTGGCCTGTGTGAACGCCTGTGATTGGAACGCCCTTTCTGATACCTGTTCTTTTTTCGTATTTTTTCTTGTTGCTTTTTTTTTCCTCTCGCTTTTTGTCGTCTTTACAACCCCTATATCACTCACCCCAGTGCAGGGTATCAAACCGGAAACTCGCCTCTAGTTCAACTCCCTGCCTTTCCTCTTTCTCTTCCTCTCGGGCACGTAAAACGGAAGAATTTAATATTTTTAGACAGTAAAATGCGTTAAGCAGGACGTACGCGACTAATGCAGCCGGTCGTGCGCCTAGTACATCCACATATCTCGTAGATATATTGCCATGAGTTGGTATGAAAATGTAAGCATGTTTAATCTTAGATACTAGTAAGGTATTTGTGTGTTTTTATTTTATTTTTTCGCTTTCTTGTTGACAACGTGCGCACATTTTTCAATCACATTATTCGATTCTGCAAGTTCTGTGGCCTTCTGCGTGCCATGAAATGCGGCTCCATTACCTGTATAACCTGAATAACTTCATGCTGGACTTTTGTTCCTCGCTTAGCGTACCTTATCACTACGACGCAGTGTCTGCTTGGCAAAAGATTGTTGGAGCACCAGTATCTCTCGCAATTTTTGCGGAATTATTGGTGCGCCTTTGGGACGTCGCTTTTTTGTCCGTCAGTGATGGGCCTTGACCACCTCGGACGTCTGCCAGGTTCGGTGACGTCAGCTCTGGCCGTGTTAAGAAAGTGTACCCTCACAGCGTACCCTCACAGGTACTCTGACAGCGAGGGCACCCGTATCTATTCACTGAGAAGCGAGGAGACCTCCGATGACGACTTCTAACTTGTTTTGAGCCGTTAGGCAAAGATACGTAAAACCGAGGCCTCTTCGTCATTTAGCCCATTGAATGAAAGACGACATTGGAGGCCTGTGACCAACCCCATCATTTTCGTTCCTGCTGTGCCGATAGAAAGATGAAAAGCCTCAACCGGTACTCTGTTTTGGTGCTGCTTCAGGAATTGTTACCGAATGAAATCACCAAAATCAGAGTGAATACAAGTAAGAACGTCCTGGCGATAGATGCCGCGCATGCAGCCGCGCTGAATACCTTGCGCAGCATCGCCGACCAGGGTGGAATGAAGGTTCCTTCCCAAAATCCTGCCGCCGGGCTCTGAGGCATCACCGGTGTCACCTGCGATGTAGACGCCGCCATTCGCAGTTCCGACTTAAAGGTTCTTGTCAAGCCAGCCAGTGAAGCTGCTTTCGTCGGGAGTGTTCAAAGTTTATATCCCAACTGTCAACGTTGATATGCCAATGATGCATATGAACAAAGAACGCACATATACACCGATGGATCGGTCTCAACCACCAGCTCCACGGGCGCTCTTATAATCCTGACCTTACAAGTCACAATCAAGTTCAAAGTGTCCCACATAACGACCTCTACTACAACAGAACTTGCCGCCCTACGTGTCCGCGGTTAACGAGATCGTATAAGCAAAACCTCGAATGTGGGTCCTTTTTTGAGAATTCAAGAAAGCCCTTCAGAATCTGCAGTCAGCCTTACGACACAAGTCCAATGAACAACTGGTGTTTGAGACTAGACAAGTTTTCCATCAAGTCTTCATCAACGCACATGACATCATCTTCCAGTGGATTCCGGCGCACTGTGGCATCGTCGGTAATGACCTTGCTGATGATGCTGCCCGTCGGCCCATGAAGAAACCCTGGCTGTTTCCACACCCTTGTCAAGAACACAAGCTGCGAGGGGTCTTCACTTACTTGTTCAAACCAAGACTCAAACTCCGCGGAACACCCCAATTTGGTCAAACTGTTATCTCCACCAGTTTGATCCTACATTGAAGCTGCAGATTCCATCGCACTTCTCCGGCCATGATGCAACTTTACTGTGCCACCTTGGTTAGGTGTGGCTTTTACGAAAGCCTTATTCATTCCTTATGTCCGAAACACCTATCTGTGATTAATGTAACTGTGAAGAGACGATCGAGTACGTGTTTTGGTCCTGTGATCTTTAGGACATCGAATGCGATGTTCTTCGGAATGTGTTCATCCGATTACACAGCAGACCATTTTCAGAGACAAAGATTCTTCGGTCATGGTCACACGCATCGCAGGTTTACAAAGCGGCGCGGGCATTGCTGCAATTTATGAATTCGACTGGCCTCAGTGACCAATTGTAGGTGTGAAGTTATGGACAACCACACGTGTTCACACTTAGAGTACTTTCTTGCCTCCCTCTCCTTTCTTTCTTTTGATCCCTTAAAGGGAAGCTGAAACACTTTTCGAAAAAAATGAGTTCCCTGCGGCATTCTACAATATTGAGTCAACTGAACACGAATATCTCGTTTAAAAAGGGCGGAAACAAACGCAAGCCGCTGTTTTTTTTTTTTTTTTTTTTTGCAAGAAAACGCGCACCAGCGCCTCAGGGCATCGTGCGAACGCCGCTGTTGCCCGTGATTGGTCGGGACCGCTGTGACGTCATTCACGGGGATCGCCGGTCGGCGCCACCGTTTCAGAGCGTAGCACGCTGCTCTGGTTTAGCTTCACAGCTGAGTTGTAAGCATTATGGAACGTTCTTGCTGTCTCGGACAGCTTGTATTTTCGCTGTACATGTTCGAACCGACAGCCGGTACGGAAAACGTTGGTGGCAACGGCGGCAACGACGATGTTGAGTGTGCCAACAGCGAGAGCGACGTGTGCACCTTCTCGCGCGTTAGAAATCTTAGCTGGTACATATGTTTTTTTTTTTTTTCGTGTAGCTGCACGTTCATATGACGGGAGAAAAAACGCGCTAAAGTGTCACTGGGAACTTGCTGCTGGAAGAATGCCGAACCACTAACTTCTCATTAGATTGTAAACGCGGGTGCAATTCCGTGATGTCAAGCACATTGCCGTTGCTTGTCTAAAGTCCCGTATTTTTTGTGTGTTGATACACGATCGCGAACATAATTGCCGCGTTTCAAAGCGCGCACATACAATGCTGCGAGGTACAGTCATGAGAGTTGCTTATCATACACATCTAGAGATGGCCAGGGGGATTATATGTGCAATATTCATAATATGGTTCGACGACTTTGCGATTGTGGCTCGATCAAGAATCGGTATGCGTGCTGCATGCTAGTGTTGACATAAAGATATTAGGCAGTTTTAGCACCGCAGTGTGGTAAACACGGCAACTTTACGGTAACTGCAACCGTACGTCGAATGTCGCTAGGCAAGCCTATACTCTGTAGAAGCAAGCCTATACGCTGTAGAAGCTACGCAAGAAGTCCGGTCACCAAAATTTATTACTCCGCGTGTTTCCGTCTATGCTTCACAGCGTGCCAGCGGCGTGTGCTCGCGCGAGCAAGCACGTGAAGCTGCCGCGACGGGCTGCAATTAAAAAATACCGAATGGCAATTTAATTTAAAACAACGTGTTAGCAGCAGTATAAGTACATGGATTGTTTCTATGGGTAAATTCTTTTTTTTTTCATTCAGAACTGAGCTTATATAACGAAAAGTTTCAGAAAAATTGGAGCAAGAAACACCTAACTCTTTCTAACTGCGAACGCAGCCACTGCAAGAAGTATCTCTAGCCTCCACAGCGTTGCACCTGATGTATGAAAGGGAGTATAGCAACGCTTGCAACAACGCGTTTCCGCATTTGTCGTAAGGCTATCCGGCTACGCTAAAACTGTGTTACCAGACGTTCATGGCTGCAAATGTTCGCATTTCTCGAGTGCATCAATGTGGACCTAATCGGGCTTTTATTAAACTAGGTGCACCTGCATGTGCTGCGTATTGATGGAAGATAAAGAGAACTGCTTGTGCTGCCAGGAGGTGCAAGAGATTAGGAATAAACAGAAGCGCACGCAGTGCTTAGCAAATTCAAGACTATTCAGGACTGTGTGCCTCAGCAGGGCAGTACTGGAAGTGGCACTTGCCCTGAAAGGAGTCGAACCGGCTGGACAAGGCAGGAAGCTTACAAACAGGTGTGAAAATTATATAGCCAATGGAAAAAGAGTGATGCAAAAGCAAATTTTTTTTTACATGCAGTTGAGGTATGCAGCATACCGCCAGTTTGTCTGGCTAGTATGAAAAAGGTTAGAAAAGAACAACCGTCGAATTCTGCCAAGCTGTTTGCTTGAAGTTGTTCGGATGAAATCCCCCTCCAGAACTGGCTTATATACAGGCTTCAAACATTCCTGGGATTCAATTTAGGTCAGTGCACATAGATGTGCTGATGTATTAATGAAATGCTCTACAAAATGCAGCAAGTTAGTTTTTCTCTATTTTAATTGTTTTGCGTGTTTCCAAAGAGCATTTCATGAAAATTTTTCCATTGCTATTATTTATTCATCAGAGTACAACTCTTTCTTTCACTGTACTTAAATCCCCCAGATATGAAATCATTACTTGAAGCTTAAAATTATTCACTGCTTTGTAAGAGTATGTGTAATAACAGCAGCTGAAAGGTTTCTCCCTTCAACACCCACAGTATGACTGCCATGTAAAAAGATCAACTTTGATTGCACTAACGCACTATGTAGTTATGCTTTTTTAAATACAAGTGAGGAATAACATTGCTACTATGCAAACATCAATATGGAGCATTTGCTGAACTCAGTGTAAATTGTCTAGCAATATTGCAGCTTGAAACATTATACCAGTAAACATCATTCAGTTTTGGTAGGTGCCCACAAAGCTACTAATATTGCTTGATATTTCGTCTTTACTGTCTGATTACAGATAGTACCTAGAAGAGATGTCTCAAATTAGAGGAATATTGCAGAGGTAAATAAATGAGGACTGTCAGGATTGTCAGGACTGTAATCGTCCTCGAAATCAGAAGCAGGTTCACAGTCACTTAGGCTGTCACTCTCATAACATGGCTTTGCCACATTCATCACCCGAGTAGCAACATCTACCATGAAGTTTCCAACCTGGACACCTGAAAAGAAAAAGAAAAACAATTCTTGAAACGTTCATGCAATTATTCCATAACCCACTATTATCCCACCATCATTCTCATAAGGTGTACAGAATGTCCAGGAACCCATTCATTTCAAATTAATTTGCAACTCAGGCTATTACTGAAAAACTATGCTGCACATTCTTATTCATAAAATTATCTTCATGAAAACATGAATTGCTTCCATGTGCACAAAGAAGCAGACTAATGTCAGGTGATCTTACCGACTGAAACACCCCGAGGCTTTGTCTGCTTCCCACGTGAAATGAAGTTGCACTTTTTTTTATGTCTGCTTGTGACGCCGTGCAAGATGTTACTGGTTGTATCAGAACGTGAAGGCTCTTGTCTGCAGATTCGGGGCAATTCTGTTCAACAACAGCTGCCTGTGCCACAATGGCTGCTTCAAACTCTTCAACATTATCTGCCTGTGTCACACTGGCTGCTTCAAAATCTTCGATTGGTGATGGTAGTGGAACAGGTTCATCAGGGGCTTGGTTCTCAAGGAGCTCTGCTAGTACCTGAAAGAGTGCAAGGCATGGATGTCATGAATTTCAGCATATCAGCATACATGACAGCAGTTGGATTAGTTACAATAATTGAAATTCTTTTTCAGTAATTAATGTGATGGATTAGTTGTCTAGTGATTTAGTAATGTGAATTATTTTGTCTGTAATTTCATGGCTAAATTAATTTATTAATTGCGTTAAATATGTACCAGTAAGCTGTGTACGGCGCCAGAACGTTGGTAGTGTGGTGAGGTGTCGTGGAGAAACATGGGGGGAGGGCATTAAATGTTGGCAAGTGTATGTTACCTTGAAGAAAGATTGGCGTCCCTTCATACTTTGCTTTTTGCTTCTTGTATGCATGAAAACGTTTTGGAAGCAATCGTCAAGTAATACCATTACTTTTTTGCAAGCGGTAATTGGTAATGTAATTCAAATCAATGAGCGTAATAAGACAGTAATGGGTAATGTAATATAATTACATTCAAATAATAATTTTGCCATGCGTGATGCATAGCTAGTTCTCTATGTACAAGGGCAAGAAAACATGAAAACATTTTTTGTCCAGCAGCGATGCCTGTATTGGGCTAGACCACGTCGAACGCTGACAAGTTCAATACCACACAACGTTGCTTCATTATTTGAGCCCGTTCGCCTTGCCACGGGCGCGGCTGGGCCGACGCTCGTTTTTGCGGCATTTGGCTGCTGGTATAGCAAGCTGCGAGTGCGAAATCTACGGAACGAAGTTTTTACACGCCGAGTTCAACTACTCTAACGCGAGCATGAAAATAATACCGTAACGCCTCATGTCGTGCGATTTGAACAGGAATGCTGAACAGCTAAACCTGCGGGCACCGCGTGGTAGGACGAATAACAAACATCACTGAATGCGCAAGCGTACCCCCGGCCAGTTATTTCACCGTATCAAAACAGCGCCGAACAAACAGCTGTAGTACAGTTTTCCGTGATAAAGCGGAGTGGCAACACAGGATGAAAACGGCAAGCACTTTGCACGCATGTGCATATTCCCGGCTGTGCCTCCACCTCGCTTCGTCATAGGCCGCTGTAAGGCCATTTGTTCGACACTCAGGTGATCATCTGTTTAAAAAATTGCCCGTGTGCACATTAAAACCCTTACCTCACGCTTTCTCCTCTTGGCGAACGCCGCTCTTGGAGGTGGCGAGGTGTTTCTCTTGTGGGAGAATATAGACGGAACAACGCCGGGCTTCAGTCGCGTCGATTTAACTGGAAAACCGATTGCCCGCATCGTTGTCAAGCTCCGATGATAATCACTGTCGCGGAAATGGTCCGAGCACAGCCCAGTTGATTTCGTCGGCACGAAAGTATCTCTTCTCACCGCACGGACCCACTGCGCTGCAAGCTTCTTGTCTTTCGGGAACATGTGAAGCACCACATCGTCTCGCCCGCCTGTGTTCGCGCAGCCGAATGCTGCACAGAACGAGGGCATGTTGGGCGCCCTTGGCTGTAGGCACTCACGCAGCACAGAAAGGAAGCACAGTTTACGAAAATCGCAAAAGAGAGCAAACGTGAGCGGCGGCAGATCTCTCGTAGCGTCGTTTAGTAAAGCACAGGACGGAAGGAAACATGCCAGCACGCCGGTCCGGCAGCACGGTCCCCGGGAATGACGTCACTGTCGCCGGTTCTCTCGTCCGGCTGCCTCCTCACCCGGCGCTCCGGGGAGCGACGGGGACGTGCCCGCGGGGGGGGGGGGGGGGGGGGGGGTGGATTTAGAAATGGATTTCCGCCCCTTATATAACAAAATGAACAAAAAAATTCAGAACCATAAACTATTAGGTCTGTTCTTCCCAACCACAGCCATTCATGGAAATTGAAAACCTTTTGAGCTTCCCTTTAAACCCCTCCCCTTTTGTAGGGTAGCAAAACGGACGTGCGTCTGGTTGATCTCCCTACCTTCCTTCTTTTCTTTCTACTCCTCCTTATCTTTACTTAAAATATTGTTGGTAGATAAATCTCGCTAGCGGCTTCCGAAATTTCATCGGCCGCACAATACAAATTCTTGGCTATCAATGAACACTTAACCTAACTTAACCTGCATTAACCTGCATTAGAAGCGTATTGCACCGCATATTTCGGTCTCGTTCACATTCATCCCGATGCACAATAACACAGAAGACGAAATTTGCGGTAATTTCAGGTGTTTAGCGCAGAAGACACCCCTGGAGAACAAACTAAACAAAAAAGCGTGAAAATAAAAGGGAGGTGGAATGTGGCCGCATTTTTGTTTTGTGCTATAAAAGTTACATCATTTTATGTCCTGTTTGTGTTATATAGTAGTCAAGAGTGTTCTTATTTGCACTGCTCACGAAAAGGCAAGTCATATATACATTTCCTTTTTCAATTCAGCAAACGTTATCAAAAACTGCAACTGCAACGATGATAGTGTTTGACAAAGCTTTAACTTATTCATAACAAAATTCCCAGGAGGATCTTTAACCTTAACCAATTCAGGCTGCGAAAGAATTTATGACGAGCTTACTGTGGCATACACGAGGTCTTGTTAATGTGCATTCTAAACTAATAATTCCCCCAAAACAAGGACTAATCTCGCGTCACCACTTACGGCCATGGCGGCGTTTGTATAGAACATCATTTTAATTGCAGGCGTCATGGTTGACGCCTGCTATTGTAATGATGTTCCCTACATGCGCTGCCATGGGCACGAGTGGTGGCACTGACCAACGCTCGCTGGGTTAGATCTCGCAGACTATACAAATACCCAAGAAAGTAGACGGGAGAACGGCTGCCGGGGTGGCTGTATTGCTAGAGAATCGCACGCGCAATGCGGAAGTTATTGGTTCGGCTCTCACCTGCAGCAAGTTGTCTTTTCGTACACTTTCATTATTTTTACCTTATCATTTCTGTATGTAACGTAAAAAAAATTACTTTTCCTTATGCTTGCCTTCGCTTCATTGTCTGTTGTCTTCATGTAGTTATAATAATAAGAATCCAGGTCCTTGATTTCGCTTATTCTTTTCATTCAATATCTCCAAGTTTGTTTCCTTTTTTTCTGTTTCTTTTCTGTATTTTGTAGAACGGTGCTTGTACAGGGAGCACCCGTATAGCACTCCGAACACGCAGTTTTCTGCAGTCAGTGCAGTTTGTGTTTTGGCCATCCGCAAAGGTTTTAGTTAAATGCACGGATATTTGTATCTTTCTGCTTATAGCTCGCAGAATGCTTTGGAATTTTCAAAGAGCTCGGAATAGCGAAATTATTTCTTCGGCGCAGCATGCATCGCCGTGACGCACTTACCTATAAATATGACGCTCTTTCATCGCTAACTACAAATAAAGTACGTGACATGAAATCAGTACCGACAAAATATCTTTATTGCAAACAACTAATAAATAATCACAGCGTCACAATTTGTTTCACTATTTGCCGCAGCGGTCCCAGGTAAACATTCAGAACCAGTCAGCGCCAGAAAACAGGTGTGCAGAGGAACCTAGAAAAAGAAAAATATGAAGGCTGATATTGGGTTTGAGCATACAGATTGGGATCTGTATTTACAGAACTTCTCTTACGTCAGTGCCTCTCGGGGAATTGGCCACCGATACGGCGGTCGTCTTCGTATCACACCAATCACTAACCCGAGTGCAGGGTGTTTGAAGATTGGCCAAAAGAAAACACTCTTACGTAGTAGATGTGTTTTTTTTTACTAGGGACCCAGTTACTCTTTCTCGAAAATTCTAAAAATTGTTCAAGCAGTGCACTGCAATGCTGTGCCGACGATAATACTTGTGATTTATCCAACGTCCTAACTAAAATGCAGTCATCACCGCCAACCCCATGATCACCACGTCACTGCGATATATTTTTAATGCAAAAAAATGGTAGCTGTCTCTCTGATGATGTTAATTCATTAAGCTAGCACCTTGACTGTTGTAAAGAAGCGAAAAGAAATGTCTTTTATTATTTTATTATTTCGCTACGGAATTTTTTATGCCGCAAAGGACGCGATAAGTCCAGTCGAACTGCACTCCTGTAAAAGGAAGACGGAAGACCAGGGTCCGTAGTCGCACGCTCGCACGCGCACGAACACCCCGCCCCCCCCCCCCCCCCCCCCCCCACACCAACAACTCTTATGAGTTGTGGCCAACAACTCTTATGAACAAGATATTTCTGAAATCGGACCCTAGCTGATCTTAGAACTATGACTTACACCTTCTGAAATAGCAATATTTTCTGCACTGCTGTGAGATGTCTATGAACCAATGTATTTCATAGTCATGACTGCGCAACCACACATTCGTTGTCTAGTAAAATGTAGCCGCTGCAGTGTCATTAGCCATGACCCCCATTCCACCGCACTGCGTTCTGCAACGTCATGTTGGCATGTTGGCGGGGGCCTTTGTGGTATCAGAAATAAACAAACTCATCTTGGAAGAACTAACTTATGTTGAATACGGTATACGCGCCCACCCCTCATGTAAACCCCTTCGTAGACCTTTGAGGTATCAGAAATAGGAGAGAGAGAGAGAGAGAGAGAGAGATGGAGGTAGGGAGGGAGGGAGGGAGGGAGGGAGGGAGGGAGGGAGGGGAAAGGCAGGGAGGTTATCCATATGGGAAGATCCGGCTTACTACCCTACGCTGGGGAGAGAGGGGAGGGCGAGGTAAAGTGATAGCAAAGTAGAGATAAAGAAAAAGGAGCATAGACATACAATCACAGTCAGTCACTGTCCCCGCATACCGCCACCGCATAGCACTCTAGCACTTGCAGCACTATAGACATCTGTGCAGGCTACAGCCGCTTGTCCAATTCTGTTGCCCTTAAAAACTGAAATGAAATACCTGCAGTAGTAAAGTGCTGGCAGTATAAGCCGGCTGATTCTGTGTTTCCGTCCCTCAAGCAGCAACATTGTTAACTGCATCCACATGCCATCTCATGGTCACAAAAAGAAAGTAGACAAAGCATTCTATAGCGTTGCTTGCAGCAGCTCACCCATCATTTTTTTCCTTGCTGTCGGTGAATACCCTCCAGCGGTCATACTTTCAGCAAACCAGGTCCAGAACCGATTCCTGTGTGAGCGGCAATTGGGATGCCTGGATGGATCTTCTTCACTTTATTTTCTTTTCGTACAAGATATGCCGGACCGGTCAGAGTCTTCACGTAGCCGAACGTGCCGGGTCCCCCAAAGTATGTTTCTCCCACAGGAAATCCAAGCCCACCGCCAAAGCCACCTCCAAAGCCACCTCCAAAACCTCCCAAAAGTCCACTGGCGACTACTGGCCCAAAGCCTCCACCGCAGCCTCCTCCGAAGCCTCCTCCGAAGCCTCCCCCAAAGCCTCCTCCGAAACCTCCTCCATAACCGCCTCCATAACCTTCCCCGTAGCCTCCTCCGTAGCCTCCTCCGAATCCCAGTGCATTGCCACCTCCGGGACCAAACCCAAAACCACCGTACCCTACGCCGAACCCTGGCCCGTAGCCGCAACCTGGCCCGAATCCTCCAGTAAAGACTGTGCCGAATAATGCGCAAACCACAGCTGCACAGATCTGCAAAAATAAAAGCAGAAAACAGATAATTTATGCCATAGTACTTGCCAAGAAAGGAGGTATTATGTAAGTGTCAAAACGTGTTACAATTCACTTTACCTTTCAATGGAGGCGAAATGCGAAGACACTTGTGTACTTGGATTTAGATGGACGTTAAAGAACCCCAAGTGGTTCAAATTATTCAGGAATCTGCCACTACGATGTGCCACATGTCACAGAAGAGTTTTACTACGTAAAACCCCATAATCTAATCAAATTTACCTTGACAGTTATCCACCTGCATAAATCCGTGGACTTCTGACGTATTAACGTAGTATACGACTTCGTTATGTGAGGTAGCGCGGCCTCTTATCATATGATTCTGTTTGCTTTGTTTATTCCCTGCTACGCAATTGACCATCCCTTCAGTGGGCATGAGCTGATAATTGCAATATGAGTGGAGTTCACCTGGGTGATAGTTTGTTTCCAGAAGCATTTAGTACGAAGGTAAATTTTATCGGATTGGTTAGAGTTCAAACATGCTTACAGAAATAAACGTGAAGCGCGTTGCACTTGGTTTTTGTTTGTATTGCTTCATTCTACTTGATATTTAGCTAGCCTAGCGTATTCTTAACTATGTATGGAAGATTTGTGATGGTGCCTCAGCGAAACACTACATAATTAAAATAATTGCGCACATGCACAGGTAGACCTATCTGTCTTGTTTGGGGGCATCTGTTACTCATTGTTTATGTCCACTCGTCGTTTTGAATAAGTTGGCGCAACTTTTCCGCATGAATGGTAACTGTTGCAGGTTTTACGCTAGCCCACAGAAAGGCTTCTGATTGGAAGAAGAGTGAAATTACTGTACGAACAGCTTGCGATTTGTCTCAGAAAAGCCGCAATAGAGTAACTCCGGAACCCAGTTTTTTTCTTTTGTTTTTGGTCATTATATAAGAAGGAGATGTCGGCGAAAATAAATATATGGCGCCAACTACTCCTTGTCTTATGAACAGTTAGTATAGTTAAACATGTACTTTTGAATGCTTATTAATATAATTTGTGTAGAAGAGCGAATAGAAGAATAATTGATGTTCACAGGCGAGAATAGTTCAATATAACACTCAAAACAACACAGCGACATTACGAAGGAACTCTCAGGTGAACAATGCGAGCAGAAACGAGAATATCACAGAACACTGAAAGTGACAGTACAAATAATGAACGCCGTTATCGACAAAAAGCATTTTACATCCGTTAGTAACAACAAACAGTGCCGCAGCCCTCAAAACATTTTGTGAATGATGTCAAAGTACCCTTATCATGACTCTTATAGACAACGACCCTAATAACTTCTTTAAACCTAATGATGTACGACCCGTAATTTTATTAGTGTGCAGTTAAGGCATTCTAGAAGATGATGCTATGTATTCCTCCTCAATGCAACAACTACGCTGTGGAATTTCAGCCCGCCTAATTCTGTGCAAAAAATGTATCGTTAAGCGGCGCCAAGCCATATACGATTAATTTTGTATTTAAAGTTTTTATTGAGAATAACTGTAGTGGTGAATTCAATAAGCTCACTAATGTAAAATAGACCAGGACACCTAGAATTTTGGTGAAATTATGTCTTGCCAAATATTTTGGATGATGGTGGCCTTTAAAATACACCGCTAATGACTTCCTTATAGTAGGAGGAAAAAACTTCGATCCGATGTACTTGTCCCAGCATGCGCTAGAAAAATTATGGGGCGCTGCGCTTGCTCCACCAAAGTGAGCTCCTTTTGAGCGTCTCACGCACTACAACAGTGTTCACTAACTTCATCGTCCCGTACAGAAGTGATAAAGTTTTTCGCACGTAGGATGTCAAATAGTTCCGCCGTCAATGACGACATGGAAAAACATAACCTAAATGTTCCTTGTACAGAGGGTTATCATTTTAAGTTTTATGAAATGTTTTAACAATAGCATGCGGCAGATAATATAATTGTAGTCCCCGAGCTGAATTATTCAGAGAGGCGGACATTACTTGCATTAACAAAAATGAACTAATTATATTTTGAATTTACTACTTTAAGGCACATGTCGCAATTTGCGAATTGCAGCTGATTAGTTTACAAGGCGTATCCACTTGGAATGAATTTCCAGAATGACGCCAGTTTGGAGATATGCGCTATCACACTTGACACAAAAAAGCACTGTTGTTCCACTTAGTTTTCTAACAAGACTCTCTTTTATGCATTGAATCACTAAAGTAACTGAAACGCCCATGTATTTCGTTCCACTCTTTGGGAAATAATATCTCTAAGCTGGTGTCATCCCGGAAATTCACTTAAATTCGGTACATCTTCCAAGCTCACCAGCTACAATTCATAAGTTGCAATACGTGCCGTAAAGTAAATAATAAAGAAGATAATCAGGGGATTTTTATTAATTAGTTGAAGATGTGTTTCGATTTATCGTACTAGTAATGTCCGTCTCTTCGATTAATCCAGCTCGAAGACAAGAATTATGCTATCTATCAGAGGCGTTATTTAAAAATTTCACATAGCTTCAAGATGACCACTCTGTATAAGGCTGATGTATAACAAATGTCAAAGTGGAAGAGGTGGTTGAACTCAAACCATCCACACAGACACGCATCTATCCTGGAAAGCGTATGTAGGTTTGCTAAAGTGTATACTGCTGAAAGGCTTTAACAAACGTGTCCCTTTTTCTAATTGCACTATCTACTGACAACTATATTCCCGGCGGTGTAACAAGCCATTAGTAGTCGAGGTGTTCTTGAATTATTTTATGGACTAGATATATTGTTTCTTGTCGACATGTCTAACGCCAATGTTAGTTTTGTACATTTTGCTGACTAAGAGGCAACATTTACTGGTCATGCACGCCTTTTTACGTTTCAACTGTTCAGCATTTGTTGTTGTGCTGAGCAGCTGAATATTCGGCATGGAAGAATGGAAAAAGAACTACCACAAGAAACTCATCTATAATTTCAAACACACAGCGTCATACCTTTAAAGTCTAATTGCAGCTGGCTTTCAGCTGCAGGCTCAAGAAGTTATTGTTCTTTGCAAAATCCATAAGAACATTCAGGTCACCTTATTATGCACTCATGTAGCGGTGAGACAAAGCTGACGCATGCGTAGGTCTGCAATAATGTGCCAGCTTGATGAGCCTGCTACATGGGAAACATTTTTGCGATTAGTGTGTACGGAAAAAACTCAAAGTCGCAACAGTCGGTTTTGATTCATTAGTAACTGCAGCGCGACAGGAAGACAGCAGACAGAGGCGAAACGAACACACAGAATTGCACCATAGCGTCTACGGGGTTATCGTGCAAAACAGGTGTATCAAAATCGACCGATGAAGGTCTACAATTTATTTTTTACATAATATATGCCTCAGAAAGATTCCCTCTAGAATGTACACTAGACACTACCGAAGAAACATGTTAACAATGCAAAAAATCTAATTATTCAAATATCGAGCTTTACAGTTAACCAGGTTTCGTTCACGGAATTAAACGAGAAGGCGTACATACCAGCGGCTTCATTGTCGACTGTTCGAAGGGGGCACACTTGAGGGCGCGTTCTCAAGGTCTTTGCTTTTATACGGCCAGACAACGATCTCCGCCAAGTTCTCCACCACTGATCCGCCAGGACTGCACAACTGCCCCCTGTTCCTAGTCGCGACCATACTTTTGTCACCAGGAAGAAGG
This sequence comes from Dermacentor andersoni, assembly GCF_023375885.2. Taxonomy (NCBI): domain Eukaryota; kingdom Metazoa; phylum Arthropoda; class Arachnida; order Ixodida; family Ixodidae; genus Dermacentor; species Dermacentor andersoni. The sequence continues at coordinate 137,279,653 of NC_092814.1, forward strand.
AAGGAGCAAGAGCACGTAGTAAAATACGACGCGATTGATGTCTCAAATTCGATATCACTGGCCTTTTCGCCCGCTGGCAATGACCTATACTCAGCAGCCCAAACGGTGCGCGTACTAACACCGACTAAAACGGAAAAAAAAAACTGAAACTACCGGGTACGCTTATCAGGTTTCCTTCAGCTCTCTTCGGCTCAAGTTTTCCCTCTGATAGTTATCTAAAGAGCCAGGACACGCGACAACTTTGTATGCATACACGCTCCGCCTTTCTTTCTCGCTCTATGGAAAAGGCAATTTGTTACAAACTTTAAAGCCAAGGCTAGACCTTTCATCCGACATATCAATGAATGAGGCACGCAGCATACAGCGCACTGAGCCCGCGAACTTTGCATTATATATTTCTGCTGAATGTTTAGGCGCTATTCGGCGTGAACGCCACAACGAAGAACGAGGAAATGAACCGTTGCACGGTTTCATGTTCGCCTTCAGATTTCGCTGCACTCTTCCTCCATACTTCCCTTTTGTCCAAAGCCACAATATGTCCTCGTCTTGCTAGTAAGATGGAAAAATTGATGAAGTTTTGAAGATAACACGCTGTGACAATATAATTCTAAGCCAATATAATCTTAGGACGACTTAATCCGAAAATAAGTCTGCTGCCTCAATTAGTAGTGAAATAACCGTAAGCAATCGTCATGCACTACGGCAACCGGTGTCATTCCATGGCCATCCACGAAGGGTTAAATAACCTGCGCTAATGGCCTAACCACGGTGAAACTGCTATTAAACGGGGAGTAATTTTTTCCTGTCCTGTTAACCATGGTTGTCATTCTGTCTGACCATTTGTCAGCCTGCCGAGAAGATAAAGGGATCGCTCCAGCAGAAGTCATCTAAACGCGGCGTCCCGTGCTACATCTGTATGCCTACTTTGTCTTCTGTTATGGCAATGGCACATCAGTATGTTGCGCGTAATGTCACTTGAAATTTTCCACCACACGATATTACGAAGCTTAAAGTGCGTGGCGAGCGTCGAAATCCGCAAGTGCGTCGACGCGTTCACCGCTTGCCTCGTGGTTTCATTTACACGGCCTGTGTTCCTATGCTCCCAGGAAGGGCAATCAGAACAGAAAATCGGTTTGAACTGCTGCACTAAGGGAGTAAGGGAAAAGAGCGAGAACTTATGTGCATGCGTTAAGACGCTAAAGCAAATCAAATAGCACTGGTCAAGGGTTTGTACACCAGTAACTGATCCCTAGAATGAAGCGCTAAAGCTCCTCCTTTCCTCTTCGCTAGGGAGGACTTGATAGGGTCGGCATTTCTGAAGAGACTGTTGAGACATCCACCGGTAATCAAGGCGACTTAGCGCTATCACCAGTGGCCCTCTTAGTTTGCTGTAGACACGCGAAACTGCGCTCGAAAAGAGATAAAGAGGGCTTTGTATATCCGCGCAAAAGTAGCGTACAGCGGGTGACCGAAGAAACTTCTGATATATTGAAGCAAGTTCATCAAGAAGAAAGCCGAATCGAGTGGTACTATCAAATAAAGCTGCTAAGAAAGCACTATCCAGGACAAATAAAAGTGCAAGTTAGTGAAGGATTTGAAAAGTATTGTAAATCTCACACAATATTCTGGTGCAGAGGAGGAAAGAGGAAAGAGAAAAGTAGAAGGCAGGGAGGTTAACCAGAATAACGTCCGGTTGGCTACCCTACACCGGGGGAATGGGAAAGGGGAAAACAAAGATCACAGGGAGAGAGAGGAGGGAAGGAAAGAAGGAAATTGCGGCGAGTTCGCTGACGCGTGTGGTCTTACAGAAATCGCGTTAATGGTCACAGATGGTCGCACAAACCCGTCGTCCTTAAGAAACACAAAAGCGCCTTCACCGCTTTATGGGCCGACGGGCGATGGGGGCGGTGTTCTAGCAGCACCTGCACAGAAAGCGGCCGATTGTCCAGTTTTTGGAAAGCTTTGGCAAGTTCTTGTCTCTCTGAGGCATATCTTGGACAGTGGCACAGCAGGTGGTCGATGTTTTCTTCGGTGCCACAGACCTCGCAAGCTGCACTGTCAGTCATTCCAATTAATGTAGAGTATGCCTTTGTGAAGGCCACTCCTAACCAAAGGCGGCAGAGAAGTGCAGCTTCACGTCGAGGAAGTCCGAGTGGAGGTCGAAGTTGCAGGGAGGGGTTTAGTCGATGCAGTCGCGTGAGTCGTAAGTTTGGTGAGTTCCACTCGGTCACTGTGAGACTGCGTGCCAGGTGTCGAAGCTGCTTTGCAGCGTCAGTCCTCGAAAGCGGAATTGAAACGCTGTGCTCTCCTTGATGTGCTGTGCGAGCAGCGTTATCGGCGGAATCATTGCCACTGATTCCACAGTGACCAGGTATCCATTGAAAAACGACCTCGTGACCTTTTTGTTGGACATCATGGTAAAGTTTCACAACTTCGTATGTCAATTGGTCATGACATCCGTGTCGGAGAACTGACTGCGTGCCCTGTAGTGCTGGTTTTGAATCGCAGAACACAGCCCATTTTCTAGGTCCTTCAGAATCAATGAATTCCAGTGCTCGACGCAGGGCCGTTAGTTCTGCCGCCGTTGAGGTCGTGACATGCGATGTCTTGAACCGCAGTGTCATTCCTCGCGTTGGTATAACCACGGCACCAGAAGAACTGCACGACGTAGTCGATCCATCGGTATAGATGTGCTCGTGGTTGCTGTACTTTTCGTGCAGAAGAAGTAAGCTCAGCTGTTTTAGAGCAGGGGCCGGTAGATCTGTCTTCTTCTGTAGTCCCGGAATCATTAGATGTACTTGTGGACGGCTCAAACACCACGGAGGAAACGCTGGCTTGGCCGCAGGTGCGTACCCTGAAGTAAACGACGCACGATGTGCACTGACAATACTGCTAAAGGTCGAGCAGGGCCTTGCAGCAGTGAGGCTCGCCAAGTGGTGGGAAGGGGTCCTAGCATAATGCCTGAGATGCATCCGCATTGTCTCAACGGTAATGTGCGTCGTGATTGGGTAATCCTGCGCAAGGGCAATGGTTTCAGCCGTTGATGCACTGCGTGGTAAGCCAAGACATATCTTAAGGGCTTGGGCTTGAATACTCTGAATCGTACGCAGGTTAGTCTTGCAGGTGTTGGATATTGCAGGCAGGCTGTATCGCAGGAATCCAACGAACAACGCCATGTAAAGCTGTAACATAGCCTGTATAGATACTCCCCAACTTTTTCCTGCAAGGAACCTGAACAGGTGACAGATAGCAGTCAGCCGCTTTTTCACGTAACTGACGTGCGGAGTCCAAGACAGGTCTCTGTCAATTATGACTCCCAAGAATCTGTGACTTCTGCTGTATGGTATAAGTTGTCCGTTTATAGATACGCCGTAACCAGACATTGGCTTCCTCGTGAATGCCACCATTGCGCACTTTCCGCACGAAATTTCAAGTCCTCGTTCACGAAGGTAGCAAGATGTCATTGTGGCTGCCTTCTGAAGCCGAGCGCGAAGCTGAAGTCGTGTCACACCTGATGCCCAAATGCAGATGTCGTCCGCATAGATGGAAAGTCCTACCGTGCTTGGCAGGTTGTAAACCAATCCACTGAGGGTGAGATTCAAAAGAGTCGGGCTAAGCACTCCCCCTTGAGGGACTCCTCGGCTACTGTAATGCTTGGATGTCGGGCCATTTTCTGTGTGCACGTAGAATGGTCTCCTCTGTAAGTAGTTGCACACCCACATATACATCTTACCACCAAGTCCGACGGCTTCTAACGTGCTAAGGATTGCTTCATGAGTGACATTATCATAAGCTCCTTTAACATCTAGAAACAGAGCAGCAGATAGTCGCTTACAGGCCTTTTGGTGTTGCACATAGGTTATCAAGTCAACAACACTGTCTGTTGACGAATGGCCCCGTCTGAATCCGGCCATAGCATCTGGATAAATTTCATAGTATTCTAAGTACCATTCCAGACGTGTTAAAATCATTCTTTCCATTGTTTTTCCGACACAGCTGGCTAGTGCGATCGGACGGTATGAGGAAATGTCCAAAGGCGACTTGCCAGCTTTGAGAAGTGGAATGAGGCGAGTTGACTTCCACTCTTGCGGAACTGTACCCGTCTGCCAGGAGTCGTTGTACAGGAGCAAGAGTGCCTTCCGAGCTTGGTCTCCTAGGTTACACAGGGCACGGTATGTAATGCCGTCAGGTCCTGGCGCTGAAGAACGCCTGCACAAAGCCAGCGCAGCTTCTAGTTCTTCCATAGAAAAAGGGCATTCCATGCGGGGATCGCGTGAAAACAGTGGGTGGTCGAGCGTTCCCGTACCCGTTCCATCGGAATTTGCCTCACCAGCAATCTTTCTGCAGAAAGATTCAGCGACGTCAATATCACTACATCGTAGATAAATTGCCAGAGATTTAAATGGGTGGCACTGACCAGAGGTTGTGCGAAGTCCACGAACAACCTGTGAGCACAACCTATTGTGCTCACAGAGCATTCTCCCTTCCCGGCAAGTAGGAGCGAATCAGCTTCCGTGTTCTGTGCGTCAACGCAGTAGGCGCAGTATCAGGAGAAAGACATTCTCCACTTTAGCCCAAGTACGACCTGAACTGCAATTGTAGGTGTAAGGTACGAGCAGTGCAGGTAAAAATGTCAGCACTCAGTACATGTTAGGTTTCATCTAATAAAATAGAATATGCACATTTATGAGGCATCAAAGGTGAAAACACAGACGCACACAGACGCACACAAACACACACACACACACACACGCACGCACCCCTCCCCCCCCCCCCCCCACAAATGTTGAATATCCTTCCCGCTTCAGCACTCAACCTACATTTCATTGGTGCAATGTGGGGTTCCCATGAGGAATTGTTCACTGCTATTTTTCAATCTTGTTCAACTGTAGCGGCTGTGATGAAATTTAAATTTTTCGCGAACTCGGCGTTTCGATACGTTTTACAGCGAGAGATGAATTTCGATGGGGGGGTCTCTGGTTTGTTAAAAGAACCGCTTAAAAAATATTCGAACACAACGACCTGCATCGACTGCGATTAGCCTTAATTAGGGCTGGTTCACTTCTCGGCCAGCAGTTAGACGGAAGCCACTTAAATCTTTACTTGCAGCTTAAGCAGGTTCGACGAACAAGAAAACTAAAAAAATTTGTTAATCGTGCTGCACTCTGTTAGTACTGCTCTGGGGCTTTCAAGCAGCAGTGCGCCAGTCGCCCCAGCCAATACTTTCCGGCTGCTGGATGTCGCTCCATGAGCCTCTCCGAACCCGGGCCGTCACTGTGGAGCCAGCACTGCAATATCAGTGGAGCCGAACGAACATTAGCTAATGATAGCTAGCTTAGCCAACGCAGGAGTCCCGGCATCATGTCTCAGCGATGCATACAATTTGTGCCGCTGGCCCTGATGTAGGTCCGGAGGAAAACATTTCGTACCGCCAAGGCAGACACGCGCCGCTCAGCCGCAAGCAAAAATAGATGCAGCTCCTGTCCGGTGCTGCTGTTTTCCCGCAGTCTCCAGATAAATATACTCCGTGGCTTTTGAAAGAGTCGTGTAGTCTGGGATGCGCACGGATGCCCACAAACACACGCACGCCCTCACACACACACACACACACACACACACACACACACACACACACACACACACACACACACACACACACACACACACACACACACACACACACACACACACACATATATATATATATATATATATATATATATATATATATATTTTGCATGCTAGAACGACGATCTCATTATGAGGTACACCCTTTTGGAAGGCTCCGGCTTAATTATGACCATCCGGGGTTTCTAACACGCACCGGATGCACGGTATGCAAAGCATTTTTGCATTCCCCTACAACCCGAAAGCGGCCGCCGATTCACGCCCGTTACTTCTTGCTTCGCAGAGATACGCCATGGCCAGTGAGCTAATGTGACAGATAACAACACAGAAACATAGCAGTCGATGGCGCTTTGACCTCGCTTTATAGCTGCAAGAGAAAGAAACAAGCTTTCGCTGATACTAGTAATTTGTTAGCTTTAAGTGCCACAGCATAATAAATAGCCTTATATATTCATATCGATACATCAAAAAAGAAACATTTCGTCAAAATTGGTTTTCTTTGTTCGTTCGCAAATTGAGCGTGTATACTTTTGACGTTAGATTTTCCTGTCATGTTAAACGAAATACGTGGCAACGTCAAGGCGAAACTACTCGCAACAAATTCCCTCTTGAACGTTCTTCGTATACTACATTTTGCCAGCCTTTTATCTGCAGGAGACGAAAAAAGGAAGGTTGACGTACAGCTGGGTCTTGTTGATGAGGCCTGCCTTACCAACGAAATACCATATTGGCTCAATAATCCTTGTGGCTTAGCATAACTTGTTCTGGGGCTATAGACGGTTTATACTTAAAGCAACATCGGTAGCGTTGACACAAGACATAAACAAAGACGAGCGACAAGACGAATGCTACCCCCACGCGCACATAGCGTTCGTCTTGCCCCCGTTTTTGTATACGTCTTTTTAACGCTACCGCTTTCGCTTTAAATCTGGGTGGCTTGGCTCGCGGGCTTTTAGTATGGAGCCTGAAATAATCGTGTGACGCTTGTGTGCGGTAGCTTTAACGCTACCGCTATCGCTTTAAATCTGGTTGGATTGGCTTGCGGGCTTCTACTATAGAGCCTGAAATAATCGTATGACGCTTGTGTGCGGTAGCTTTAACGCTACCGCTATCGCTTTAAATCTGGTTGGATTGGCTTGCGGGCTTCTAGTATAGAGCCTGAAATAATCGCGTGACGCTTGTGTGTGATAGCTTTAACGCTACCGCTATCGCTTTAAATCTGGTTGGCATGGCTTGCGGGCTTCTAGGATAGAGCCTGAAATAATCGTGTGACGCTTGTGCGTGGTAGCTTTAACGCTACCGCTATGGCTTTAAATCTGGTTGGATTGGCTTGCGGGCTTTTAGTATACAGCCTGAAATAATCGTGTGACGCTTGTGTGTGGTAGCTTTAACGCTACCGCTATCGCTTTAAATCTGGTTGGCAGGGCTTGCGGGCTTTTAGTATAGAATCTGAAATAATCGTGTGACGCTTGTGTCTGGTAGCTTTAACGCTACCACTATCACTTTAAATCTGGTTGGCATGGCTTGCGGGCTTTTAGTATAGAACCTGAAATAATCGTGTGACGCTTGTGTTTGGTAGCTTTAACGCTACCGCTATCATTTTAAATCTGGTTGGCATGGCTTGCGGGCTTTTAGTATAGAACCTGAAATAATCGTGTGACGCTTGTGTGTGGTAGCTTTAACGCTACCGCTATCACTTTAAATCTGGTTGGCATGGCCTGCGGGCTTTTAGTATAGAACCTGAAATAATCGTGTGACGCTTGTGTGTGGTAGCTTTAACGCTACCGCTATCGCTTTAAATCTGGTTGGCATGGCTTAGTAACTAGTCGATCTCTTGAAACAACAGTTCATAGGCTTCGACTAGGCACTGCGTATACTTAAGGCTTCCTGTATAGGATAACAAAAACTAGCAGTGCTACATGCTCATGTGAAGAGACTGAAGAATACATAGAACACCTTCTTCAACACTGTAAAAATTACGATTCTCCCCGCAATAATCTCTCGCTAAAACTACATGGCTTGGATAGACGGCCACTATCCTTAGGAAAAATTTAAGTACATGGCCAACAGAAGAACTTCAAACCATCGCTGCGCGCACCTAGGTACAATTATTGAAGGAAGCAAAAATATCACAAAAATACCAAGTCACGCAATAGTTATAACTCGCATTGTTATTATTAACTGGCACCCTTAAGTACATGTTTATTGTGTCTTCGTTTTCATGTATTTGTTGCATTTTCAGGGCGGTATTCAAGTGCCCAACATCTTCTGTGTGAATATGTTGGTTTTGTGAACATTTATGCTGTGTGAACTCATTTTTTGCGTGTGAACATCTCGGTTTTGTGAGTATTTATGCTATGCGAACTCTTCCGTTGCGTGGACATTTATTTATATTGCAGTACTGAGGCTTAGTACCTGAATGTTCCTTCATGTGTTTATTAGTCCAGTTTGGGGATTGTTGACAACTTTCCGACAATAACTGTCACGTAAGAGAAGAGGAGCAGCCGGCGCCACAACTAGGCACCTCTCGTTAAATACATTTAATAATAAAAAATGACGGCATGATCGCAGTGTTATGATGACGACCGTATGACGACCACGGTGTGTCGACGATGGCATGACGGGAAGCGGTTGATGCCAGTGCAATCGCTACGACGAAATGACGTCGTTGGAACGATCACGATGGTGTGACTGCGACTTTCTGATGACTGCGTGATTTCGACTATGGCATGACGATGATGGAACAATAATGACGTTATGGCGACGCCAGCTCAAAAACGGCGTGATGACGATAATATGACAGCACAGTGACAGTAACAGAGTAAAAACAGTGGAAGGATGAAGACATAAAAAGGAAATATTGATCACAATGACATGACGAGAATAAAAGGACAACGATGGAATGACGACAGCATTACCGACGGCATGTAGGTGTTGGAGCTCACGTTGGCGCTCACATGCATCACCTGCCACCGCCCATCTCCTTAATTCGTGCTTTATCCGGTGTTGGCACTATGTCCTGTACCGACCAATCGGGCCGCATTTCTTTCTCTTTTTTTTTTTTTCTTATATCAGATATTTAGGAGATGTCGGTGCCTCTAGGCGGCACCGGCTACTCATTTTCTCATAAAACATGTATGCAGGCTCTCCCAACTATCGTGCAAAAAGATTTTAAAATATGCAGCCACGTAGCTGGACAGAACCAAGGTAATGTTCGCTGTCGCTTGGAGATACTGAGATTATTTTTTTGCATTGCGCCTAATCCCATAATTAGTCATAATTAATTATTCAACTTCTCAAAGATTATAATTAGATTAAAAGTGTCAATGACAAGATTGTAGAGCAACATGAAAAACTCCCGATACAGCTTTCTTTTGCTCAATACGTGCTACACAGAAGTGTTTTGCCGAGCATGAAGGAAGCTCGCGAATACACGCAAAGTACTTCGACCGGCCAGTCGCGTGGCAATATTACATTTATCATTACCTTTGGCTCTGTGTAGCTACGTGGTATTAGGATATTTTTGTATTGGTGCATGATAGCTGGGGAAAAGCTATATACTAAATATCACATAACAATCCGGCACTTAAGTAAAGAAAGGGAACGATGAAAAAGTCAGAAAGTCAGGTGACCTTATGTCTAGTATATCCGGTGTGTGTTTCCACTATGTCTGGCAGCTTTTAGAGCATCAGCGCGTTATCTCCGGGATCGGCCCACATTGCACCGGAGACAAAATTGATGCGTCTCAGCGTGTAACCTGGCGCTGACATTGGCCAACACTTGGCAAAATGCTTAGCATTTAAAGGTTACGAAAATGAGGTATTAGAAATGCCCAACCCCGGTCAATTAAATTTTTACGTCTTCAAGGCATTCGCAGTTTGATCGTCTTACTGGTAGTGAAAGTATGATTATTATTATTATTATTATTATTATTATTATTAGTAGTAGTAGTAGTAGTAGTAGTAGTAGTAGTAGTAGTAGTAGTAGTAGTAGTAGTAGTAGTGGTGATTTTGCATCGAAGAGTCCAACTAAGCGAGAAAATTGCATATGCCATACCTATCGAGCAGGCAGGAAGCGTGACGCATCGCAGATGGAGTGTAGCCAGACAGGGAACGACAGTTCTGTTGAGCAATCCCTGGCTTCTGAGCTCAAACAAATGAAAGAGAGTATTGCTTCTTTATTAACTCTGCATGAAAAAGTGGACTCCCTACTTCTGGTGAAGACTGAGTTTACTAAGCTTTCCATGAGTGTTAAGGAACTAGATGGAATATTCGGTCTTATTTGTGTCGAAGTAGTACGATTCAGTAATGCAAAATATAAAAGCTAACGAAGAGCGCGAGAAGGGCCCAGGAATAAGAAACTGTCCAATTGAAGGAAGTATTCAAGGCCCAAGCGGTACAGCTTGAGCATCCGCAGGAAATACAAAATGAGAACGAACAGTACAATAAAAAGACTGACTTGGAAATTCAAGGCCTGCCATTGCAGCAAGACAAAACTCAAGGCATGTTTCATCAGAGGTAGCCATCAAGCTTCAGCTATCTAGCTTTTCAGGTACTGATGTAGAGGCGGTGCATCGCTTGCCTAACAAACATAAGCTGATCCCGACAGTCCTCATATGGTTCACTTCTGTAGCGGTGAATGAAGCTTGGTTTTAATCACAAGAAAAACTGCGGCGGCTACACAAGTAGTTCTCTACCCAAGTTGTTTTTTTAACGCTAACTTTGACAAAGGAAATCGTGGTTTGTATTGGCGTGCAAAAAAAAAAATTATGGGGTTTAACGTGCCACAACCACTTTCTGATTATGAGGCACGCCGTAGTGGAGGACTCCGGAAATTTCGACCACCTGGGGTTCTTTAACGTGCACCTAAATCTAAGTACACGGGTGTTTTCGCATTTCGCCCCCATCGAAATGCGGCCGCCGTGGCCGGGATTCAATCCCGCGACCTCGTGCTCAGCAGCCCAACACCATAGCCACTGAGCAACCACGGCGGGTGTATTGGCGTGCAAGAACAGTGTCTAAGGAGAATGGGTACAAGTTTTCGTGGGTTAAAGGCGGCAGGATTTTTTGTAAAGAAGGACGAAGGTGCGCATTTTATCAGTGTAATCAGGCCAGCTGATATTGCTATGATTGTGTAAGCAGCATGGCCTCTAGTTTCTGTGTGATTCCTGATTTTAGAAGTTTCAAAGATGTGTTTGGCCTGAGGTCGCAACATAATTTTACTCCCATCAACATAAACACAAAAAGCCTCCGAAAGTATCGGAATGAATTTAGAGAGACAGCGGAAGCGGCTAGCAATTACGTTGACGCCTTTGTTCTCACTGAAGTAACTATACCACTCGAATGTCCCGATATGCCTACGCTGTCTGGTTATCGTTCCCATTTCTTAATCCGGTCACGAGGGCGAGGAGGCGGTATAGGTATTTTCGTTCGCGACATGCATGTTACGTCTGGATCAGATATTAGATATACATAACCTGACCTTATCACTGTTGCCCACGCTGCCGGGCCAAGTCACAGAAGCCATTCAGGCTTCGACTGGCCCGCCTACAATGTATTTCGTCTAGTGGCACATAATAATGAGTATTATTATTATTATTATTATTGTTGTTGTTGTTGTTGTTGTTGTCGGCGATACATTCGCCCAACTCTGACACCTCGTTTTTTAACAGATTACAGATGTGCCGCGGGAACATGTTGGGGCTGCGCTGTAACTGGTTTGCCGATTCTTCAAGCTTCCGCCCCTGCGGCTACTCCTGAATTCCAAGATTGTCGTAAAGCGTCGCAGGACCGATCCATCATTTTGCTACACCAAGACTGGGTTGTTAGTGGCTAGATTCAGCGGCAATCCTCTACTGACCTGGAAGCTCTGGCAGAAGGGCACCTATATAATTTGGCCGGACGCCTACGATTCCTTGCTGTCGGCGGCGAAACCTTCGCCCAACGCTGATACCTCAGTTTTTACCAGGTAGAGTATTGCGACTCTATTATTTTTTTTGATGGTTGTATCGCCGCCGACTGCAATTTTCGGTTGTTGATTGCAATTTTATTGCTACCTCGTGAATTCACTATGTCTGACAATGATTGAAATTGCATTGTGTGTCACAAGCAACTGCCCACTGACGGAAAGTTAATGAAGCGTTGATGCTGTAATCATTCCTACCACTTAGGCCAATCTTGCTTTGGTATTGCCCAAAATACGTTCACCATAATGTGGTTGTCTAAAAGAGAAGCTTCGGTTTGCAAAACCTGCAGAACTACAAAAAGCCGGGCCGGTTCCACTTCACAGACTGATATTTCTCATGTAGTGGAAAATACGATTCCGAATGGGTCACTGGTGGGCTCAGCTCAAGGACGTAAAAGACAGCCATCTCTGCTTACCATTCCTGATTCAAAAAGTGGACACACTTCTAGGCCTCAAAGAAGATTTTTCGAAATTAACTCAGTCCTTTGACTACCTGGAGGAAGCGGTGATATTTATGTCGAATAAACACGACTCGCTTATCATACAGCTAAACAAATACAAGACTCGGAATGCAAAATACGAATCTGAGATTGCTGCTCTATCTTCTTCAGTGCAAATGCAGGCACAGTAGCTTTAGCGTCTACAGGATGTACAAAATGATAGTGAGCAATATAGCTGTAATGCTAATCTGGAAATTCACGGCCTTCCTCAAGAAGATCACGAAGACTTGAAGCAGACCTTGGGGCAGCTCGCTGAAAAACGGAAGGGCGGATTTCACCCTATCACATGGTGGCCGTTCATCGCTTACAAGAAAAATGCGACTCCACTCCCACAGTCCTGGTGCGCTTCACTGAAGTCTGTTACGGCTAAGGAAAGATGGCTCCAGGCTCGTGGCAAGTTGCGGGAGATCTATCACTCTAATAAGCTGCTAAAGCTATTTTTCATTGAAAATCTAACCTAGCAAACTCGGGAATTATTTTGGCGCGTAAGCACAGTAGCCAAAGAAAAGGGATACAAGTTCACATGAGTCAAAGCCGGAAAATTGTACGCAAAGAAAGATGAATCGTCGGCTCTGATTCGAATTAACGTGCTAGCAGACGTTGAAAAGATTGTCTAACTTAATGGCAAGCACCTGCCAAGAGCTTCCTGATTTTCGATCGTTCTGTGACAGCTGCAGTCACAAGTTGAAAGGTTACTTCATAATTAATAATCTTAACATTACAAGCTTACGGAAATACTGGAACGAGTTTAAAATGATTGTCACTTCAAAACTTAGTTTTGAGGATTTGTTTGTTATTACAGAAATTAACGCCGCAGAAACATGCAGATACATTTGTTCTGCACGCGTATCAATCGCACACTCTGGCCCGATCACATCGGCGAGGGGGAGGGATTGCTATTTTCGTCAAGAATGTCTTTGACGTGTCACATATTGATGTTTCATTCACTTTTCAGGAATGTCTTGCTATCAAAATGGCTCAGAAGCGGTTTCTGCTATCCGTATTCGCATTTTATCGTCATCCATCAAATAGTGTCAGTCACATTTTAATAGAATTGGAAGCCTTCTTGCAACGATTTAGCCCTGTGGATGAAATATGCCTAGCCGGAGACTTCAACATAAACGCTCTTTGACACAAAAAGGGTGTGGTAGCAGACTACTTTTCTCTTTTAGCTTCCCACGGGATTGAAACTACTATAAACATTTCAACCAGAGAAGATCTGGTAAATGGGCACGTAGTCAGTTCATGCATAGATAATATTTCGGTTCGTACATCAAATTATTCTTTCGATTCATGTGTCATAAGACGACCTTTGGCAGATCATTATGTTGCGGCCTGCGACTTCTTGTCGTCAACCCCAATAGTAACACGTGCTTGCGCAGAGGACTCACCAAGCAACGTTGTCAGTATATTTATAATAGGCTAGCGCAAGCTGGATGACCTTCTCATGGCGTTTGATTGGTCTACGTTAATGAACTCAAAGGCTGAACATGTCGACGACTGCTTTCGTGAACAAATACAAATATTTGAAAACTTGCCAAAAGAAACTATAACAAGGAAACGCCAAAAAAATCACAACTGGATAATTGCTAGCGTGATTCGTGCTTTAGCTGAAAGAGATGTGGAAAAGTTTGAAACGGTGCGCCCAAAATGTAATACTTCGCGCAGAGTACACAGCTGCTTAGAAACAGGGTTCGTGGCGCTTATTAAATTGGCAAAACGGCAGTATTGTTACAACTTAATCTAGCCTCGAGAAATCCGGCAAAGACTAACCCCGATATTCAGAAATGCAACTTAACTTGAAGCCCATGCTTGACTTGATATAAACGACGCCTGGTGTGAATAAACCCAAGACGCTCATCGCGTTTCCTTCGGTGCGTTCACGACGGGCGTCATTTAAATCAAGTTAAGCGTGAGCTTCAAGTTAGGATGCATTTATGAATGCGGGGGTTAGTCTTAATTAAATCACCTTCGAGGTGAAGCCGACTTGAGATCTGCCATTGATTCCTTTTTGAACCACCCCGCAACAACGGCTAATATATTTAACCGTCATTTCCCGTTCGTCTGACGGAGCAGCTCAAGGGCATGCGCTGGACTGCACGTTCCAAAAATCTGTATCTGCCTCCTCCTTCCTGCTGATGTTGTCGGAATTTGATTTACGTAGGATCATTTTCAGCTTCAGACAGAACAAACCACCCGGTCGTGATGGCCTTTCAGCGTGCATGCTCCAAAGAAACTTTGAGACGCTATCAGGCATTCTCCTTTAGCCTAATGGGTTTATGGACGATTCCTCTATCCCTGATAGACTAAAAACTGCTTTAGTCAAGACACTTCACAAAGGAGGATAAAATGATGTAATTGAGAGCTATAGGCCTATATCTATTTTGCCTATACTGTCCCAAGTGTTAGAAAAGTTTCTCTTGGAAGTGTGGCTTTCCTTCATTAACAAGTTCTCAATTTTGTCCTCTCATCAGTTTGGTTTTGTCACCGGTAAAGCTATTACCTTACTTTTAATTTGTTTAGCATTGCATTATTCTTAGACATCAGTAAAGCCTTTGAGACAGTTAACTACAACATGCTGTTGGAGAAATTACATTTATTGGGCTTCCGGAGACCGTCTCGAGATCCTTAAAAGTTATCTGTCGAATAGATAGCAAATTGTAGTATTAGGCAATCACTCTATCTCTATCTTGCCTATCAAAACAGGAGTCCTTCAAGGGTCTATCATAGCCCCGCTACTGTATAATATTGTCATAAATGAGCCTGCGTTCACTGTTTCAGAATGGCCAATTCTTCAGTACGCCGATGACACCGTTCTACTAGCAAAGCTACAAAGCGGTGATCAATATGCTACAAAAAGATGTCTATAACGTAATTGATTTATTTTTCTAAAAGCTTTCTTGTAATCGATTATTCAAAAACAAAGCTGATTTGTTTCAGAAATCGCTTGAAGGTGACGTCGAAAGATGAACATACCTATTTGCACAATGTGATTTGTTCGCCATGTGGTTGTACTCCAGTGGAGTATGTGTAGTCAATAAAGTGCATGGGTGTATTTTTGCACTCAAACCTGTCGTGGGAAACGCATTTAGCGTATGTATGTAGTAAACCCTGAAGTATGGCCTGTGTGCTTATCACTATAACAGTATAGTTAATTTTTGAGTCAAAAAGACAATTGTGCACGCTCTTGCGTATGGAATATTAAGGTATGGCATCACAATTCTCGCCTTCTGTTCTGCGCATTGGGAGAGCCGGGTGGACGCTCTTTTTAAAAAAACGTGCTTCAAAGTGTAGCGTAAAACTCACCTCTACTTTCATCTCGAAATATATTTACCGCCGTAGGTTTTCCTTCGTTCCCCTCGTTCTTTGTTCAAACAGTGATGTTACGTCATTTTTTAGACTGGGATTTGAAAGTTGAGCATAAATCTGAGCGCCTGCTCTATTTGGGTTTGCGTTTCAGTGTGCCTCGTTCCCGAAGGAGATACACTGAGGCCCGGCGATGTGTGTACGTTCCTAATCTGTTTAACAATCTACCAGAGGACATTTTCACAGGAACACCTAAAATAACACTGAATAAGATGATCCGTGCTCTGTAGGTTAAACATGGTCAATATTCCCATTAGCTTTGCCTTCGTACCTCATGTAACATTTATGTGTAAATTGTTTCAAAGATTTCAAATCTTCTATTTTGTGTGTATGTTTGTGTTTTAGTTTCTGTTATGGATAAACTGGCTTTATGTACTGCTGTAATAAACTTACGTAGCCAAATGTAATGTCGCGCCCACTTTACGTAACGGCGTTATTTTTAGTTGATATCTGAATGTTTTCCTATCTTAATGTATTGCCTTGCGAAATCTGCAGGGCCACGTCCCACAAGCCCTTGTAGGCTTAGACACGCCTGATGATAACTCTGTGTACCTGTTATGGCAATAAATATAATTATTATAATTATTATTATTATTATTATTATTATTATTATTATTAGTAGTAGTAGTAGTAGTAGTAGTAGTAGTAGTAGTAGTAGTAGTAGTAGTAGTATTATTAGTGAATCGGCACAGAATAAACTGTGCACCCCAGATGTACCTAACGAAAATTTTACTCACACTAACGAAGTATTATTCTGTAAAGCTCGTGCCAAAGTGAAGGAAAGCATCTATAAGTATGTGTGGGTTAAGAATGACAAGATTTTTACTTGAAAAGAGGACCGAGGCCACGTGCTTAGTGCCGACACGGTCGCTGACATTGATGAAATGGCTTAGAAAATGACAGTAAGCTATCACTCCCTCACAGAGTTTTGTTCTCTTCCAACAGTCTTTGACGTCACTGATAACCCGTCGTTTTCGGTTGTTCATGTTAACGTCAGAAGTAGAAGGAAATACTGAGATCAGTTTGTCGATACAACTAACATTTTGAGCTTTGTAGATGCTTTCATACTTACAGAAATTAACACTCATGATATGCTGGTCCAATTCTGCCTACCCAACTTTCAAGAGCATTTAATAACCAGAACACGTAGACGAGGCGTGGCAATAGCTGTCTTCATTAAGACTAAATGGTTAGTTATACCAATGACGTTTTCACTTTCAGTTTTTGAAAGCCTTGCGTTCCGCCTGAAAAATTCTAGCACTGCTCTCTCTTTAATCGCTATGTGTCGTCCACCGTCAGAACACGTGCAGAGATTTTTCGATGAACTGAAACAAAATTTTGATGTTTTACCTTCTCATAATAACATCTGCATTATCGGGGATGTTGATATAGATATCCTAAGCTCAGGGAAAACACTCGTTTCCAATTATTTAAACATACTAGCAGACTGTGGCATAGAATCTGCCGTAAATGAAGCCACTAGACAAGAAGTGCTCTCATGACACCTTGTGTCCTCGTGCCTCGACCACGTCTTAGTTCGTTCCATAGATTTTTTAACCGTTAAATCTATTCGAATAAGAAAGAGGCTGGCTGATCATTGCTATACCGACTGCCAGATCTCTTCTCCTATCCCTTATGCAGTCAAAAGCAAGGAGGCCCACTATTTAGAAATATTTGATTACGCTAGATTTGACAGACTTGTCGCCCAATATGACTGGGACACACTCTTGTCACATAGCTGTTCGACCAATGCGTACGAAAAGTTTTAGATGCTTTCACCGAGCTGAAGCAAGGGTTTAAAAGATCCGTTTTGGTACGTAAGCGATAAGCACACTTACACTGGGTAAATAATCGAATATTGAATGATGTTCAAGAAAGAAGACGTACTTTGGAAACGATGTCGAAAGCACCCTGAAGACGAAGCTTTGAAAAGCATTTACCGAAGTGCACGAAACAAAGTTACAGCAATGATGCGCTGTTACAAAAGAAACTACTTTGGCGGCCAATTTTTTTCTTCTCGTACCTGCAAAGATGTCCCTAGTGAATGAGCTTAGGGGAACCAAATCGACCCGCTTTTTAATTATTGAAAGGTTTCGGTGCACCGTCGCAAGCGGTGGCTAATTGTTTTAATGATTCATTTTCTTCAGTGGCGACATGATATGAGAACGCCCCTTAATCGGCAGAGCCTTATCGCAGCACGTAGTTCAGTAACAGTCTCGGCGCTTCTGCCCTCGATGGCGGATGACGACTTGTTTCGACTGCTGTGTCGGTCACGAAAGAGCCTTGCTCAAGGTTTAGATGGAATATCACCTGAAGATATAATACATACTATCAGTGTGTTAGCAGGGCCGATTCTTTTTATTTTGAAGAGTATTCTAGACACGGGTGTAGTACCCGATGAAATGAAGAGAGCACGTGTTATTCCGATATTTAAGGGTGGAGAGGTGTCAAAACCTGAAAACTACCGCCCCATATCCGTACTTCCTTAATTATCACAACTGTCGGAAAGGCACGTTCTTGAATGAATGAACAGCTGTGTCCTTAAGCACAACATATTACCAGCTTCCCAGTACGGCTTTGTTCAAGGCAGCGGTACGCAGAAACCTTTTGAAACTTTGCCAGATTTTTACACGAAACTTTTGAACGAAACCAAGTGGCTTGTGGACTCTTTTTAGATATATCAAAGGCATTTGACTCAGTTAACTATCGCATTCTTTAATTTTAATTATGGGGTTTTACGTGCCAAAACCACTTTCTGATTATGAGGCACGCCGTAGTGGAGGGCTCCGGAAATTTCGACCACCTGGGGTTCTTTAACGTGCACCTAAATCTATGTACACGGGTGTTTTCGCATTTCGCCCCCATCGAAATGCGGCCGCCGTGGCCGGGATTCGATCCCGCGACCTCGTGCTCAGAACTATCGTATTCTATGCAACAAACTTTAGAACTATAACTTTCGAGGACATTTTCGAGATTTTCTTAGTAGTTATTGTTTTAATCGGTATCAAAGTGCTTGTCTGAATGATGTACACAGCACTCTGCGGCACCTCACCGCAGGAGTATCGCAAAGCTCAGTGCTGACACCGCTTTTATTCAACTTATAGGTGTGTGACACGTTGCTTGTTTCGAGACAGGTGGAATATGATACGGCTGTTGCTCTGCTTCAAATTCATACAGTTAAAGTCACAGACTGGTTTAAAAGTAATCAAATGAAAGTTAATGCCCGAAAAACGCAATTAGTCTGTTTTAGAAATCATCTAAAATCTCTTGATGCCATACTTCCTGTACTATTGCATGGCTCTGATTGTTTGAATTACGACTGCACACCGATTGAATATGTAGGCAGCGTTAAATATCTAGGACTGCACTTTGACAATCATTTATCATGGACCATTCATATGGCTTCCATTTGTGCTAAAATTTTACAAGCTGCGAACTTACGTTACCGCGTTCGGAGTTATGGTCCCATTAAAATAAAGAAAATGATCGTACATGCATTAGCATATTCGCGTATAATATATGGCATCTGCTGTTTTTTTAAATGCAGCCGCTTATGGAAATCCAAAGTAAACAGTTTATTACAGAATATTTTAAAAAGCCTACAACACAAACGCTGATATAGATAACCCATTCAGGTCTCTGAATATGCCAAAGTTTGATTCAGTATTTCTCTCTGTTGTTGTGCCGCGATATTTATGGAAAGAAGATTTTCGTGTACCCTGAATAAGGCACCTGAATCTACGCAATTCCTCCAGATATATTGTTCCTCGAACAAGAACTAATTATGGCAAAGGGCAAAGAGAATACCCGGCTAGGTTTATCCGGCTTAAAGAATGCTTTAAAAGAAGGAATATGGGAAAAAAAATACATGTCACTTGTATGAAGCTAACTGTTATTTGTGTGTATGTGAGCATGGCAAATTGTTTGAACATGGTACCTGTGTCCATTTCGCGGCTGTCCTTTAGAACATTAGCTAATTGAGTGCATATTCTTGTAATAGTGTCACCAGTTTTATTTGAAGTGGACATGTAGCACCCTTGTCGCTCTAATTTTTGCAACTCTTGGTAACTAGTTTTGTATGTGCTCTTGAAATTGAAGAGGTTTAGTGTATATGTGATTTTGCTGTGACTGTCAGATCCCTGCCATAAAAGTCCTGCGAAGGCTTCGGCAGACCCGGCAAGAAATACATGTACATAAGATCTCGCAATAAAGATTATTATTATTATTATTATTATTATTATTATTATTATTATTATTATTATTATTATTATTATTATTATTATTATTATTATTATTATTATTATTATTATTATTATTATTATTACCCGCCGTGGTTGCTTAGTGGCTATGGTCTTGGGCTGCTAAGCACGAGGTCGTACGAGGTCGCACGATCAAATCCCGGCCACGGCGACCGCATTTAGGTGGTGGCGAAGCGCGAAAACACCCGTGTACTTAGATTTAGGCGCACTTTAAAGAACCTCAGGTGGTCCAAATTATTCCAGAGTCCCTCACAACACTGTGCCTCGTACTTAGATCGAAGTTTTGGCACGTAAAACCTCATAGTTTAGCTCAATTTTGCTTTATTATTATTATTATCATCGGATGGCAGCAGCCTTCCATGAGATATCAGAAGATGAATCAGCTTTATAAGCTCTTTTATGTCAAACTTTAACGCCTATTGCTACGAGCTAAGTTCTTAACGGAAACATTGCGATGTCGCCGTGCGTATACGAGACACAAAAATGGAGCGGAGAAAATTTTCTAAATAAAACATGTCTCGAGTTATTCTCTACACGTGGTGTATTTCGACGATTTGTTCACGAAACTTAAGGCACTGAGCCCGCTGCCACGCTCACAGTCTGCTGACCTAGTGGCATAACACATGCCGTTCAGCCATTCTTACGGCACATTTGCATTACCGTGTCCTCAACCCTCTTCCAGCGCTCACAGTCAAGCGCCCAGTGCTCAAACAGCGCGATCAAAAGTTTAAACAGAGAAACGCCGATACTTAGGGGAATTGTTTTCGATCCGATCTGAAAAATGTGTTGACTGATGCACGAAGATGAGCGCGTGGCGGTAGTATGGGATTTTGTGGCCCCTGTCCTCGCAGAAGAAACAACGATACTCGAATGGTGAAAGCCCCTCCGGGAAGAGGGGTCAGGGGACAACAAGGCATTGTTCCGGCACACTGTAAAGATTGGAAACGCAACGGAGGTCGGTTTGTTTAGTTAGACGGCTCCCTAGTTTAAGTGTCGCGCGGATGACGGGCCGAAAAAGGTGACGGGGTCCCTGCAGAATCAACGGTGTCTACAAGCGAGAGATGCGATCGGGCTATTAACTGTGGAGTTACGAATGCAACCAGATATTTATACCGCGTCCCCATAGCACACGAAATAAGAACCCCTTTTGTTTCTGTGTACTTCTACATATGAACTCTAGAAGTTCCACAAGCGAATGCACTTGGGGCGTGGTTTAGGCCTTTTAATGAAGCATACACAGCATGTAGGACATTCTGATTACTTTGTATTTTTTACCATCTTACCTTATCCTTTAGAAATCTTGTTAATGTCCAACGGGTTGCCATGCTCGTAGCATTCGCGATACATGTCCGTGTTCGAAAAAAGAAATCACACACGGCTACCTTCCTTTCAAGCCTCAAGAGGGGCCCAGATTAAGCAACAGGTTTGATAAATGCGGGAAGCAGAACACGCGCAGTGTACGCTTAGAATAAGTCTGCGGCCCGTGAAATCATCGTACATGCAGGTGAGCCGGAACCTATAGAGAGCCCCATGCTTGCGACAAAGAGCCTCTATGAAGCGGTGTAATTTCTCTCTATCATATCAGCTTTCCAGCTTTAATTACTCAATTTATTATCTGAACTTCAACTTGGCGTCGCTGCGTCAAGGTGACACCAGCTTCGGTTCCCTCTCACTATTTCATTATTGAGCGCCTCCAAATGGAAGGCGTCTCTTCATGGAGCTTTTCACATTGGGACATGTGGCTGCGCACGTGAGGCTGTAACTTCGATTGTCGGAATGCGCTTTCAGCGTCGTCGCGTGAGCAAGTGCCATTATATGCGGTGCTTGTTAGCACCGAGATCGTTACGCGGAAACACCCGTGTGCTTAGATTTAGGTGCACGTTAATGAGCCCCAGGTGGTCCAAATTTCCGGAGTCCGCCCCTACGGCGTGCCTCATAATCAGAGAGAGGTTTTGGAAAGTAAAAGCCCATAATTTTTTTTACGCGGTACCGTTATCGGTGACGCGGTCGCTCATTACATTGCGAGGGGGCTCCTATGTTCTGTTTCCGTCAATGTATTTTGCTTGTGGCTTAGCTCATCAATCCGAAGCCGATTCATTCAGAAATTTTCTGCCGCCTACGGCTCAGTAATACCTGCGCCTTCGGTGAGAGGTGTTTGATTGTGCGAATAATCGCGTGTGGCGACGTCATTCGCAAGGAAGCGCTTCTTCCTCAACACGCCGCCTGATAAGCCGCTGCGCTGCATCCAAACTGGCCGCGTTATAAAATAACGCGTCAAGTCAGCAGGCGTCTCTCCGCAAACAGGCTTCATCGTAAATGGAAACGTCCTTCGGCTGGCCTTCCTCTTGCTGAATGTCGCGTCGTTCGCGAAAATTCAGAAAGGAGTGCACGTGCGTTTCCACTCACGTTTCGTGTGCTCGGAACAACGAGAGTCGCTAGCGTCTATGAAAGGCGCCACACCTCCTCCTTCTACTCCCCACCCCCGCTCTCTGGGCGTCGTCGTTACTTTCTTTTTATTCTTGACGCGTGCATGGGCAACGCAGGTAAAGCGAAAATAAAAGAGCCGCCTATAACACCTCGCTCTCCGGACCGCCTGAAATTGGTAAGTAGCGGAAACTTCGGAATGGTGCTGGCGGCCACGACAGCCAGTCGGATCGAGGTGCGTCTTGGAAGAGATAACTCGCGTGTGCGTAAGTGTACAGCATTGCTTGCGCCTCGCCGCAAAATCCGGGACACAAGGAAATCACCGTCCAACGGTTGCGGCCTCACTCGCCTAGAAAGACGAGGAGGACTGCCATGGCCCTGTCGGAGAGTTTCTGTGTCATCTAGAACGGGCCAGGAGACACGTACAACGCTCGCGCGATCGGCCAACTTTTCCCTAGAGGGCGTTGATCTAGCCTCGGCGGGGATATTTCAGCAGAATCGCTCTTTCCATGCAAGCAGCCACGTTCTGGTTTACTGCGTTTAGATTTGCTCACTCTCCCCTCCCCCCCCCCCCGCTCCCACTTTTCTACTGGTTTCTTCATTATATTTATCTTTTTATGCATTCGTCCGTCCCACTGACGAGGAAAAAAAACACAATTTTGTGTAAAGTACTTCCTTGACTAAATCAGTTTCTCTCTAAGCACCGAATGCCAGCAGCATACAGAGGGGATCTAATGGCGCCGTTATCTCTGTTTATGTTTTTCTTCTTCTTTCAGCTTGTCCGCATTCCAAAAGTGCAGTTAGCTACCTACTAGAAGTGGGGAACATAAAAATGTGGTGTTGGTGGCGGAGATTATGCTTATCTCATGGCATTACCGTGATCCTAGTATAAGACATGCACACGTGAGAAAATAGAAAAGCACGAAAATGCGTGGGCATTCTTTGGTTGATTTCAGATATGATCTGGTTCTAGTCGAACACACTGTTAACATTTCGGAAGATAACGACCAGAGAAGTGTAGCCTCTTCGTTCAGCACTGATGGAATCTGTGTAACTTCTGTGTTTTATTAGATGCCACTGTTACTAAGCTTACTGAAGCTCAGCCACGTCACCAGCATGTGTGCACATCCCAGTCAGACTATTAAACCGGGACGCTCTTACAAAGGCTTCTCTTTTGTAAGATTGTATATATATATATATACCTTTTATGCATGCCTGTTTAAGGTACGTGTGTATTTGTTGGCATAACACTCTTCAGGGGCTTGTCAGACGTATTGCTGCGTCCAGCTGCTGAGAACGAGGTCACGCGTTCGGCTCCCGCTGTGTCACCCACGGGCGGCTTTGCACACATGTTGAAGAAGTGTAAGGGGCCAAAATTAGATCGCAGCGCTTAACTAGGGCGTCGCTCACAGCTCAGTGTGCTTCTTTGCGACGTTAAAATGCAATTGAGTCCGGTGTTTCTTTCTTTTTTTCTTTTTACCATGTTAAGATAATGGCATTTATATATGGCAATAACAGTCCTGTCACCGGCAGGGTGGTTCAATTTGCTTAGAAATTGAATAGTTTGAAATAATACTTTATAAGTATTACATAACTAATTCTAAATAACCAATAAACGAGGTACCGAAACCGAAAGCTCTAGCTGCTTTGTGTGACGTAAGGACGAGTCGATGACGTTAGATCCTACACTACCGTAATGTAAACACGCAGAACGCGTGCTAAAGACCCAGTACTCGCGGCGCTAACGCCGAAAGAGCGAAGCTGATGACGCCTTCTGATGACAGAGGCAGTTTTTCGAGCTCTTTCGGACTAGACAGTGGTGATTTCAGCCAGAGTAGTACGAACGCTGAAGGATCACCGTTTGCTTTTTACCAGCCACCGCCAAGCGAGGCAGCTGACGTGGCAAAGCTCAACGCATTGTGCTGCGGCAAAACGAAGAAAAGCACCGGTTATCGCGTCTGTCAACACAATGATTGTCGGCCGTCGCCTCGTAGAAAAAGAAGGCAGCTCCGTCGTTTCTGCTCGAAGTGGCAGTGTAGTCACTGACGTCCCAAACACAGGGTAACCAGTAAAAAGTCATACATTCGGGGGCATGAGTCGGGAACACGCAGCCAGTCTTTAAAATACATTTTCAGAAAAATTAAATAACCTGCAGCCATATGTTTTGGCACAAGTAATCAGAGTGCAAAAGAGAAAGTATAATCAAAATTTTACTGAGGTCAACTGGCATCGAAATATCACCGGAGTTGGCCTTCAAACCCCTCAAAATTTATTTAAAATTGTCATTTCTTCCTCTCTTGGAAAGTAGCCAGTGTGCGGTCCTTGGATTGAGGTGAGGCACTTCGCAATTTGTGCGGCGTGTTGGGCATAGATGTCACAGACCACAGAACACGCATTACTGTCCTGGACGATGATGGCGTTGGCGCAGCATAACAAAGTTGTTCTCGAGAAAATAAGTGTCTGACAAACAGTCTGCTGCTTTATATCTCTATTTTAGCTTTCCTATTACATCATGCTTTCAGCTCATCATACGTGCGCCTTGACCATAGCAAGGGCAGGAGGAGAGGAAGGGGGAGTGACTTCATTTACACTCTCAATGGTGGAGGAGAAGGAAGTGGGCCTGGAGTGCCTAGGCCAATTTGTGATTGACCGCTGCTAGCCATCGCTAATTATACGATAAATAATTGATAAATAATTGCATTAAGTATATCCTACACTGGCAAGTTCTCTGCACTAGTTGCAACGTAATATATACAGAACCGTTATATATCTTTCGGGACGATAATGACGTGGATGTTATCATTTCACTCAATTTTATCACGAACAGCAACGTGCGCAACACACTGTGGTGTTAAGGGCTGGTCATGTTTGAGCGCGGAGCGGATGGCGCGACGTCAACGTGCGTGCCCGCGTGAGCAGACGGCACGCGTGAGCAGACGGCAGTGCCGGCCGCAGTCGGGCGAAAGCAGTCGTAGGGCGCCAGCGTGGTTCACGCTTCCTCTCTCGCGGACCCGTTTTAGGCAGGACGGGCTGCCATTAGCTCAGGCGGGCGATCGCGGTTTCGGTGCCGAAACCGCTGCATACCCAAGAGCACCGGCTGTCTTCGGCTAATTTTGCACGATGTTCAGTTTTCCGCAGCGGTCAGGGACACACACGGAAGGATGTTTGAAATTTTGAAACAGTGAGTGTGGGGCCAGACAATACGGACATCTAGCGTATAGTTAGGGTCCTTCGTTTTCGGGCTCTATGTGTTTTGAAATTCGGTGGAATTCGGTTTTAAAGTGAAAATCAGGCGAGAAATCGGGCATCTGTTGTCTAGCAGCCCAAAGTTTTGAAATGTTGTGTTGAGTTTTACAAACGAATAACACAAGCAAAGATCTCCTTTCGTACACAGGTATTGTATTTAAACGAGCGAAATCACTCACCGGAACGTGTAATATGCCAAAGAGAGCTGCTCGCAAATTATGCGACGAACATGTCTTTACAAACCCTCGTTATCAGGCAGTAATAATGCAATATTAAAATACTATAAGAAAACAACAAATACAGACAGCTTCGACCATCCCTTTTTTATTTGTTTTCTGCACTTTTGTGCAGGAAGAACGTGCAAAAACTAGTAAACATGGGCCTGCTTCGCAGGAGGTACGGTACGTTTCTTTGTCTCGCAATACCTCGTTGACGTATATGTACACCTGTGAGCAAAAGTATACGGACCACAGGGTCTCCGAAAAAACTAAGTTTCTTCGTGATTAACATGCATAAACTGAAATTTACGAGCACGCTGGAAGGTTCACAATGCCAAGTTTGGACTACAGTCCTCAATTTCAAGTTTCATTCACAGGCAGAGATAAAAATCGGCTTTATCGCGTGATCTCTGGTCCGTATACTTTTGCTCACGGGTGTGCATATGCATTGAAAGAATTTCAGTGTCCATCCTGTCGGGTTTTTCGTCCTCGTCCGTTGTCGTTTTGTTTTACTGTTTATATTCTCCCGTGAAAAAAAATTATTGTAGTACCAACCAGACGCATCAGCCGCCTTTCTTCGAACGTACCGAAGTTGGGCAAACATCCTCTCAACGACACAGCTACCGTTCACAATGCAGAGCAAAGTTAGCGCTGCGGCAATTAGCTGCCCAGTGAATTGCCGCTGCTTGCATGCGTGTGACGTGCAGGAAATGCGATACGTCATTACCGTATTCATGAAAACGCCGATACTAAAAGAGCAATAAGCTTTTGTTCGCTTAAGGGCAGCTTCTACAGAATTTATATATATTAGATATATATAAACTACAGAATATATATATATATATATATATATATATATATATATATATATATATATGCGGGTTCCCGCTTGAGCGATGCTGGTCAGCGTTCATTAGTTTTGTCACACCTACATTTGTTATTAGCCTTTACGAAAGTGCGAAAATCGGATATTATCGGGTTCTATCCGCAAACGAAGAACCGTGCGTATAACTGATTCTGTATACTTGCTCCACGTATAATTGATTGAGCACGGCGTTCCTCAATGTAGAAATAATCTCTGTAAGCATGTCAGTGATTTGATGAGTTTTTACAGATAATGCTAGGAGTGTCAAACCCTCTTTCAGTTTTTTTTTGTTCAATCAATTTCAAGTTTTTGATTGTTCACACACACAAAATAAATACATTTTTCATACATACAGACCTTTCAGCGTATAGGCTTCAAGAATTAAAACAAAAGCAAAGGAAAACGTGAATAAATTGCAGGTATTTCGTTAACATGCGTGTAACTTCTGTTCTTTGCCGCAGCTGCTGTAATTCGACCATGACGGTGCAGGTAGTGTGTAAATAAACTTAAGAAAATTCAGTTTGTAAGTGCTAGTACAAAAATTAGTCAGATACATCCCTGATGTCGGCCCACGTAAGCGAAGCAGCGTTCTTAGTTTTCGAAAACGGTGCATTGAAGCCCCACACATGGTACATACAATGTCTTGGTTTCTCTATTTGCAGATAACGACGTGCCACGCTTTTGGGTCCCTTATTTTCTTTTTTTTCGAAACTGCCTGAATCATAAAGTTTATTACAGTAATTACTAGAGGGAACTCTGGCGCTGTGATCATTCAGTCACCATAGGAGTGATGGTCAGTACACGGATTTCTCTAATGTTCATGCCTGTAGCCTAAGACATTCTTGTGGCTTAGTTTACTAGTCTTTTTCTGCTTTCGTTTCCCTAAATGTTAAAGCAATATATGGTTTGCTAACTGCATAACGCAGTAAGTCTCTTCGAACATGCATGATTGCTACTAATCTTTTTTGATTCCAATCTCCTGACGTCAAACTTACGTAACCGCCGACGCAAGCATTGATGGTGACCGGCGCCGTTGTTTGAACAGACCAGTGAAATGATCTCGTCGTTTATAGAGGCCCCTTTTGTTTATTTTCAAAGCGAAAAGCATTGGCTACCTCCACAGTTTTTTCTTACCTAATGGCTGACAAGAGGCGAGGAGCACGTATAAGTGGAGAAGGTTTCGGTGGGGCCTCGTTAGCTCAATGAAAGGAGATAATGGGATGAGGATTTTCGTGATGGTATGGGCGATTCGCCCGCTTATTTTTGCTTAGCTTGTGGCGGCTAGGTGAAAATCGCGGCGGCGTGCAACGGAAAGATTAAAATGTCGCTAGAACAAACAATCAGCGAAGAAAACTTGCAAAGCGATCTCGTGTACACACCGAAATGGCTCGATAACGTTATGCTGCCACGCAAAATATTTTATTATACGCAACTAAATCCATTTTCCCCGGCAGCTCAGCAGCCAGTGCCACAGAGATCGTCGGCGGGCAGCCATATTCTATTTATTCCAAAGCAGAGCCAGTCTGCGGTTCTGCCGAAAAATAAAAAACACTTTTGTTCAGCATAATAATGCATATTTAGTTCCTACATATTACTTCGACGTGCTGATTTTTCGCGGTTTCCTAACGTCGCGTGACAGACAGGCGAAGTGGGCGCAGCCCAAGAACTTTTGACCAATAGCGGAGGGCTGATTCCGAAAAACAAAAAGCGTAGAGTCGGTAATCATTATTTTCCTTTTGTTTGGTCAAACCATGCCTGATCAGTGTGTACATGTTATATTAGACGAGGAGTTTTCGCGGTTCTCCTGGCGTCGCGTAACGCACAAGCGAAGTGGGAGTGGCCCGAAACATTTTTGACCAATCTTGGAGGGCTCATTGAAGAAATGGAATAAAAAAGTTAGGAATAGTTCTATGTTATGGAGCTCCAGGCCTATTTTCTGCAAACTTCGCCATTTCCTTCGAGGCGTGACGTGGGCGCCACGCGTACAATGACACGAACTTCCGTCTCCGAGGAACCGAACGAGTCGTCGTACATTGGCGCCAGAGCGCGTCTTTTCTTCCTTGAGACAGTATACGCGACCGACTACTGGTGACAAGTTCACGTTCTAAGCCGCGTTATCACAATCTCGTGAAACGCAAGTTACTCAGCCCGACTCGGTTGTGGTTGAGAAGCGGCGCAAGTGCTGGCACTGCCATCTCTCCCCCCCCCCCCCCCCCCCCCATTCACTTCGCTGCTTATTCGCACTACGTGATAAAAGTTCAAGGCACCGCGTACGCTTATTTTTATAAGTTGTGAAGCCGCCATTGTCATAACCTATGATGACGTGTAAGATGATTACTCATGATTACATACGACACAGCAGCAAAGAGCGCGAAAAGTCACAGAAGGTTTGTTATGTTCAATGAAAATTGTTTCAAATAAACGCGTCTTAAAAAAATGATGGCTGACAACACACATTCCAACCCCTGAATAGAGCGGTGCCAATGCTAAGAGTAGGAATAAAATAGTTTCGTGGCCCCAAACGACCGGGAAAATGCGGCGATACACGTACCTCTTGGCTGATTGCATACGGCCACTCATTAGCATAATTCGCGCAGCTCGTCACACCACAAATTATGACGGAAAATATCTGCAATGGTGACCCAGCGCCAACTTCAGGCAATGTCAAATTGCCGTTTACAAAACAACACTTCCTCTCACGCTCCTCACGGGATATTCCTTCAGCCAATCGATAAACGACTTTTGTCCTGAGGTACGGAAGCAGGAACGATGACTAACTCGCAAGGTCTGAAGTTGATGATGACCCATATTATATGCCGCGAGGGGGTATATCGTTTTTATAGTATGGATTCGTGTAGTAGTCTAAGCAAAAGATGCTGTTCTCTCATTGCAAGCGGTTATTTGCCAATTTATTTCTCGTAAGATTTAGAAGGAACTGCCAACAGCGCTCATTCCAGCTCTGGAGCATTCGACCTGCGCAAAGCGCGACTCGTTGGCTTTACGGCACTGTTTATACAGCTAAATTAGACTACCACTGTTTCAATTCATTTCCAAGTCACGGATTTACCCTAATGCATGTTACTTTGCTTAAAATAAATCCTTCCGTAAATTTCAGAAACATCTTGTAGAAAAATCCCCCCCCCCCGCCTCAATTTGGTCCGATTGGTTGTTATTTACTTCTCACGTTTTATCGGGGTTGGCGGTTGCTTGCTGTGTTCCAAAGCCCGAGCCCAACCTCGAAGACTGCGTACTGTGAGCACAAAGAAGCGCCAGTCATCGGCCGCAAACGAGCTTGTCGCACGGATCAGTTAACCAAAGAGAAAAGTGCAGGCGACTCACAAACGTAACTCTCATTTGTTTTTATCCCAAGACCAACTGACCAGGTAACTTCGCAGTTTTAAGCCTCGTTCGATGAGCGCACAATATGCGCATTTAGCTCCTGAAAGCACGACAGCCGTTACTGTCAGTATATATTGAGAAATGCTATGTGATATTCTGCAACACGAGTCCCAGTGCAGAGTTGCCTACCTTTGGCAGTGCAGCAATGCCGCGAACAAATGCTTGAACCTTTCGGAGGCCGGCTATGTACAAACACTTCCTTTATTTTAGCCTCCTACTAGCTTGAACGGCTCTTTGTCTTTAAAAAAATTTGAAGCGGCTTGCTAGGCAGGTCTTACGTTCGCAAGCACAGCGCAACTATTTCCGCGGTTTCGTTGATGAAATCCATGAGACCTATCAAAATAATATGATCGGTGGCGGGGACCTTTTCGGTTTCGACGAAACACCTCGACTCGACTTCACAAATGAGAAGCTTGAGCACAGCACCAAGCGAAAGAGCCGCCATGACTCAGGGTGCCGTAGCCATCTTTGTTTATGCGGAGGGCGTGAACAAGTGACAAAACGGACTCTGCAGTTGCAAATACGCTTGATCCTATCCCACTTAGTTACAGGTCACGTCATAATCTGTATATTCCTCGCGTATCTCCGTTAAATATCTATGCAGAACCCACCTCAAGTCTATGTCATATAAGTTCGAGCCGAACGAACGCAGTTGCAATCACGACGTTGCCGTCATACGATCGTCGTCACCATCCTCGTCGTCTTCGTGCTCTCTTCGCACAGACGTACGCTCACATCACAAACATACACAACTACTTGATTTACACAAACGCATTGCTCTACCGTGTAACACTTTTCGGAACCCCAAACAATGCTGGATATCCAGCTACCTACGCAATTCATCACATAACGTCGATTTCCAAACTGCGTTGGATCGGTTCCATATTTTTTGTACTTTCCTTGTTCTTTATTAATATCATGAAGCTTATCGCAAACTTAACCTGTATTGGTGTATTTTATTAAAAAGAACGCTTTTGTTCTTTAGCTTCAATACCTTTTTGCTCCAAATGCTTACTTAAAATCGAGCCCTCGGTTCTCTTGATTCTTCTCACATGAGGGAGAAGAATCAAGAGTGAGTGAGAAGAACTGTGTCAGGCGCCTCAGTCAAAGGTGCCTCGAAACGAAGGCACCTTTGACTGAGGCGCCTGACACAGTTCACAAACATTGTACTGCACAAACTTGAGCACTATGACTTGATAATCAAAGCTCTTGCTTTGGTCAAAAGCTACTTGCCTTTCTGCAATTACGTGGAAGTTATAAATGAAATTACTTCTGCACTCCAATTATTTTAGTTCAGCAACTATGAGGCTCACATCTAGGTCCGCTCATTTTCGTTTCTATTTTTCTTTGTAGATGAACTAAGCGGACTGACCTCATGTCCTACGCTGCTTGAAAATTTTGATCTATGCAGATGAGACAGATTTAGCTATGATGGGCGATATTTTTGAATAAACAGAAGAAGGATAAAATCAGAAATGATACAGTTAATAATACAGTTATACAGTATAATACAAGCTATTATTGCATTGGCATATACAAGCACATGATTATAAAAGTATTGTGGTCTCAATGTGTTTGCGCATTCTTTCCTTTATTCAAAACCTGTTCATATCACTTAGGATAAATCCTTGCCGTATTGGTGAGTTTTTTTTTAGTTCTAACAAATGCCTAAGTACACTGTTTAAATTGTTCCCTTTGAGGCACATGTGTGGAAACGGCGATATTAAAGCCGAACAGCAAAGTCAAGTTTGCTTAGAAGAGAGAGAGAAAGATGCCAATGAGAGAAAGGCAGGGAGGTTAACCAGAGTTAAAATATCCGGTTTGCTACCCTGCACTAGGGGAAGGGAAAGGGGAAGTACAGACGGAAAGAAGAGCGTGAAAAAAATCAAAAGGGACGGAATGGGACCATTATAGTCTTTCTAATAGGCGACTGCAACGTAAAAAGGTCAACAAAGCCTTGACCGACTGTCGGCGCGACGACAGTTCATGTAGACATTCCAAGACTGACTGTTCTGAAAGTGGCCTGTCGTCAAGGCGTGCCAACGCGGTCGCTAGTGACAGCTAGTACGCGCTGTATCAAGGACAGTGGCAAAGTACATGTTCTATGGTCTCCTCGCCGCCACAGTGACTGCAAGCGGCGCTCTCGTCCATACCGACTCGGAAGGCGAAAGACCTTGTGTTAGCGACACCAAGCCACAGTCGGCAAAGTACTGCTGTCTCGAGTCGAGAGAGTCCAAATGGGGGTCGAAGTCGAAGGGACAGGTCCAGTCGGTGTAGACGTGTGTACTTCAAGCTTGGTGCGTTCCATAAAGTTCTGATGGCTTCATTTGCAAGCACACAAATTTTCATTGCAGCGCTTGTTCTTGAAAATGGAATCGAGTCTTGCAAGCCCTCCTCATGTGAAGATCGTGCTGCTGCGTTGGCATGTTCATTGCCCATTATGCCACAGTGGCTTAGAATCCACTGTAACCTGATGTCGTGTCCTTGCTCGACGAGGTGGTGAAGCAGCAGTGTGATTTCTAGAACTAGTGGTTCGTGGGGTCCGCGGCGTAAGGCAGAAACCAAACAAGTAAGAGCAGCTTTGGAGTCACTGAACACGCTCCATTTCTTGGGTAGTTCATCAGAAATTACACGAAGTGCACAACGAATAGCAACGAGCTCCGCGACAGTCGATGCAGTCTGGTGAGGTAGTCGAATCTTTATGGTGGAAGTTTTTTCAAGAAAGATCACCGATCCTGCAGACCCATGCACCGTGGTTGAAGCGTCAGTATATAGATGATGATGCTCATTGTATGTCTCGTACAGCAAGAGAAGTGAAAGCTGCTTGAGTGCTGGAGATGAGAGTTGGGCTTTTGTTCGTATTCCTGGTACCATTAGTCGAACTTTTGCATGAGCCAAGCACCATGGAGGAAACGGGACTCTCGCTGGAGCTATATAACCTGATGGAAGGTATGCACGATAGGGCAGGACTGTTTCACAAAAGGAGGCATGTGGTCGATCCACTGGCAGTGAGGCTAGATGATGGGCAGGGGCTCGAGCAAAGTGCCTTACGTGTGCTCTGAGCGCTTCCATGACTATATGGGTGTTGGCTGGGAAATCGTGTGCAATCGCAATTGTTTCAGCTGTTGACGAGCACCACGGCAATCCAAGACACACTTTAAGCGCCTGGGCCTGGACGCTTTCGAGTGTACGGATATTACTTATGCAGGTGTTGGTCAGCACAGGCAAGCTGTATCGCAAATACCCAAGAAAGAGCGTCCTGTACAGTTGCATCATTGCATTTACTGACGTACCCCAAGCTTTTCCTCCAAGAAACTTGAACACATTAGAAACATCCGTCAGGGGCTTCTTCAGGTAGGCCACATGAAGACTCCAGCAGAAGTCACGATAAATGATTACGCCTAATAATCGGTGCATCTTGTCACAAGGTATGCTTTAACCGTCGATAGAGACATCGATGACTTAGAAGGAAGTGCCAGACTATCTAGCACGCATTTCGAGAAGCATACCCCCAGATTTTGATAACGTATATATACGTTGACGTTTCATTTAGTATCATGCCGAACACCTAAATGGACGTTTTTGGGAAGCTGATAATAGGATAATAGGTTGAAATCAAGAAAAAGAAATGGGCATGGGCAGGACATGTAATGAGGAGGGAAGATCACTGATGGTCATTAAGGGTTACGGAGAGGATTCCAAGGGAAGGGAAGCGTAGCAGGGGCCGGCAGAAAGTTAGGTGGGCGGATGAGATTAAGAAGTTTGCAGGGACGACATGGCCACAATTAGTACATGACCGGGGTAGTTGGAGAAGTATGGGAGAGGCCTTTGCCCTGCAGTGGGCGTAACCAGGCGGATAATGATGATGATGATGATGATGATGATGATGATGATGATGATGACGATAGGTTGATCTCACGAGCAGTTTCCCTACGCTGCCGCTATGGCAGCCCCGCGCAGTGCATTATTGTCCCAATAGTCCCCGTCACCGCTCGTCTCTGCTCTCGTAGCCTTCGTATCGGCATTTCATCTGCACAGCTGGTAGTCAATCGACCTTCATTCATGCCGCAAGATTGTTCAGTTAACGTTCCAGGATACCTTAACATTAGCAAGAGATATAAAGGCATTGGATCTTCAAAGTGAAAAAGAATAGCGGTAAAAATGGATTTATAACACATAATAGCCCGACCAAGATGTTGCTTTTTGTTGCTGGATTCTAAACATATCCGATGAAATTTATAATTTCTAGCGATGTGTAGTCTGCTTGTCAGCCTAAAATAGAGACACAGGAACAAAATATCTTCTCGGCTTCATGTATAAAAAATTCGTAAGCACTTGATGTTCATTCACTGGTTGAGTAAATGTTACGTAGTTTTGCAGTGACCTGCATTCTTGTTCTGAAAATTTTGATCGTTCAATAAAACATTTGGAAATGGTATTAGACTGCTTCGCGCTCAACGGGAAGTGGGAGTCCACGTCTCAGCAGAAGCTGGCTTCTTCAATGGCGAGGTGCGCTAACACAAATATTGTAACTCTTTTTCACGCTCTACCTGCCGGACAGAAAAAAAATATCAAGGGCTTCACTGAATGGTCTAAATATTTAAACAAATGCGTTTTCGCTGCTAAATTTGAGTAGAGACAAGGCAGCGGTGTGCGCAAAGTATAGCTTTAAATTTGTTAGAATAGAACCTGTGTCACAGTATATCTTATCGTGGCTTTTGTGAGCCACACAGCTTTCTTAATAACACAGCCGCGTTATATTTGCATGTTACAAGTTCAGACTACATTTTCTTATGTGACAGCGTTGCCACGTTTCAGGATATTTTTTGCGAAAGGAATCCAATGACGACTGCGGCTAACGTGAGTGTGTGGGCCGGAACCGATGTGATTGTAGGGCTACTAGCAAGATGACGGCGTATTACCAAGGAGGTAATACGCCGTGAGGGCTGGTGGTATTGGTTTACTGGAAGGCCAATGTATTTCTTGGCGCATTTTAAAGACGGATATACCTCGAAAATGGTGCAAGTCCCAGCACATGACTTCACTAATGCTCAGCTTCAAAGATGTACAACAAAGCGAATAATTAAAAAGTTACTTTGTCAATATTTATGTTTGTTATCTAGACACATCCGGTTTCTCATGCAACCGTCTCCTCTTCCAGAAATCATTCTAAAGAGGTAGAACAATGCTTTCTTTTATTTAAACCGTTCGAAGTCAATAAAACAGCTGGTATATTATAGAGTATGACACAAATTGTGAAATATAGGTGGATTACGTGCAACGGTGCCAGCGCAGGACGTGTGACGAACATGAGTAGTGTCTAATCAAAGCTAATAAGTGAACTCGCAGCAAGTCTTCAAGACAATAAAACATAAACATAAGCGCGACAAAGCAGACAAAATGTCACTGAACAGAGAAAGTCATCATGATGTTACAGTGTAATAACAATTACGTCCCATAATCAACACAGAACTATATGTCCACAAAAAAAGCTAATAAGGTGACAATTTACAAAAATGTCTGTTAGCATGTTTCTTCGGTGTAGCAACCTAAGCACCAGAAATGCAGAACTTGTCCATTGCATTGCATACTAGAAAGCTGGGCGCAGTGGCCGGACAAGCACCACTGACAAGACAAAAAGCCATAGCATAATTTCTAAATATGGAACAAACCCTTGACACAGAATGCACCCCAAGCCTCAGGAGAATAGTGTTTTGCTTTTAGCTCCAATTTTTGGATACCACGCTCTTCAGTAGCCAACCTCATGATTTTGTAGCCGTTAATAAAAACGAAAAGCAATTCACTTTGCTTTCGTCTATTATTATTCAACATGTTAGTCCCCCCCCTGCAATAATGCCCTTGTGGTGCTGCAGGTACTTGTATAAAAATGTTGCACACATTCATGGGCTGCCACATGCGATGTCTATCTCGATTTCGTACGTATATGTAGATTATAAAGATGAGAAATAAATCTAACAATTTATAAATGTGGGTCATTCGAGTAGGGCACTGTTTTTAAGCATGCGGTAGTGCCTTTTTATATTTCGCCTCTGGTAATAATGGCTATGGGCGTAAGGTGAGTCATCAGATTTCATAACACTTCTCAAGTAAGCATATTTCCATGTTCTTCTCGTAAGAATATAAACCCGGTGGACCATGATTTTAATCTTCCTCCTCTTCACAATGTGTATTTCGAGCTTCAGTTTGTTGCTACTTGAGCCAGAGTTTGGAACCGTATACATTCGAATGTGAAACTATCTGGGAATATTAATTATTTACTATAACATTAATTTACCTTATATTGTATAACCTAATATTCCACATTATTGCTTGTTTGCAAGCCGTTGCCTCACAGGATGCACCTTTTTTCGCGTGCAGTGGACTATTGTACTTATTCTTTCTTAGCATATACTGCTGTAGAACATAACTTTTGATGTTTATGTCCTTGTCGCTCTTGTATCCCCAGTGAGTTTCTCGGCTTCTGAACAATAATTATCATTTACGCCCACTAGTTACAAACACTGGCGGCTGTACCAAAAGGTGCATATCTCCAAATGATCCTTTCAAGGCAATTTCAAGTGAATTTGATTGAACTTGGCGAATAAACACTATCGTGACTGCGACAGAACCATTTGTGATGCAGCAACACACACGCTCACTAAAGAAAACCGATTTAACCATAGTCAAGTACGTGAATTCTTAAATGAGCAAAGCGCCTTTACAAGCACAATAATGTAACTTGAGGTAGCTATGAAGCCACCTTTCGAAGGTGAGGTCATTCAAAACTAATAAAAGCCGACTGCAACATCGTCCGCAATCCGCTTGCCGTGGTGCTAGAGGAAGTCGACACTAATGGGCCGCTGTAGAGTTGATAAACACCTCCCATGTTTGCCGTCATGGAAGCGCGTTCGTCGACAGCTTCCATTTAATTTATGTAGAAGGACCATCGATAGGAGCAGTAAAGATAAACTACTTCACCATGCTTTCTTACTTGCATAACTGTTCGGAACTACCTTGGCGGTGCGGTGACACATTTCTCTTTAAATGCAAAAGCATTATATGTCAAATGAGGCAGAAAATCCGGCGTGATCAAGCGATGGTTGTAAAAGTCCGGCCGACGGCGCAATGAGTAAAAACACGTGAAAAATTGCTCGCATTGTCGTCAGATTTCTCGGGCAAGTGCCTGTAAACAAAATAAATTAATGGCTTTGGAAAGAAAACTTGGTTCAGTTGAGTCCGGATAGCAAACGAGGCCAGGCCTGCGGAGTGCGAAACAAGCACGCTTCCCCGACGCCATGGCGGCTCCATTGTTTTCTTTGGCTAAAGGCAGGCCTAGTGCATGCGTCATTGAGCACGTCACGTCGCATACATCTGGCTTCGACGTTAGAGTCAGGTGACTTAAGGTGGAGTAAAGTGAAATAAGGTGAAGTGAAGTGAATTAAAGTGCATCAAGGCTGAGTAAAGTTGATTCAAGTGAATTAAAGTGGATTACAGAAGATTAAGGTGGACTAAGGTTGCAGCAAGTTACAGCAAAATGGATTAAGGTGGACTACGGTGGATTAAAGTGGATTGAGGTAGATTAAGGTTGGTACAAGTTAGAGCACGGTGTATTAAGGTGCATTAAGGTGGCTTACGACAGAGTTGTGAAGGGCACGTGACCACGTATGATGTCACGTATCGCGGGCGTAACCAATTAGTTAGAGAAGTCAAAAATGCTTTCGCATTCGAATCACATAAAGATACTTAAGTGACTGTCAATTTTTTCTAGAAGTTTCCTTGCGCGGTATTCTTTTGGTGAGCAAGGAAAGGAACTTCGTAGAAATCATTTCTTGGACACACTTTTTTTATTTTCTGCTGCAAGACTTTAGCGCACCGTTTCTTTTTCATTATTATAGTGCAACAGTATACGTGGAAAGAGAAATTATTTTAACATTAACAAGACTGATAGGTACTGGGCGTGGTGGTTTACTCTTCCGTGACGATAGTTGCAGTGATTCAGAGTGAGCTCTGTGAAATGAAGAGGAACATCGTTTTTGGCCTGAAATAAACAAGAAAGTGTAAATCAGTCATTTTGCCACGCCACTCACTAACCAATTCTAGGTACAAAAAGTCACCGCCGATTACTGTACTCCCTAATGCGAAATTTGAGCGCAACTCTATACGTCTTTTCTTTTATTATTTCATACGGAGTCCCCCACTATGGCATGCCTCATAATCATATCATGGCTTTAGCGCGTAAAACCCCAGAAGTTTAATTATTTTTATTACGAATTCTAGCCCCTAATTATTAATTATGCGTGCACACAATACATATCTGCGTTTAAAGAACTATGGGTTTCGCATCTATTTTCTTATTTTAAATTTAATAATAGTAAATCATTCAATTAAATGGCGTCAAGCATCGTGCTAGTGCAAAAACAACGACTCTCTATTATCTGTTGATCCACATCCTTTTCATTCAGTGAGTAAAACTATCGAGATTCTGGATGCTTTACTGTTAAGCCGTGCCTTACAGTTTA
Organism: Dermacentor andersoni; assembly: GCF_023375885.2. Classification (NCBI taxonomy): domain Eukaryota; kingdom Metazoa; phylum Arthropoda; class Arachnida; order Ixodida; family Ixodidae; genus Dermacentor; species Dermacentor andersoni. Next base: position 137,318,041 of record NC_092814.1, read on the forward strand.
GTTCTTTCTTGTTCGCCAAAGTCAAAATTCTTAAACATGTCATAGCCTCTTAAATGATAAGGTCCTTTCTCGATTTCGGATGCCATGCTTCTGCGGTGCTACTTCTCCGAGTTTCCACCCCATGACTCATGTATAGTTCTACTCCCCCCTTCAGTGCTCTTTTTCTTCCCATTTTAAGTGAAGACTCCGGTGGCGCACATTTCTCGACCTATATGGAAGCAGAAGCCTCATAAGTGTAGCCGCATAAGAGTGTAAAATTGGGACTAGCAGTCCCAATTTTATTTCGTATTGATGATGACATAATGTATCAAAAACAATGAACAGTATTACATAATTGGCAAGGCTATTAGCTTTCCCGGCTGAACACAGCGGAGCCTTGTATTTTTGACAGGTTGTCCTGCAGCTGACAATCTTCAAGTAAAAACCTCTAGCATTCGCTGGGTAAGAACGCGCTTGAATTGTGGTCTCCCTTGTTGACCTACTAACATAATTTCTCTGTGCCATTCGATCCCGCAGCATTCATCAAATGGAGTCAGTGTGAACCGATAATCGATAATGTTTGGTTATTTATGATATATTTATTTATGCACAAGAAATGGCTATACGTTTGCTGGTTTTTCTTGGGCTTTACAAGCCAAAACCATGATATGATCATGAAGAACGCTGTATTCAACGGCTTCGGATTAATTTCGACCACCTGGGGTCCTTTAACGTGCACCCTATGCACTATACACTGGTGTTTTGGCATTTCGCTCCCATGAAAATGCAGCCGCCGAGGCTCGGATTTGATTGCGCACCCTGGCTTATGATGCTACCATTGCCCCAGCGAACTCCTTCCGTCGTGATTTTGGAATACTTTAGAATCTCGCGCAATGAAATTGAATTAAATTCTGGGGTGTACGCGCACAAATCACGATCTCATTATAAGGCACGCTGTAGTTCCGCGACCTGGGGTTCTTTAACCTGCACCTAAATATAGATACAGAAGCGCTTTCTTTTTTGCATTTCGCCTTTATTGAAAGGCAGGAGCTGCGGCCTGGATCTACCTCATGACCTGGAGGTCAGCACCCATAGCCACTATATTACCGCGGCGGATAGCGTGAAACCTATTTAGTAAATATGTTGCGATTCCTTAATCTGATGAGTAACTCACAAGGCGAAGTTGTGGTGTGTTCTACCATCCACCGTGGCCTCCATAGCCTCCATAGCCTCCGTAGACACCATAGCCACCATAGCCTCCATAGCCGCCATAGCCTCCGAGAGATCCAACACCTCCCAAGCCTCCGAGGCCGAGACCGTAGACGGGCATGTAGACGAGGCCGCCATTGCCATATCCGCCGTTCGCACTTGTACCGCTCAGACCCGAATGTGCCACCAACGCGCCTCCAGAGCTGACTTTGTTCACATGGTGAACCGTCTTGACAAGGAACGAAGGCCCCAGCACAGTTTTTCCGTGGCCATGGCCGCCGGAGTTGAGGAGCACCACGCTGCCGCCCACACCGGTGCCCACGCCACCGCCGTAGCCACCTTCAGCCACAACGCCGGCCAGAGCGACGGCGATGAGCGAGCACAGCACGACGGCCACTGCCTGTCAAAGGGAATGGCAGACATTCGTGCTCGCAAGCTGCTTCTGGAAACGCACAGGGGCATTCCGAAACCGCAAAGCGCCTGACTGCCTTCCTCACTGAGTACATGCAGCTGGCCAACAGAAGATTCGAGCAGAACTAGCACAGAAGTTTGCGCCAGCACTGAACACACGTGGCTTGAAGATTAATATTGCACACTGTAAAATGTTGCATGGTTGGTTCTCAGACCTATGCCATGAGGAGCATCTCAGGGCTCTTTGGTGTGCCATACTTTGTAAGTGATAATATGTACAGCTTAATTCGCTGTTTTACACCACCCTTGCATTAATATGGAAAAAAAAAATAATTTCTATTGCAAGCGAAGTCCAATCAAACTTGCCCATTTAGTATTACTACAGACAAAATTACTAAGTTCCAGGCAGCAAAATAGATCAGTATTCTACCTTGTATTTTCCACTTTGCGAACGTTTGTGCGCGGAGAAACAAGTTGAGTGCGCAACTCTCATTGACGACCTCACGGCATGGCTCAGCTTATCTCATTCGCACGATACAGTGAAAGTCTGCAAGGCGACTATCTTCTACTTTCAAAGAACATTTGCGCCCCTCTGAAGGCATATATACAATAAGGAGTCCCAAAGCGGCACTCAGAACTATAATAACCACGTATAAGCCAACGCTAATAATCAACATACCCGTCTCTAGGCTGGCCGCGGGAAAATAGATGTCAACATTTAAAGAAGTGATCGCACAGGGTTCACGCTGAAGTGGCGGCAGCTCCTATGTTGTTGTCTACTAGTTATTCAGACCAAATAAGAAAAAAATAATCTGCAGGCCATAATTTTCAGTTTTATAGAGCCATCTAATAAAAAAATGTTTTGGAGCGCTAAGCAAGCATCGCAACTTTTAGCATATTGACCAGTTGAATTCCTTTTCGTAAAGACGAACGAAAGGTTATAAAGCCACTTTTGTGTCTGGTTTCGTCAACTGGTGAAAACATTCGGCTTATCGTTTGACGTCGCCTTGTTTTTGCCGAGGTCAAGGCACAAGCAAGGCCACTTACTGAGCTTGAAGTCATTGCCCTTTAATTATCCACGTAGCTGTTCGATAATCCGAAACTTCATTACAGCTCTTCAGTTCACCGTTTAAAAAGATAATTAAGTCGTTTTGTATTGTAGCTATTGTCACTAATGAATAGAGCAAAACAAGATAGCGCCTCCTTTGAGTACGATCGCTTAGTCCCCATTTCATGCATCTTGAAATAATTTCAGCCAACCGGGAAACACTCTGTTCTTTGAAAACGCAGTAACTACCAATCTTTTGATTTCGAGCTCAAATATCGAAGAAGCAACCATCTCTCCTTCCTTTCCTTATCCCCCCAACAAAAAGAACAAAAAATCTTGAAGTGAACACTCTTCCTATGCATAGCGTAACCCCATTCCCCTTGCAACTAAGCCATAGAGCGTAACAATTCGAACAGCTAACTTTTTGATTGCGGCATAGTACCACCTTCACGCTGGCACTCTCTTGAGGCCATGAAAAGTTTAGGAACTTAAGTCATAGAAAGTGGTTACGATGCATTAATGCTTTTCCGTAAACTTAGGCGTTGTGCCAAACAATTGCATGCGCTTGAAATCTGTGGCATATGCGCAAGATTTTCGTGCACTGCTGTCTTCGAAGTCACGTGTTGCTAGCGTCGACATTTACTGACGCTCGCAGCACGCGTTCTCCAGTGATTCCTTGAAACGCATACATCCACTTTGTAACGCAACCAGCTTCTCGCAACGATTTCCTCTTTATGCTAGTACTGATACCGAGGGAATACAACTGCTACACAACTGTCAAAGCTATAAATCTTTAACTATTTACTTACGAGAGTCTTCATGATGTTGCTTGGTCCGCTGGATAAGCACAACTGCTACAACTGCTCCTCTGCAAACGCACAAGCTCCTTATATACTCTCCGAAAAATGTGTGCCGACGTCGACGACAAAGAGGGTGCTAAACCACATCGATATTTGTGCGCTTTCTTCGTGCTTTAGATAGCGCCTCCAAACAAAGGCAACATGAGGAAGATTATTAAGTCCCGACTCGAGCGGCATTCGGATTTCAGTCTGTAATGGTGTGGCGAACCTCCTGCGGTGCCCCTACTTCGGACTTCCAGGTGTCTACGTGGATGGCATTGACTTCATAAAACGACGCGCTTCGAGGAGCCCTCTGCGAAACGCCCTGCCGAGTATAGCACAAGAAAGGTCACCTTTTTCGTACTGCGAGCTTTAGATTCATCCGCGTCTCACTTTTCCTCCTGGGAACCGACCACGGAATTATTTCAAGCATTAAAGTGAACTCTTCTTCGTTACTGTAGACAGTTGTTTTAGTTCTCCCTAACAAGCGTTCAGGCATTTTTATCAGAAACACAAGTGTCTCGTAGAATAACAATAATACTTTATTAAGCGACGTGCATGAAGCAAGAACATTTGGAATAACAATGAATGTAGGAGAGGAGGGGGAGGAAGGAAGGTGCGACTTCATATTGCCACAGCTTTTTGTTGAAGGACTAAGAAATGTTGCTCACAACCCGGAGTCAGTTCTGGCTAACAGGTACAGAACATGTACATGCCCGAAAGGAAAGTGTCTAAACTCGTGGGAATTATGGCTCGTATTCACGAAAACGTTCATACGCTAGAAGTGCACGTACGATCTAAGCCGATCGTGACCGTCGGCCATATTACAAACGAAGAAGGCTGGCCAATAGCAAACAGCACTTACGAACAAAAGGCTATGTAAAGTCAGCCCTGTGTTCTTTTTTTTCGCATCGAAAAAAACGTATCAATGTCACCAACAATTTAACTAAAGCCTGAACTTCATTCACAGCTTGAATATAGCCTAAATGCGTTAAAATATTCTTGAAATATTTTATCGCGAGAAACTCGTAGTCAAGCTACTGTAGGACATATTTGCTTCTATTATAGTTAGCGCACACAAAAATCGTGCATTTAAGAAGAGTGCCCTCGCAGCCGCCGGCCCACAACAGTATCAAGACCCGTATTCGCACAAAGTTCTTGCCCTATAGCAAAGCCAGTAAGAACAAAACCATGCAATAGTAACAGCAAAGATATTATTAGCGAAGGTCACTGACGAATCAGAAGAAGTTCTAGCCAACAAAAACCTGAGTGAATTCGGCCCCCGATTTAGTTATACGCTGTCCAAAAGAGCTGCGCATTGCTTCGTTTGTTCATTCCGTCTCGCTAAGAGTTATGCAGCAAATAATGGAATAATTGGGACACGCTCCAACTCGAGTTACGCTACCTAAGCTCGCTTTACAAGAAAAGAGGAAATGAACTTTGTTTCGTAATTAAAGAAGTAATTAAATCTAATTTGCACCAGCACAGCTGCAATGTATGCAAACAACCGCACCGCGTTTTACATAACATGTAGGTCGCGGAAAAACAGCGCTTAAGGCACGTGATAACAAACTTGAGTACTCAGGAAATCACCTTGTTTATTTTTCTTGTTCTCCTCTCTCATTTTCTGCACAACTCCTTCAGTCTGTTTGTAGAGAAATGCTAGAAGATGTAATGGTCAGCCTCTTGCAAGCAGCATTAAGATTTTTCGCAAGTCGTTGATGAATTAGCGGGAAAATAAAAATACGACGCAGCGTGCGCATCCTGACTGACTGATTCAATTTATTTTTTGATACGATATTGACAATCTTTGCAACAAATGTGTCATCGCCTTCTCCGCAAACTTAGATTGCACGAATCAGTCGGTGATATGAGGTGAAGAGAACACTTGCAGCTATTATAACAATTCGCTATACTACAGGCACGGCCGTCATTTTAGCAGTATCTGTAAAGAAACAAAAAAAAAGAAATATAGCATTTTCTACACGGTATAGCTGGGATAGGGCTCGAAGGAGACAGCCTTCTAGAATACACTATACAGTCACCTTGAACTAGGAAGAAAGATAAAGAAAATAAAGTTCAGCGCAGTTTTACAATACTACAGAAAAAGAAAATATGAAGCAATGTCAAAGGCGAATACCCAGAAAAAACGCAAGAGCTGACCTGTAATGAAGAAAAAAAGGACAATTACCTAGAACACACAAAAATGAAGGGAAGTTGAATATAAATAACTTATCAAGACAACTAAGAAGGAGTAAAGAGACACTTAAGCTTGTTGTATATAATTGCTTCTGCATAATAATCACGATATTCTTGAGGAAGGCTGCACAATATTTGTCCTTGGACTGAAAAATCTGATAAAGAATTATAAAAAATAAGATCACGCCTACTGCAGTAGCCTATGCCTGCGTGGTAGGCAAGGCGGCTAAGCCAGGGTTGCAATGATGTTCCATGCATGCTTGGTCTTTCTGTTCTCAAACGAACCAATGGCCTCTTGTTTTATCTACTTGAAGCTAATTTGTACTCGCAACAACTGACCTCGTTGAGCATTTAATTTATACACTTATCCGGCCCGGCGCTTACTTCATCATCAACCTTTTTATGTCCACTGCAGGACGAAGGCCTCCCCTGCGATCTCCAATTACCCTTGTCCGGCGCCAACCGATCCCAACTTGGGCCTGCAAATTTCCTACTGTCATCACCCCATCTAGTTTTCTGCCGCCCTCGACTGCTCTTCCCTTCTTTTGCTGCCCATCCTGTAACCCTAATGGTCCAACGGTTGTAGAGCCTGCGCATTACATGACCTGCCCAGCTTCATTTTTTTCTCTTAATGTCTATTAGAATATCGGCTATACCCGTCTGCTCGCTGATTCAAACCGCTCTCTTCCTGTCTGTTAATGTTACGCCTAACATAAATCGTTCCATCGCTCTTTGCGCTGTCCTTAACTTGTTTTTGAGCTTCTTTATCAGTGTCCAAGTTCCTGCCACATATGCTAGCACCGGTAGAATGCATTGATTGTACACCTTTCTTTTGAATGACAATGGCAAGCTTCCAGTCAGGATCTCACAATGCCTGCCGTATGCGCTCAAACCCATTTTTATTCTTCTGTAAATTTCCTTCTCGTGATCAGGCCCACCTGTGAGTAATTGACCTAGGGAAATGTACTTCTGCAGAAACTCTAGAGACTGACTGGCAATTCTGAACTGTTGTTCCCTTGCCAGGTTATTGAGAATTACCTTCGTATTCAAAATATTAATCTTCAACACCGCTCTTACACTTTCTCTGTTAAGGTCCTCAATAATTTGTTGTAATTCGTCCCTAGTGTTGCTGAACAGGACTATTAAGTCTCCGGAGCGAAGGTTGCCGAGATATTCCCCGTTGATCCTCGCTCTTAAGCCTTCCCAGTTTAATAGCTTGAATACTTCTTCCAAGCACGCAGCTAAGAGCATTGGAGAGATTGTGTCTCCTTGCCTTAGCCCTTTCTCGAGAGGTAACTTTCTACTTTCCTAGTGGAGAACCAAGGTAGCTGTGGAATCTTTGTAGCTATTTCCCAATATATTGACGTATACCTCCTTTATTTCTAGATTACGTAATGCCTCTATGACTGCTGGTATGTTCACTGAATCAAGTACCTTTTCTTAATCTATGAAATCCATATAGAGGCTGATTGTACTCGGCGGATGTCTCGGTTACCTGATTGATGACATGGATGTGATCCATTGTAGAGTATCCCTCCCAGAAGCGAGCTTGTTCCCTTGGCTGACTGAAGTGCAGTGTTGCGCTTATTGTATTGTAAATTATCTTGATGAATATTTTGTAAAATACTTAAAGGAAGCTAATGGGCCTATAATTTTTTCAATTCTTTGACGTCTCCCTCCTTGTGGATTAGTATAATGTTGGCATTTTTCCACTTCCCTGGTTCACTTGAAGTCGTGAGGCATTGCGTATAAAGGGCCGCAAGCTGTAAATTACGTGGTAGAGTTCGTTAGAACATGTTGACAGTCAAATGATCTGAACAAACGTTGCGAGGCTAGTATTCTACTTGACTGAAACACACAACAAAAAACCCGCCGTGGTTGCTCAGTGGCTATGGTGTTGGGCTGCTGAGCACGAGGTCGCGGGATCGAATCCCGGCCGCGGCGACCGCATTTCGATGGGGGCGAAATGCGAAAACACCCGTGGGCTTAGATTTAGGTGCACGTTAAAGATCCCCAGGTGGTCGACATTTCCGGAGCCCTCCACTACGGCGTGCCTCATAATCAGAAAGTGGTTTTGGCACGTAAAACCCCATGATTTATTTTTCACCCAACAAAAGCTGCAGTGGGCTCTCCCATCGTAGTCCTACGAAATCGCCAAAAAGAATAAAAACATTCGCGCACAATCAGTGGTTTCTACGATATATGTAGCCATTAGATTACACTCTATTAAACTTAGCCCGAAACTTCATGACCACGCTGTAGGTCGTTATATGCGCACTAACTCTTTTTACTGATGGCATAAACACGCGCAGTTAGCACTAGATACGCCAAACCACAAGTTGCTGTCATTTTAGGGTAAGAGAGAGCATCGGCGCCACGACAAAATAAGCAACAGTTATTCTGTTGATGTAAATTTATATAAGTGTGTGTTATTGTGTGAAGTATAACACACTGCGTTTCTTGTGGATGAGTATTCGCAATGGGTTCTTGCTTTGTAGTGAACTCGGAAGCTTTGAGAGCAGATCCTTTGCATTCGTAGCCTTGGAAGAAACATTGAGGTCACAGAGTTCCGAGAAATTAACCAAAATGCTGATTGCACTGCGATCATTGTCCCAATAAATCGTTTAACGGTGGTAGCGTCAGCTCAATGGCTTTGTATAGATGCCAATCTATAGTGACCTTTTAAAAATTGAGTTGACCACGGAATGGATGACCTTTGCTAAATGTCAAAAAGTAATGCGCTATTTTCTAGGCATAAAATGCATGCAAAGAAAAACGAAACATTGGCTACGATTGATGAAAATGTCGGGATCATTAAGATCATTCATGTAGTTGTTGGCTTAGTTGTTGGCAGCCCAAAATTTCGGCTTTTTATAGTAAATTTATGGTAAGTTTTACAACCTTTCGGATACAAACATTTTACTTAAATATGAACAATCACTCACAGGAATATGTAATAATAATAAAAGCAACTCGCAATTCATGTGACGAATTCAGATCTGCAAATCCTCGTTGTTATCGTCAAAATATTTAAAACAAAACAAGCTAAAAAACAGACGGGTTTGGCAACTCTATCTTTACTTTGTTCTCCGTACTTTTTCAACAAAGAAAAAAGTACAATCAGTGCTGCGCACGAACATAATTCCCAGGAGATTTGATGCTTGTCCTCATCCTGCAAACCCTTGTTGGTGTAAACAGGTTGTCCCATACCACATGTGTCAAAGTTTTAAAAATGAAAGGCACTCCGGATGCGAGTTGAACCGAATGCGTAATGTTGGCACTAGCCTAGAGTTACTCAGGCTATTTTTTATTTTCCGCATAACTAATGGATTAGTTATGTTTATTTAATCAACTTTTCAAGTATTGGCTGCAGACCCCAAGTGTAATACGCGAAGTTGTGGAGCACTTTCAGAAACCTCCCAATAAATTGTGTCCAACACGATATATCTTACGTGGTCTTTTCTTCCGCGTTCCAAAAACAACCCGCGATATTTGAAAAAATGCCACGTGACGGGGCGATTGCGCACTGTTATTGCGCTGCTCTCAAGCGTGCGATGGATGAACAAGGTCGGTGGCAGCGAAACTTGGCCGCGACAGGGCGTTGTGCCTGATGTAGGTATCTGGGCATGCGGCTCTTATCGCATGACGGCGCAAATGCGTGCCGTTGGCCGAGCGTTGCCGAAGAGATAAAGCCTCTAAGGCGACGAAAGAGAGAAAGAACATAGCTTTAATTTTTTGATGCTTGAAATGGGAAAGAGCTGGCAGCCTACCGACAGAGTGTAATGGGGTTGGGTGAGAAGGCGGCGTTAGGGCCGGAATGATTTTCCAGTGACCTTCAATTCAAAAAGCGCCCTTTGATTATAATGCTTCTTCGAAGGGGTCACCATCTGCTGCGATGAACATTTGGCATCTCATAGGCATTTTCCGAGGCGTTCTTGATCATGGTATCGGGGGTGGAGTTTCAGGCTTGCCTTATTTTTTTATTTTAGGTTCTCTAATGTCGCAGTTTGTGTCCGATATACTTGATCCTTGTCGTAGCCTCAGAGAAAAATATCGAGGGGAGTTAAAACTGGCGACCGTGCCGGCCAAGCGATTGACCCATGCCGTCCAATCCACTGCTGCGGGAATACTTCATGCAGCCATTTGCGAGCTTTGCTGCTGCCATGCGTGGGAGCACCATCAAGCTGATACCATATATCCTTGATCCTAGCCAATGAAACTTCGCAAAGAAAATCCTGAAGCGCCCCATCAACGATGTCGTTGACGTATCTTTCGCCTGTAAGCGTGTTATCAAAAACATGGTGCCAAAGATAGTGCCACCGTAAATTCCACGCCACACAATAACCAACCGCTGATATTGGTGAGGTGTCTTCAAAACCCAGTGAGGGTTTTTGTCGCTCCAATAGTGAGCGTTGTGGGTGTTCACTTGGGCATTATGTGAGAAGGTAGCTTCATCGGTCCGCAGTATTTTGTTGACGAAGCCTGGGCCCTCTTCCGTCTTGATTATAATCCAGTTTGCAAAGTCTTTTCGATCTGGAAATCGCGAGGCTACAACATATGGTGCAGCTGCACGTGGTACGGATGAAGTTGCCTCTTCTTAAGTACTCTCCACACTGTAGACTGTGACACTCCTGCTTCAGCCCCCACACTAAGAACACTTGCATGTGGGTCTGGACTTTGACAGAATATCTGTCTCCACGTCCTCGCCCAGGAGTCCTCGCCCATGAGTCTGTCTCAGCGTTTCATATGCACGCACAATCGTCATTGAGCTCGGACGCGTACCTGGATGCCATCTTTGAAATAGCTCAACTGTGCGCCTCCTATGTCCACTTCAGGCACCTAGAGCCAAAACTATATCGGCTCTATCCACATAGGAGTAAACATATTTGCTGCTCAACGTTGGTCACAGCCAAATAGCGTTGCTGTGGAGAACACGCAGGTTTGAAGTTGTAGCATCATCGTTCAATTCAAAAAATACTACAAGGTCATTTGTGTACGAAGGCAAAATTATAGCAGCCATCATCGCCTTCCATCGTTCCCACGCGCCTCGCCCTTTTCTTCTTTCAAGCAGAATCAAAATGCTGCTTGCGTCTTTCCTTTTTCGTGGCCTTAGACGCTTTATCGCTTCGGTAACGCTCGGCCAGCAGCATGCATTTGCGCCGTCATGCGATAAGAGCCGCATGCCCAGATACCTACACCAGGCATAACGCCCTATCGCGGGCCAGTCTCGCTGTAGCCGACCTTGTTCGTCCATCGCATGCTTGAGAGCAGCACTATAACAGTGCATAATTGCCCCATCACTGGGTATTTTTTTTTTCATATTTGCCGGGCTTTCTGTGGAACGTGCAAAAAAGGACCACGTGAGATATATCGTGTTCGAAACAATTTATTGAGAGGTTTCTCAAGGTACTCTACAACTTTGCGCGTCACTTGGGGTCTGCAGCCAATACCCCAAATGTTGATTAATTAAGCATAACGAATTCATTAGTTAAGGGGAAAATAAAGAATAAGCTAAGTAACTCTAGGCCAGTGCCAACATTATGCATTTGGTTCAACTCGCATCCGGAGTGCCTTTCATTTCCAAAACTTTGGCTCAAGATATGTGGGACAACTTTTATGATCATATGCATTGGAAGAATTTCTGTGTCAATCCTGCCTGACCTCTAGTTCTTGTCTGTTATGGTCCTGTTTTACTGGTTTTAGGGTACGCGTTTGCAACAAAATTAACAGAATACCAATTAGACCAACAACCTTCTTTCTTTTAACGTAACGCAGTAGCATAAACATCATCTCGTTGCAGCTGCCCTTCGCAATGCAGAGCAACGTCAGCTCTGCGTTTATTCATTTCCTATGGCGCACTACCTCCGGTTACACGTATGCGACGTGCGGGAAATGCGATAGAATGCAGTATTGTCGGATACGTGTAAATGCGGCCGGCTACTAACAAAAGCAACATGCTTTTGTTCACTAAATGCAGGCAGACGCTGGATGTATTAAATATATAATATATGCCTGTTCTTGAGTCTGTGTTACGTGAAAATATGGCATTTACTCTATTCTTATATTATTATTATTGTTGTTGTTGTTGTTGTTGTTGTTGTTGGCGACCCGCTGTGGTTGCTCAGTGGCTATGGTGTTGGGCTGCTGAGCACGAGGTCGCGGGATCGAATCCCGGCCACGGCGGCCGCATTTCGCTGGGGGCGAAAACACCCGTGTACTTAGATTTAGGTGCACGTTAAAGAACCCCAGGTGGTCGAAATTTCCGGAGTCCTCCACTACGGCGTGCCTGATAATCAGAAAGTGGTTTTCGCACGATACATTCGCCCAACTCTGACACCTCGTTTTTTAACAGATTACAGATGTGCCGCGGGAACGTGTTGGGGCTGCGCTGTAACTGGTTTGCCGATTCTTCAAGCTTCCGCCTCTGCGGCTACTGCTGAATTCCAAGATTGCCGTAAAGCGTCGCAGGACCGATCCATCATTTTCCTACACCAAGACTGGGTTGTTAGTTGCTAGATTCAGCGACAATCCTCTACTGACCTGGAAGCTCTGGCAGAAGGGCACCTATATAATTTGGCCGGACGCCTACGATTCCTTGAAGTCGGCGGCGATACCTTCGCCCAAAGCTGATACCTCAGTTTTTACCAGGTAGAGTATTGCGACTCTATTACTTTTTTTGATGTTTGTATCGCCGCCGACTGCAATTTTCGGTTGTTGATTGCAATTTTCTTGCTACCTCGTGAATTCACTATGTCTGACAATGATTGAAATTGCATTGTGTGTCACAAGCAGCTGCCCACTGACGGAAAGTTAATGAAGCGTTGAAGCTGTAATCATTCCTATCACTTAGGCCAATCTTGCTTTGGTATTGCCCAAAATACGTTCACCACAATGTGGTTGTCTAAACGAGAAGCTTCGGTTTGCAAAACCTGCAGAACTACAAAAAGCCGGGCTGGTTCCACTTCACAGACTGATATTTCTCATGTAGTGGAAAATGCGATCCCGAATGGGTCACTGGTAGGCTCAGCTCAAGGACATAAAAGACAGTCTTCTCGCCTTACCATTCCTGATTCAAAAAGTGGATACACTTCTAGGCCTCAAAGAAGATTTTTCGAAATTAACTCAGTCCGTTGACCATCTCGAGGAAGCGGTCATATTTATTTCGAATAAATACGACTCAGTTATCATCCAGCTAGACGAATGCAAGGCTCAGAATGCAAAATACGAATCTGAGATTGCCGCTCTGTCTTCTTCAGTGCAAATGTAGGCAGAGTAGCGTCAGCGTTTGCACGATGTTCAAAATGATAGTGAGCAATATAGCCGCAATGCTAATCTGTAAATTCACGGCCTTCCTCAAGAAGATCACCAAGACTTGAAGCAGACATTGGGGCAGCTTTCTGAAAAATGGAAGGGCGGATTTCACCCTATCACATGTGGTGGCCGTTCATCGCTTACAAGAAAAATGCAACTCCACTCCCACAGTCCTGGTGCGCTTCACGTCTGTTACGGCTAAGAAAAGATGGCTCCAGGCTCGTGGCAAGTTGCGGGAGATCTATCACTCTAATAAGCTGCTAAAGCTATTTTTCATTGAAAATCTAACCAAGCGAACTCGGGAATTATTTTGGCGCGTAAGCACAGTAGCCAAAGAAAAGGGATACAAGTTCACATGAATCAAAGCCGGAAAATTGTTCGCAAAGAAAGATGAATCCTCGTCTCTGATTCGAATTAACATGCTAGCAGACGTTGAAAAGATTGTCTAACATAATGGCAAGCACCTGCCAAGAGCTTCCTGATTTTCGATCGTTCTGTGACAGCTTTAGTCACAAGTTGAAAGGTGCCTTCATAATTAATAATCTTAACATTACAAGCTTACGGAAATACTGGAACGAGTTTAAAATGATCGTCACTTCAAAACTTAGTTTTGAGGATTTGTTTGTTATTACAGAAATTAACGCCGCAGAAACATGCGGATACGTTTGTTCTGCACGCTTATCAATCGCACATTGTGGCCCGATCACATCGGCGAGGAGGAGGGATTGCTATTTTCGTCAAAAAGGTCTTTGACGTGTCACATATTGATGTTTCATTCACTTTTCAGGAATGTCTTGCTATCACAGTGGCTCAGAAGCGGTTTCTGCTATCCGTATTCGCGTTTTATCGTCATCCATCAAATAGTGTCAGTCACATTTTAATAGATTTGGAAGCCTTCTTGCAACGATTCAGCCCTGTGGATGAAATATGCCTAGCCGGAGACTTCAACATAAACGCTCTTTGACACACAAAGGGTGTGGTAGCAGACTACTTTTCTCTTTTAGCTTCCCACGGGATTGAAACTACTATAAACATTTCAACCAGAGAAGATCTGGTAAATGGGCACGTAGTCAGTTCATGCATAGATAATATTTCGGTTCGTACATCAAATTATTCTTTAATTCATGTGTCATAAAACGACCTTTGTCAGATCATTATGTTGCGGCCTGCGACTTCTTGTCGTCAACCCCAATAGTAACACGTGCTTGCGCAGAGGACATACCTACAACGTTGTCAAAGTTTCTATAATAGGCCAGCGCAAACTGGTCTACGTTAATGAACTCACAGGCTGCACATGTCTTCGACTGGTTTTGGGAACAAATACAAATATTTGAAAACTGAGCAAGAAAAACTGTAAGAAGGAAGCGTCGAAAAAATATAAAAATTAAGTTATGGGCTTTCTGTCTGTCTGTCTGTGTGGGGTTTCATGTGACAAAACCACATTCTGATTATGAGGGACGCTGTAGTGGAGGACACGGGTGTTTTCGCATTTCGCCCCCATCGAAATGCGGCCGCAAAGTCGAAAATATTATAACTGGATAAGTGCTAGCGTAATTCGTGCTTTAGCTGAAAGAGATGTGTTGTGGAAACGTTCGAAACGGTCCCCCAAAATGTAACACTTCGCGCAGAGTACACAGCCGCTAGAAACAGGGTAGTCGCCCTTATTAGATCGGCAAAATGGCAGTAACTTTTACAACGATTTAATCTAGCCTTAAGAATCCCGATAAAGACTTAGTTTTTAATAAATCGCCTTCGAGGTAAAGCAGACATGGCATCTGCCATTGATTCCTTTTCGAACGACCCCGCAACAACGGCTAATATTGACGGCTAATAACCGTCATTTCCCGTTCGTATGACGGAGCAGCTCAAGGGCATGCGCTGGACTGCACGTTCCAAAAATCTGTATCTGCCTCCTCCTTCCTGCTGATGTTGTCGGAATTTGATTTACGTAGGATTATTTTCAGCTTCAGACAGAACAAACCACCCGGTCGTGATGGCCTTTCAGCGTGCATGCTCTGAAGAAGCTTTGAGACGCTATCAGGCATTCTCCTTTAGCCTAATGGGTTTATGGACGATTCCTCTATCCCTGATAGACTAAAAACTGCTTTAGTCAAGGCACTTCACAAAGTATGATAAAAAGATGTAATTGAGAGCTATAGGCCTATATCTATTTTGTCTATACTGTCCCAAGTGCTAGAAAAGTTTCTCTTGGAAGTGTGGCTTTCCTTCATTAACAAGTTCTCAATTTTGTCCTCTCATCAGTTTGGTTTTGTCACCGGTAAAGGTATTACCTTACTTTTCGAATCTTTTTCTGAGGAAACTTTTTCCACGTTCCACGAAAATTTGTTTAGCGTTGCATTATTCTTAGATATCAGTAAAGCCTTTGAGACAGTTAACCACGACATCCTGTTGAACAAATTACATTTATAGGGCTTCCGGGCACGATTTCACGACGTCATGAAAAGTTATCTGTCGAATAGATCGCAAGCAGTAGTATTAGGCAATCATTCTACCTCTATTTTGCCTACTAAAGCTGGAGTCCCTCAAGGGTCTACCATAGCCCCACAACTGTTTAATATTTTTCATCAATGACCTTGCGTCTGCTGTTTCAAGATGTACAATTTTTCAATGCACCGATGACATCGTTCTACTAGCAAAGCATTTGTGCTATAAATCGGCCATATATATGCTACAAAAAGATGTCTATAAAGTAATTGACGGGTTTTCTAAAACTTTCTTGTAATGAATAATTCAAAAACAAAGCTGATTTGTTACAAATATCCCTTGAAGGTGGTGCCGATTGATGAGCATATCTATTTGCATAGTAAGATTTGTTCGCCATGTAGTTGTACTCCAGTGGACTATGTGCAGTCAATAAAGTACATGGGTGTATTTTTTTACTCAAACCTGTCGTGGGAAATGCATTTAGCGCATTCATGTAGTAAACTCCGGAATGCTGCCTGGGTACTTTATCCCTGTAAAAGTATAGTTCCTTTTTCGGTAAAAAAAAGAAACAATTCTGCACGCTCTTGCGTACGGAATATTAAAGTATGGCAGCACAATTTTCGCCTTCTGTTCTACGCGTTGGGAGAGCTGGGTGGACGCTCTTTTGAAAAAAACATGGTCCAATGTGTAGCGTATAACTTGCCTTCTACTTTCATCCCGAAAAATATTTACCGCCGTAGATTTTTCTTCGTTCCGCTCGTTGTTTGTTCAAACAGTGGTGTTACACGTCATTTTTGGTGCTCGGCTTTCAAGGTTGAGCATAAACTTGCGCACATGCTCCGTTCGGGTTTGCGTTTCACTGTTCCTCGTTCCGCAACGAGATACGATGAGGCCTGGCGATGTGCGTACGTTCTTAATCAGTTTAACAATCGACCAGAGGACATTTTCACAGAAACTTCGAATATATCACTGAAAAAGATGA
The DNA here is from genome assembly GCF_023375885.2 of Dermacentor andersoni. NCBI lineage: Eukaryota > Metazoa > Arthropoda > Arachnida > Ixodida > Ixodidae > Dermacentor > Dermacentor andersoni. The sequence continues at coordinate 137,334,464 of NC_092814.1, forward strand.
TCCGTGCTCTGTAGGTTAAACATGTTCCATATTCACATTAGCTTTGCTTTTTCACCTCATGTAACATTTATGTGGATATGTTTCAAAGATTTGTATCCTTGCATTTTTATATGCCTGTTTGTTCGTTTTAGGGAAGCTTGAACTCTATGTACTGCTGTAATAAATTTTGCGCAGCCAAATGCAATGTCGCGCGCTTTACGTAACAGCGTTATTTTTCGTTGATATCTGAATGTTTTCCTACTTTAATCTATTTCCTTGTCAACTCTGCACGGCCTGATAATAACTCTATATACTTGTTATGTCAATAATAATATTATTATTATTATTATTATTATTATTATTATTATTGTTGTATGTCCTGACCACTTCTGAAAAAGTGGGCCATGTTCATTAGTTGTGTAACACGTGCATTTATTATTATCCTTTACGACAGCACTAACAGCGGCGAGAAATCCGGTTTAACCCCATTTCATAAATTTTGTTCGGGATGGAAATATCGGACATTATTGCGTTTCACCTGAAAACAAAGCGCCCTGAATATTGCACAAGCTTTTCGTGTTTACGAGAAATGCTTTTACGAAGCATTGCTGACTACCGACGGCTAAAAGGAAATTTATTTTAATTTTAAGTCTAGAAATGAAACGTGCTTCCCTTCAACGGACTCGTCCTGGTCGCCATCATGAAAGCGTACTTTTTACAAGCAATATATAGTGTAAGTTAAAGAAGCCGGTGGAGACGCATTTTCAGAACTGCCGCACGAGCGTTTTGCCGAAACGCTGCCCACGGTGGACGGCTCGTGTGCGAAGTGGAGCAGCCGACGGATGAATTCTTTGTCGTCTAGGCTTTGGTGGTTCACATGATCTCCGTGACGTCTGGCACTACTGATTTACATCGCGCAAAGGTTATATACCCCTGCTGCCGGGAATTTGTCACTGGAACTGTGACGTGGAAATCGTGTGATATTAAATTACTGGTGACATGATCTGCGCATGCTGGCCGTTATTATCGTCTCCTAAATGCTGTGTATTACCCAAGACATAGAGTTTCTCACTATATTACGTAGAGAGAAATCTGGCCCTGCTGCGCTGTGGTACGCATGGGAATGCCGGTATATTGTGACTTCGGATTGGCATCGTTCTCAGAGATCCAGGACACCTTGAAGACGCGCCTGGCAAGCACCATTCTGTCTCCCACAATGATTTATTTTCTACTAAAACAGCACGTAAAAAGCTCTTTTAGCTTTATTATTACACGAGAACACGTTTTGTTTAACTACAATAAGTTGTTATTGCTTGTACATTTATATAACACGTAAAAAGTATCAGCGGGCTTCTAAAGTTGGAGGACAGACGACAAGATTCGCGTTCGCTTTCAAACAGTTTGTCGTCCTGTCTTGCTTTTCTTCGCTTGGTCATGCATTTTATGTAAGTGAAGATGTAATATGCGTGAATGGAAACATTTTATGAAGATTTTACTTCAAGAATGCGTTATTTCTGTAGCCATATCCACGTTTTAGACGAAGCCTCTTACAACACCAGCCAACTCAAGCCTCGCTGACACCTATACCGTCATTCCCATGACGGCACAGCGCCCCTTAGGAAACTCCCATAGACGGTGGCACCATATTTACCTCTAGGTGTTATAGTGAGAAACTCTATGACCCGAGAGAAAAAATCATCCCTCAAGAATTTTTGGTCTGCCCTCATTCAGCCACATCCGCATCTGACCCAGTACATGAAACGGCAGGCAATGTACACTCGCTCACATAATATTGCGGGGTGCGCGAGCGCGTGGCGAAACGACCCTCCTCCCCTGCTAGCGGGGAACCCCTGGTGTCGAGACCAACGAATCACTCATGCACGTCCCTCCGAGACTGCAAGTGTGCATGTTTCCGCGGTTCCTCCTTGCGCACCGGCGGTATCCGAATGCAGCCGCGAGGTGCCCCTCTTGCGATTGGTGGCTTCGACGGGCAAAACTTCGTTTATACAATAGAAATCAAGAGTTCATTTTCGTCTTGCCTGTCTCCTTCTATAGAGCGCCTTTTCTGCCACGCTCTTCTGCGGGAGAACGCCCCGTTCGTATAAAGAAAGAAACAACGAAGATTGGCAACGAAAAGGTGCAGCGCAGAAAGAAAAATACTTGTGTTCACCCCTGGGCCCTATGCGTCAGCGCTCGTGACTCGACAAAAAGCGGCCGCAGCGGCGCGCGCAAGCTTCTAAACAGGCTTCACATAGTTGTGCCCGTCGAAGCCGCCACAGCACCAATCGCAAGAGGGGAAGCTCGCGGCTGCATTCGGATATCGCCGGCGCGCAAGGAGGAAGCGCGGAAGCATGCACGCTTGCAGTCTCGGAGGGACGCGCGTGCGTGCAGGCGCCGGTCTCGACACCAGGGGTTCCCCGCTAGCGGAGGAGGAGGGTCGTTTCGCCACGCGCTCGTGCGCCCCGCAATATTTTGTGGGCGAGTGTACCTTCCATCACCTGCTCGCTGGCACAGGTGTAAGAACACCATAAAATGTTCTTTCCTTTTCTTGTCAGGTCTTCTGAATCATTTCTTTGCGCAAAAGTGGAAGTTAACTGTCTGTACACAGAAAGACTACGGTGGCTGCTGCAGTGTGGAGGAGGCGACCTGCACCATACAATTATTCCTCTCTTTATCTCTTTAATTTGTGCAATTCTACAGTGAAGGTAAAATCAGACATCCACCAGTTCGTAGCAATTACTACAAAGGAAACCCATACGGGTTCCTCGAAAGAAAAGCCTCAGAGTTGAAGAAAAATTCGTCCTGGTCCGGTACTCAAACCCGGGACCTTTGCTACGAACCCGGGAAATTGCTACGAACGGGTGGATGTACGATTTTCCCTTTATTACTTCTCTCCACCTTGCGCAGAACTACTACGTCAAACACTTGCCTTTGCTTCGTGTTGTCGACAAATTCGACTTCGCCCTGCCATCTGCTAGCCGCCTGGTTAGCTCAGATGGCAGAACAGTTGCCCCGGAAAGGCGGTGGTCCGGGGTTCGAGTCCCGGACCAGGACGAATTTTTCTTCAACTCTGAGGCTTTTCTTTCGCGGAACTCGTATGGGTTTCCTTTGTAGCAATATCTACGAACGGGTGGACGTCTGATTATCCATTTATTAATTACTTCTCTCCATCTTGCGGGTTTATGCAGAACTACTACGTCAATTCTACAGTGCATTTGAAAAACCATGGATTCTAGGGGCTTTGGTCTTCTTCACTCTTACCAGAGTCTTCGCGGTTCTCAACTGGTGGCCAGCTCAACAGTGATCGGCGGATGTCGGCCACCTCTTATATAAGCAAAGGTGGCCACCGATATTCAACAACAAATCATGAATTTAACCACTTGTGATGAACTAATCAATTCTCTATTCAACATCGAATACAAACAGTGCAGGTAACTTCCCCTGTGTTGTCCTTGGTATTATTACGATATCATCGAGCGATGTTCAAGAGACGAGCCGCCGCGAGAACGATGATGAAGGTGGTCGGTGCGCTTGGCGTGAGCGAGTGTCGGCCTGGCTGCCTAGCTGCAGTGTAAATAGCCTCTTCTGTGTCTGTCTTTCCACACGCAGCATTCTGGTGTAGATCAGTGATCCCCGTCTTCACCACGGAACTCCGAAGTGGTCGGCACACCGAGCTTGTCACCATGCCTCCTGGTGACGCGCCCACCTCTGCAACGGCTTCGGCTTGTCCCACTGCTCCAATCGTCACGGTCGCCCCACATCGCGACCCAGGTGTTTTCTTTGGCCTGGAGGGACAGGATGTTAACGACTGGATCAAGCTCTGTGAACACGCCAGTGCTAATAACAGGTGGGACCCAACTATTATGCTCGCCAATGTCATCTTTTATCTCGGCGGCGCCCCACGCGTGTGGCACCAAACGCATGACGACGAGATAACCAGTTGGGACAGTTTCAAAGAGAAGCTACGGGAACTGTTCGGCGACCCCATTGGGCGCAAGGCTGCCGCGAGAAAGCCTCTTGCGTCCCGTGTTCAGTCATATACGAAGCCGTACGTTTCCTACATCCTCCACGTCTTGGCTCTATGCCGGAAAGCTGACGATGCTACGTCCGAAGTAGATAAAGTGTCACATGTTCTAAAAGGCATCACCGACGACGCTTTCAATTTGCTTGTTTTCGGCAACGTCTCGACTATCGACCACATCACGCGGCTACCCAACACTGCTGCTACGTCGACATGTGAGCGTCGACCACGTCAGACCACAACCTGTGACGACGTCATCCACATTTTTCACCGCGAACTCGAGGCCGCCTGTTCGCCAGCTTTCTCCACGACGCCTCCCGATCCGCCAGCAACCACTATAGCGATGATTCAGGCCGTCGTCCGACAGGAATTTGAGAACATGGGTCTGAACTCCGTGTGTTCCACGTCTCAACCCAGCGTTCCCCACTTCTCTAACGGCTCTCCTCGTCCTCGGCAGTCCTTTTCCGCCGCATCTCGCCGCAATCCGTCCGATTGGCGTTCCTCTGATCACCGGCCGATCTGCTTCCACTGCTGTCGCATCGGCCACGTCGCTCGTCACTGCCGCAACCGATGGCCACCACCTCCTCGGACATACGCCGCCGCTTATTCCCGCACCTTTGGACTTTCCGTTCCCTATACCACCCGCCATGAATCCACTGCCGCTGATGCTCCTGCTCCGAACCTTCGCTACAGCCGCTCGCCCTCACCTCGACGCCATCAGTCTTGTTCGCCCCAACCCCGTCGCTTCTCTTCGCCGCCTATCGCCTCCAGAATCCAGCCGGAAAACTAGGCACTGTAGCTTCTGGAGGTGAAGCTGCGTTGTCGACCCTGCCCTCAAATCCTCTGCTCACGTTACCCACGAACCGAAACTTTCTTGACGTTGACGTTGACGTTGACGGCTACCCTGTCACGGCACTCGTGGATACAGGAGCACATCTTTCTATTATGAGTGCTGCCTTCCGACGACGACTGAACAAGCTCCTCACCTCAGCGTCGGCACGCGTCGTCCGCGTTGCGGTTGGCGGTACTGTGCCTATCATCGGCATGTGTACGGCACGCGTCAGCATCGCCGGCCGCCACACTCCTGTCCTCTTCACTGTAATTGCTCATTGCCCCCACGACCTAATTCTCGGCCTCGATTTTCTCTCCGCACATTCTGCTCTTATTGACTGCTCTTCCAGTACCCTTCGCCTTGAGTTGCCGATGCTCGCAGATCCTTCTGACGCACCCACTGCCGCTTACGTCCCACCGGCTTTCTTCGCCTGCAGCCAGTCAATAGCCTACATTGAACTGTTGTCTTTCCCACGAGTTCCTGATGGCGAGTGCCTCGTCACTCCTCTGCCCGACATTCCAATAAGGTATGACGTTACAGTGCCTCACAGTATACTTAATATTACTGGTAACCGCACTCGCATGCCTGTCTGCAACTTTGGATTGGCAAAGCAAATTCCACCGCAAGGTATTTGCCTTGCCACCGTTGATTGTCTCGGCGAAAAATACGTGGCATCGTTATCGACCGATGGTTCTCTCGTCTCGAGTTTAGCATGCCTCTCGCACAAGCCTCGGGTGCCGTTCCCAACATAAAGAAAATGGTTGCGACGGACCTGTCCTCTGCGCAGGCTAAAGAGCTTTGCCAAGTATTATCGTCCTACCGAGATATTTTCGACATCGACGATCACCCTTTAGCACAGACGCTCGCGGTCAAGCATCGGATTCTTACTGGCGATACTACGCCTATTCACCGACGACCGTATCGAGTTTCTGCGTCAGAACGGCGAGTAATTCAAAACGAAGTCAACAAAATGCTAGATAAAAACATCATTGAGCCTTCTTCGAGTCCCTGGGCGTAACCTGTGGTGTTGGTTAAGAAGGAGGACGGCAAGTGCGCTTCTGTGTAGACTACCGTCATCTGAACAACATTACTAAGAAGGACGTCTACCCGCTCCCACGTATAGACGACGCCCTTGACTGCCTGCACGGCTCCAGCTATTTCTCGTCTATTGATCTTCGTTCGGGATACTGGCAGATTGCTGTTGACGATATGGACAGAGAAAAAACCGCGTTCATCACACCTGATGGCCTATACCAATTTAAAGTAATGCCGTTTGGATTATGCAACGTCCCTGCCACCTTTGAGTGTATGATGGACTCCTTTCTCCAAGGTTTAAAATGGTCCACATGCCTCTGCTACCTCGACAACGTCATCGTCTTCTCGCCAACGTTCAACACTCACCTTGAACGTCTCAAAACTATACTTGATGTATTTCGAGAGGTGAAGCTACAACTTAACTCGTCCGAATGTCGTTTTGGCCACCGGCAAATTACTCTTCTGGGCCATCTCGTTGACGCTTCCGAAGTACAGCCTGATCCCTACAGAACTCGAGCTGTCCGATACTTTCCGGTTCCGAAGACAGCCGCAGACGTTCTAAGTTTTGTAGGGCTATGCTCGCACTTTTGTCGTTTTATTCCAGATTTTGCGACAATTGCTAGACCCCTAACTTATCTTTTGAAGAACGGCGTACAATTCTCATGGGGCACTGGAGAAGCCGCCGCCTTCTCTCGTCTCGTCACTCTTCTAACCTCACCATCCATTCTCGCCCACTTAGACCCTGATGCCCCTACAGAATTGCGTACAAATGACAGCAGTCATGGCGTAGGTGCCGTCTTAGCCCAGCGTCAGCGTGGCCAGGATCGCGTTGTTGCCTCCTAGCACCATCGGAGCGCAACTATTCCATTACGGAACGAGAATGCCTTGCTGTTGTCTGGGCGGTTGCGCAGTTCCGTCCTTACCTTTACGGTCGCCCTTCTTCCGTAGTCACTGACCATCATGCTCTCTGCTGGCTCTCATCGCTAAAAGATCCTATAGGCCGGCTTGGTCGATGGGCTTTCCCTTACAAAAATTTTTATAGAAAGTCCATAGACAGTCTATAGACATTTGTCTATGAAGTCTATAGACTGTCTATAGACATTTCTTTAGACTAGTCTATAGATAGTCTATAGACTTATGGCCATACACTTTTTATAGACTAGTCTATAAGGAGTCTGAGTCTATAGACTGTCTATAGACTTATGGCCATACACTTTTTATAGACTAGTGTATAAAAAGTGTGAGTCTATAGAGTGTCTATGGATTAATTAAAATTCATGTTTGTAGACAGTTGTCTGCAGAATGTCTATGGACAAGTGTATAGGCTTACAGTTCTACTTTTGTAGACTGAAGTCTATAGAATGTCTATAGATGATGACATTTGTCTGTAGACATCTTATACACTTCAGTCTACAAAAGTAAAACTATATATACAGTTCTACTTTTGTAGACTGAAGTCTATGGAATGTCTATAGACAAATGTATATAGATAGTCTATAGACATTCTATAGACTTCAGTCTACAAAAACAACTTTATAATCCGGTACACTTTTTTCTATGACATTCTGCAGACATTGGTCAACAAACATGAATTTTCATTGATGTATAGACACTCTATAGACACAGACATTTCATAGACAAGTCTACAAAGAGTGTACAAGACCACAACTCCATAGCGGCTATCTACAAGTTAGTTTACATTCTTGTTTACATGCGGTAGCAAAACGTTTTGAATGTATTTATGCATGTGCACCTGTTCCTTTTCATCTGCACTTATGCATTACCGTTAGTAGAATAAAAATGCTCCTGAACCAGCTGTACTTTCATATATGTTGCATACACAGAAAGAATTTATATAGTGCTGAGTCATGCAGTGCAAAAAATAAAACAAATGCACCGGCAATGCATTAACCGTTTTTATTGCTCGATATAATAGATGAATTCCTTAAATTCATGTCTTATGCTATTATGGAAACAGATTAAATATTTACACTACTCTTTGGCAAGCATGGTCGCCAGGCTGGCCTTGACCTTTGTGTCATTAGTCCCAAAGGTGCTGCAGGTGTATTGCTGCAAATAAGTAGATGCAGCAATATGAGGCAAAAATAACAAGTGTGTATTCTTTGTATGTTCATTAAGCAGCTTAATATATTTGCTCAAACCATCTAAGTCAATACTTAATGCGGTTTAACTATGACTAATGGCTGCTTGTCAATACAAATCAGTATCTTTATACAACGTTTTATTGCACGGTATGGTGAACAATTAAACAGTCACTACTGCTGCTCGTGCCAGCAACAGTATGTTCCCTTTTATGACAAGTTCATATATGATGCATTAATGTACTTATCCCAAATGGTCTCTACATTTATTGCTGAAACGTTACCCAGTTGGGCTGTCTGTACATCTTTTTTTGGCTGGTACTTAAGAATGCCCGTGCAGAGGGATATGCTCAGAAGACGTGACTGGAATATTCACAGTATCATGCCTAAGATTGTAATTTATTTTGCTTAATACACATTTAAATGTCTCTCATACTTTTAAATGAATGGGTCATTGGCCATAACTTCAACGGAAGGCAGATGGGTTGATTGTATTGATATGGTCACTTAATTTCTCACATGTAATGAGGCCTCTTGGCCATGCTAACAGGTTTCCAAGTTAGGTATACCACATGAGCACCCGAAATACCACACGAGCACTTTGTGTCATGGCACGACAGATATGCACCTCCTAGGAAACAGAACTGATAGTATAGTTCGAATGAATTCTATCACAGTAAATTATTTAAGGTGCTTTGAAAGATTAAAATTTTTTCTAGGCTATCAAAGTTCAGGACGTTTAGTTAACGCAAAAAAAAAGCATATTGAGTAAGAAATGCCTTGTCAGTATGCTTGACTTTCTTTTTTTTTTCAATAAATGAAACCAATTTCCCTCAATTTTTATGAGGTGAAACGTTTTAAAAATATATTTAACACAGAGATTCTCTTGAAACTTTGTATGACATATAACAAGACAGCATACCTATGTGGCCATTTTAAAATTTCCCGATCGTTTTCCAAGCCTTCCCTGGCTGTTTTCATGAAAATTTTCTGGCAATCTATGACGCCTGCAGCTTAAGTGCAATAAAGAAATATTGTGGTTTAATGCTTGCCAAGTACTGTCAGTCCATAATATTTAGATAAAACGAATAACACGTGAGTCACTTGACATGCAGTATTAGATTCAACTGACTTGAATCCCTTGTTTAATAAAGCTGACAAGGGCTTCGGGCAAGTTCGTAATTGATGGCCACACGAGTACAGCACGGAAGACACAGAGACACACGTAAAGCAAATGCAACAATGCGAGGGAAAACTATACAATGAGTTATTTTTACGTTTCAATAGTAGTTTTCTATATAATTTGCTCTCATCACTTATGCCTCTAGTTAACTTTGTTTACCTCTGACTAAAGACTACATTGCAATATTAATCAGTACCATTATGATGTTTCATTATATTACAGTATGATAAGCAGTTAGACAACCGTAATGGTCGCCGGTGCCAGCAACGGTACGTTTCGTTTCAAGACAGGTTCAAGTGACATACAGCGTACTTATAAAAATAAAAGAAATAAGAGAATCCCAAACGATTCCTATAATAATAATTGTTGAAACAAAGATACCCGGCTGGACTGTGCACATTTTTCAGGTGTTAATGCAATATGCCCGTGCCGAACGAATATGCTCAGCATACTGACTGCAGTTTTGAACAATCACGTTAAGATTTGCAATTTATTTCCGCTTAGAACAGTCTGCAATGTCTCTTTTCTCATACTTCGAGATGAATACATTTGCCACACTTTCAGTAGAATGCACATCAATGGGGGCGTACTGATCAGGTTACTTATAAACTAAAACATGTTACGATCTCTTTGGTGTGTTGATAAGGGTAGAACAAATGCAATGTCCACTGAATTATTTGATTAATCTGTGCGTTATCTACTAAGAAAAGACCACCAAATTGATAATCTGGTTCTTTCTTCTTTTGCACAGCGCATATAGTGTGCACTCTGTCCAAGACGACGGCACTACATGCAACAGTAATGAAAACCGGAACACTTATTACGCACGACAAGGGCTTCATACCATGCACGACTGCGCCAGCAGCTGCCTGCGCCAGCAGCTGCCTAGTGATTAAGAGCACGTAAACTGCATAACGCCGAAGCATCGAAAGGCGCTTAACGCTTTTCATATAGCTCGAAAGATAACTTCTGCTGCTAAACTGAGACAAAAAACAAATCTTCCAACTACCGTCAAACGCAATGCCTTCAGTTTGAAACGTGTAAAGGTGCTTCCCGGAGCGACTAATTTATTATTCTCTAATTTTTTCGGCTAAGTTGCCAAGCTGCGAGTGAATGAGCTTATCGCAGGTTTCATGCTCCAAAAGTGTTTGTGGTTGCATATAAATAGATTGGGTGAATCTAGAGATTTCTGCTTGATATTTCTTCAAGTCTCGTGTTTTGCTTGCCGTAACTTCCCAAAATTATTTAGATTGGTTGCCAGGAACCTTAAAATACTGCTAGCTGCTTTTAAGCTATGCGAAAACGGCAGCGCACACACTGCTGATGCATTCCCCACAAACACGGCCTTTCATCCTAGTAAGCTAACAGTTATTCAACTATACGTGTCTGTTTGAAAATTCTTGATGCTAACACAATTTCGAGATATATACGTAAAGCGTGTCACGAGAATTTCACTACATATGCGGCGCAGCATTCATCGCGGCCGGATCAAGCGCCACGAAATGAGATCTACCACACTGGCTGCCCAACACACACAATCCGCTTAGTGATAGCTCAGTATCAAGTTAAAACATGGTGTACTTCCTTTTTGACGCACCTAAACTATAATGCTAAAATCAACAAGCCCGAGCGATCGCTCGCCGTAAAACATTCCGTATGGACGTCAGACTCTGCAGTTTTGCGAGACGCGTAGCGCCACCTGCCGGTGCGAAGAGGCAGTAATTGAGTAGTGCGATGCCCGACTCTCTTGCTAAGTTGCCTATGCAGCTAGCGACTGCGAAACAACGATTTAACTAGATTTTGGTCCATATTGCGAGTGTTTTGCGCATTTAACACCCAGACAGAGAGCTATGGATTTCTACGATAGTCGGACGGGCCGCGCTTGCTGGCTCACTCTTCAGACTGATGGCGGAAACGACGGCAACCGGGATAGCTCCGCGCGCTACGAAGAAACGCCGCAATCGACGCTACTGTTGTGTTGTAAATTGCCATGAACGTGAAGGACGGAATAACAACGTTCAGTTTTGCCGATTTCCATCGCGATCGTATGAAGGGGAAAGGCGAGAGCGCTGGATACGGGCCGTTCAACCTGTTGGGTAATCGGATTACTTGCATTCCCCACAACAAAGCGGCTCGCATGAGAAAGTGCGACAATTTTGTTCTTCTGTAATTGTGTTGCGTAGCCCTGACGGAGGACCGTGGTAACCAAGCGAAAACTCAATCTGCAGCCGCCACTTCGCTGGTAACAGAAAAAACAACATTGCGAACCATCCTGCTCAAGTGCTATCGATATCTCAACAAGTGGAATGGAGAGATTTGGCAGGTCAGCTTAACCAAACATTTTGGTTCGTTTATGAATTCAAAATCCTGTTCTAGAGCATCGTTGTATCGCGAGCTCATTTCTACTTTCGGTATTTTGTATGTTCTGCGCCGATACAACAAGCACGCTTCGCAATGGGCTGAGCCTGTTCGACTGCGTTTTTCAAATGTGAGCAATAAAGTTGCTGTAGCAGCACTGGATGTGTAATTGCGAAGTAACGCACGTGTGTAAAGAAAAATATTTCGCGTTTATTTACATTTATTTGTGCGCGCTTGTTGCTCGAAGGGTCTGCGAAAAGTTCAAATTAAGGTACTGAGCGATTCTGTAGCTCCTGCGAGAAAGAAAGATGCAGCGCGTAGGCACTGTAGGAAGCTTACTTTCGTTATGATCGCGCGCTGTTTGCTGCCTTGGAAAACGTTTTCTGTTTGCTATCCTGGAAAAGGCTATGAAAGGATTTACTCTGTAAATAATTGCGACACAAAACATTACTATAAAATTAATAAAAATATAGGAGATATTTAAGTCTTGTGTTCAGGACATATTCAATATGAACCAATTTGAAATGCTTAGATTTTTATGCTGATATGCCTATAAACAAACCTGATGCTCTCTGTACTTGCGAGTTGCAGCACGCCGAAATAACACTTGAGACTTTATTTTATATTATACACGCACTTAGCCCTGCTGCGCTTCCTTTCCGTAGCGTGGATGGGCGGAAGAAGCTTTCCAGGTCCTTGATTTTTAGGAAACTGTACCTCAACACAAACGGAAGAGAAGGGTCCATTGTGGCCTATGCACCTTCGCTTGCGGACAGCTCTCCTTGTACTACTCAGTTCATGCCAAGGCTGCGATGGGGGCGCTGGTGACGGGTTTTTCCGCAGCGCCGCCTGGGCAGAGTCTGAGGTCTATAGTAGAAGCGAGAACAAGAGCACGTTATCAAACCATGTCAACGACAAACCGACACTACACCCGAGTCGCCTGCCCTACATGCAGCCGGTTCGCGTAACCAAATGCGCTCACATAATCATGAGCTATTGACGCAAAACATCTTTGCTAAAGCTTACCGTTTAGTGTACTTGACGTGTGATGCCACAAAGAAGACACGCATACACAGACACCAACGTTCAGGCAGACACCGCACACCGGTACAACCGTTTACGTGCCTGGCGCACTTGCTGAGACGGCGCACCGCCGCGCATGCGCAAGAGCTCCGAGCATGCGCAGGAGCTCCGCGCGCGAGGGCGTGCGCGCTCGGAGGAGTGTGAGCGCCTTTTCCTCCTTCATTTTTTTTTGTCTCTTTCTCTCTCTCTGCACGCCATGCGCGCCGGAACGGGTGGCTTTTCTTTTCCATTACTTATCTTTTTTCATGGACGAAGGAAATGCGCTGGCAGATTGTATGACAAACGCTGTGGGCTATCGTATGAGACTGGAACGCTAACATGAATGCGCTGTTTGTAAAAGCCGTTACAGGGCCCTTCAGACGTTTCAGACGCATTATTGCCAGCGTCGATGAGTAATACAGCGTATTTGTAGCATATCTTCCAGCGTACCGCCAAATGTGATGCCCGCACGTATGTTAGTGCTAATTTTCTGTTCCGATGATAGGTCGAAGCAATCAGTACAGCATTGAGGTACTCATATGCGTGGCTGCGCAGGCATACCGCCGGCGAAGTACTGGGTGGGCTCAGAGAATTTGGCACATATTTTTAAGTGAATGAGAAACTTTGATGAGCTTATAGTGCAGGATATCAGTCAACAAAAAACCGCCCGATGTTAGTGACGCAGCCGAGATATGAAGACAATGTGAAAAGTATCCGAGAATCGGACGACACACAACGCGAACACCACATGCGCGACATCGGTTCATCGCAAATTCACAAAGTCCGCGTTGTCAGCTACAAACATTACGAGTGTCTTTGCTGTTAGCTTGATGCCTGTTTGGAATCCACTTGTAGCTGAAGCTGGCGTTCATAACATCTGTTATAACAATTGGATCGGCGTTTTGCTTTCTTTATTCTACTGCCGCAAAAGTGATGCGACAACTGTGAAGACTGTCTTGGGATTGCCGAGAGTGACTACGTAGATCATATCATGTGGTCAACAAATGCGGAGGTATACACTATGTGCATACTACAGTTACAAATAGGCTCTACAGCAATCTCAGCAGTATACAACTTCAGTGGCTTATATCAAACGCAGTTACGTGTTATCCACCGGTATCTGCACTTGGTTACAGCGTACACGGGTTGGGCCCAGATTTACGATGTTTGTCTATTGTTAATCTATAGACATGCAAGACCACGACAACGCAGAGGCAGACCAGGAGGTGAATTCACCACCTGGTCTGCCGGCTTTCGCCACTTATTCACCACCTTTACCACATCTTCACCATCTGACCTTCACCACATGGTCTTCGCGAAGTGTACGTCCGGGAAGCAGCCAGGTTTAGGGTCTTCGGGTGCCTGGAAGACCTTGGTGACTCGGACGGTGCCTGCTCCGCCGCGATCCTCGTTCGGTACAGCTGCACCGAACGATGACTAGCAGTCTGCACGGTTTGCCCGCCGCGCCGGGGTTGCGGTGCCGTCGTGCATGAACCAGTGCCATATCATCGCGTTCGCAGAGGGTGGGGGGTATGAGAACTCGGAATTACATATTATCGACTTTCTTCTATAGACATTCAATACACCGGGAGTAGAGAAGAAGAAATAGAAACCTTGTCGACTATTGTCCACAATATAGAGAGTCTATAGACAAAGTATGGACAAAAATAAATAGAAACTGTATTGGCTTTCGTCTACAGGTAGTCCGCATAGAGGGCAAGTAGACAAAGAAGAAACAAACACCTTATCGAATTTTTTCTATAGATCATCTATAGACTGCGAGTAGACAAAAAGAAATAGAAATATTATCGACTTTCGTCTATAGAAAGTCTATATACAAAGTATATGAACAAAAATAAATAGACACTGAATCGACTTTCGTCTAAAAGTAGTCCATAGAGGGGAAATAGAGAAAAAGAAACAAACGCCTTATCGACTTTTTTCTGTAGAGTAGACAAAAAGAAATAGAAACCCTATCGACTTTCGTCTATAGAAAGTCTATAGACAAAGTATTGACAAAAATAGATAGAGACTGTGTCGACTTTCGTCTGTAGGTATTCTATAGAGGGAAAGCAGACAAAAAGGAAACAAACACCTTATCGACTTTTTTCTATAGACCGTCTATAGACTGTGAATAGACAAAAAGAAATAGAGACTTTATCGACTTTTGTGTATAGACAGTCTATAGACTTTGTATCAACAAAAGTCCAAATCTATAGAAAGGAAAGGTCGTCTATGAAAAGTCTATTGACTTTCTATAGACAGTCTAAAGTCATTTTTGTAAGAGATTGAGGCTACCAGAATTTTCATATTCAGTGGTGTACAAGTCTGGCCGCCTGCACCAAAACGCTGACAGCTTGTCGCGTTACCCTGTTGACGACTCTGACTCCTCCAATATTGCCAGTGCTTCTTGCGTATTCTCTGTATCACAGCTGCTTCATTTCGCCGACGAGCAACGCCGTGACGCCTACATCGGACCACTCATCGACCGTTTTTAACACTCACCGGCCGATGCTACTCTACGCCTCTTTGTCCTCCGCGACGGTACTCTGTACCGTCGTAACCTTCATCCGGACGGCTCTGAGTTCCTACTTGTAATAGCTAAACACCTCCGCTCCACCGTTCTAGAAGAGCTCCACGACGCACCAACGGCAGGACATCTCGGCGTATCTGGAACCTACGGCCGTGTACGTCGCCATCTTTTCTGGCCGGGCCTTGCCCGTTCCGTACGACGTTACGTCGCCGCTTGTGAACTTTCCCAACGACGCAAGAAGCCTTCCCAGCTCCCCGCTGGTTACCTGCAGCCGCTCGACATCCCTGCCAAGCCCTTTCATCGTGTCGGCCTAGACCTTCTCGGCCCATTTCCGGAATCTACATCAGGAAACAAGTGGGTTGCAGTCGCGGCGGACTACGCGACCTGCTACGCCGTAACCCGTCCTCTCATATCCAGCTTTAGTGGACACGTACCAACTAGCGCCCCAAGCGGCCCCGGCACGAAGCTAGCGCGTTTTCAATGGAACGAGCGGGTTTTTCGCGAATAACAAAAGCTGCAGGTCGATTATCGAAAAACGCAGGTGACAGACGTGTTCTGGAAGACAATCCACACGATCGAAATGCAGTGATCACGCTATGGCACGTAAGAATTTTGTTCCCACAGCGGTTAAAGGTTTAGCAATGGAAGCCTATGGAAACGACGAAATTTTGTACTCGATTTTCGAGGCACGAACGGTGCCTGTAATTAACCTACGACGTCTATCGTAATACGCAGTGCAGCGTATGTAGTCCGGAGACTTAGCTTTCGATTGATGCCTATCTCGACTCTCCACACATGGCGCAACACTGTTCCCAAAAGCGTTTTTTGTAACACTGTCGTGAAAATTCACGTGGTATCTATAAAAACATGAGCGTACCACTGAGCGAATCCTTGGAAGCCGTGGCCGAGTTGTAGAATCCGGCGCACCTTTCGAATCCCGTCGCGGTTGCCGTGGTTCGATTCCCGCTTCGCACTTTTTTTTTTAAGCCACATAGGGCCTAGTTTTGTAGTCTCTCACTAGATGGCAGAATCGCAAAACCCAAGATTTGCTTTCGGTTTTGGTTTTTCCGCAGTGCATTTTTTTAAAGCCGCATAGGACTTAGTTTTATAATCTCCTATCAAATGGCAGAAACAAAAAACTCAAGATTTGCTTTCGGTTCTGGTTTTCCAGTGGTGCTGTTGAAATATTATGCTTTCTATTTTTCCTTCATAAAACGTAGCAGTATCGTGTTCATTAAGTCATCGGTTTCATGAAGATTTTAATCATTGGACATCTTAACTAGAAGCTTGCGCATGGCTTTGTGTTATGAAAAAAAAAAACTTTCGTGCTTTGTAGCGTGGAACGTGGGAGAACAAAATGGCTATTCTTATTGCGTTCTTCTGGAAGGTCTGTTTTCTTCGACTTTCGGCTGTCCTTAATGGCACACACTCCGAGCGAATCACGTCCACCTGTGCTCCAATGCCACCCGGTGGCCAGTGCCGATCCTATGCAACATTCGTGTGGAACAAAGGGTCTGCTAGGCTGAGTCGCTGCCCGAACGTTAATTATTTCTAAAGATTCACCGAAATAAGAAATGCACCAACTAGGAGAAGATGTGCAGCGTCTGGATTAATAGCTACTGTTAATGTGTTCCCTACAGCCAAGTGGTATCAATCCGTAGGTGTGGCCGTAAAAAACCATTTGAATAAATGTCCCGTGCTGTGTCTGCCCCGGTCTCTCTACAGAGAAGCTAGCTTGGCTAGCCGTCAGCATTTAGGATCAACATATGGTGTCCTTCGTTCGGTGCATTTGCTTTTAATGCGCAGCATTCTTTGGCGAGTACCCCAGCAATTTGGTAGCAAAATCCTGCAAAATCGTGTCTGTAACGCCAAAAGCTTGACGCATTTCCCATATAAATATATAAAAAAAAAGGGTTGGGGTGGCCAACTTGAAATTGGAAGTGGCATCAGCATAAATTTGGGCGTAATACAGAGATGGGCCAAGCTGAATTTGGTATTGATATGGGAGTGGTCCTACCTAAATTTGGAGTGAAATGTTAGTGAGCCAAGCTGAATTTGAGGCTGATATGGGAGTGGCCCCACCTAAATTTGAGGTGATATAGGGGTGGGTGAGCCTAAGTTTGGGGGAATATTGGGGGTGGGCCAGCCTGGATTTGGGGATGATATGGGAGTGGGAGAACCTAAATGTGGGGGTGATATGGGGGTGGGCCACCCTAACCATGGGCGTGATATGGGGCTGGACCAAGCTGAATCGGGGGGGGGGGGGGGGGTAGGGGGGCTAACCTAAATTTGGGAGTGATTTGCGGTGGGCCATCCTAAATTTGAGGTGATAGAGGGGTGGGCCAGGCTAAGTTTGGGGCTGATATGGGGGTGGGCCAACTTGGATTTGGGGATGATATGGGGGTGGGCCAGCCTAAATTTGGAGGTAACATGGGGACGGGCTAACCTAACAATGGGGGTGATGTTTGGCTGGGCCAAGCTGAACAGGGGGGGGGGGGGGGTGATGGGTGGACTAACCTATATTGGGGGATGATTTGCAGTGGGCCATCCTAAATTTGAGGTGATCGAGGGGTGGGCCAGCATTAGTTTGGGGCTGATATGGGGGTGGGTCAACCTCGATTTGCAGGTGGTATTGGAGTGGGCCAATATAAATTTGGTGGTGTTGTGGAGGCGGGCCAATCTGTATTTGGGGGCGATATGGGGGTGGGCCAACATAAATTTTGGGGTGCGTCGACTGGAAATTTGGGGGACGATTTATGGAAATTCGTGGGTAGACCAACTTGAAAATTAGGGGTGGCCCAATTAAAATTGGGGATTGGGCCAACTCCAAGTTTAAGGCTGGGAGAAAAGAAAATCGGGCGTGGCCAACTTTAAATTTGGGGGTGGGCCAACTTAAATTTGAGGGTGTGCCAACTTGAAATTTAGGGGTGGGCCTAATTAATGTTTGGGGGTGGGCCAATTGAAATTTGGGGGCCCGTTTACTAATAGTTAGACAACACCAGTAGTGTTTCTGCATCTTTTTCATTATCGCAAAAGTACGTACATTAATAATTGTTACTTAATACTCCTCAAGGTGAGCTACCACTCGAGCCTTCCCAGCCCACTGGGCTAATAATGTCACAGAAGTACTCTCACCGTGACAACTGCGACGTTCAATGTGGAGATCACAAGAACAAATCGCAGACCGAGCTGACCGTTTTCACACCAATGTCATCGCTAGCACTACTCGCTCGTGCTAGAGGCAACACAAGCTTACAACGATCATAATTCAACTTGCACTCGCACGCTAGTCGACACGCTCTCAGTGCACAATTTCGCCCATCATTGGATAGGACCTTGCTGGATGTTTTACTGTCATGTTGCGTCGTTTTTCACGAAGGCCGTCTCCCGAAAAGAGAATACATTTTTGAGATTGACGAGTCAAGCTAGTATATAACTCATACGAAGCAAATGTATAAACGGTTATAGTGATTTTTCAAAAATGAATATAAGTATATAAAATTTCAGATGGTATTATTTCGACCAGGCTTGACAACGAGTTTTTCCCACCTGTCACAGGTATTTGACCGAAAACCTAACCATATTGATCAAACATGTTGCCCCAATACTACATGTGCTAAATGTACAAAAGTGCGGTGCGTGGTCACAGCTTCAAAGCCAGTCTATTTTGTGTAGGGTTGTTGATATTGTAGTAATGTGGAGTTTTCTTCTTTATAAGAGCACAAAAAGAAAAATATAACAGATGGTAGCTACGCGTAAAGTACATTGGAAGATCTGAAACCAGCAATTATTTTAATTTGTGGGTTGGTCCTCTCCACTGGTAGATCGCTGTCCGATCACTTCAAAGAATTTTGTTTGTGTGCAACTGCAGCAAAAACGAAGATACTGCCATTTCATTGCCAGGACCTTTATGCCCTCCACACACACAAGGAGGACACCAGATAATTGGCAATATCAGTTTATAAACTGACATTGTTTTGCTAATTTCAGTGTAGCGTGGTGCCGGCGGACGGAGTATTTTCTTAATATCAGTCCAGTGTTAGCAGTGAGAAGCAGTTCGGTCTACCATTCCCATGAGGGCATACTTGCCATTGTAGCGCTTTACTGTAGGACAAGTTAAGTGCTAAAAACTTGGTGTGCCTTGTCCTTTCCGCAGATCGCCCATCCATTCTGTTATGGTGACGATCAACGTTGTGTCCGTCAGGCCTCCTCCTCATTTTTAGCTTCACCATCGCGAGAGTGGACAGATAAAGGAAGCTTTCTTCACAATCAGCCCCAGCGGGATTCCACCACTCGCAACTGCTGCAATTCGCATTCAGTGGCTGGGCATGCTAACCACATCCTTAGTTTCACAATGACTAGAGTACGCCGAAAAAGTAGAGCTTTAGTCGCTATCACTACCACGAACCCATGTCAATGCAGATATAAGTACGTGCAGGGGCTGGGTATGCTAACTTCTCCGCTACCACCTGCTTCCACCACCTTAGATTTTCTAGGCATACCTGCTTCTTGTTTTGATCGCAGACCCATGCAGGATAAACGCGGATAACTAAAAAATCTCAGTGCCCTTCCACTCTGTGAAGAAACATGACCTGCAAAGCTGTGCATGTGGGCCCCTTAATGGCGAATTGCACCTCCACCGTATGTCAGCCCCGCATTGCGCTGTCTTCGGGATCGGCCCACGTATGGGGAGTGCTTAACGCCTGCTTCATCTCCGCCGCGGGTCTCACCGGCATGGCGTTACATTCGGGATCAGCCTACGTATGGGGAGCGCTGAACGCATGCTTCACCACCGCTGCGGGTCGGGCCGGTATTACGCTATCTTCGGGATTTGGCTCTACACGCGGACGCGATAGTGGGGAAAGTAGCCCTTAAGAGGAAGCTTTAGCTCTGGTGGTCCTATGTAAATAAATGTAAAAGCTGAATTCGTTTTTCTCGACAGCCACTGCATCTAATTTGACAAGGTTTGTTGCATTTAAAACAAAAACTTAAAATCTAGTGTCTGTTGGTTTCGAATTCTTGATTTAGGTCATCATTTGTTTATTCAATATTGTCAAAAATCGCAAATTTTAAGAAAACGAAACCATCAAGTTTACAACTCTCTTTCGGCAATTAAAACTGATGTCACAATTATGTACATTGTATCTAACAGCACATCTAAAGCAGACAAAATGGATATATTACGCATGAATCTCAAAAAATTTAATGATATGGAAATACAGCTTTTCCACAACCCTTGTTCACAACGTGACGACTTCCCGTAAGATATAAATCGGCATATTGGATTTGTCCGCTTTGAATTGTCTAATGGATGCTGTTTACAGAACCGCGATATCAGTTCTTGATGCGGAGTTAATAATTTGTAAACTTCGTGCTTGTGTACTTTTCGCACTTTCGAATTTTTGAATATCTTTTACAAAAATTCAAGCCCTAAATAAAAATTCCGCTTCCAGTAGTCACTAGAATTTACCTTTCTGTCCCGAATCCAACAAATTTCATTAAAATCGGTCCAGGGGTTATCTAAGAAAAGCGTTTCGGCGTTTTACATCTATTTGAATAGGCCGAGTCGGAATAGGGCCCGTGTTAAAGCTTCCTCTTAACGACTTCGCTGTAAAAAAAAGAATAAAAGAACAAAAAAGAAAACCGCTGCAGCCATCAATATCGCCGCCTCAGATTTCGTCATGATGGCACCGTCACCATCGGCACGGCTCCGTGAGCAGCTACCAAGCTGTTTACTTTCGTTATCTTCCATCCCTTGGCGGCCGCGCATTGTCTCGATGCCAGCGACGCGCTATATCTGCACCATCATTCCGTCATGCATCGCTTCTGCGACCAAGCACGCTTTCGGCGGCACACGTAAGTACACTGCCGCATTGACACCGAAACATTAAAATGCTTGCCTTCGAGAAAGCAGCATGAATAAAAATGGAATGCGACTATGTGGCCACGGGGAACATGTTCACGGGGCCATATTATTGATGACAGCATCACAGAAGGCTAGATGTGGTCAGGTTGACTTTACAGGTTTGGAAGCAATGACTGACGGGCTAGTTGCTACATTATCACATAAAGAACAGCGCCTAAAGTTAGCGCAGTTTGTGTGTGTTTCCTCCATTTTGTCCCGTCGTGAACTGCTGTTCTTTCTGCGGCTTTACAGATGTTCTTTTCCTGCGTCAGTTACGCCTTCCAAGAGTGTTTACTTGGAAAATATTTTTCGCATGGCTCTTACAGAAGCATGTTTAGTCGAAAGTTTTTCGCTTGGCTGCATAATCTCGAGGACGGGCTCTAAACTGCTCATTTTCTTTAGCCACATAAGAACCATTACTAAAAATTTAATTAACGTAGCTTTGTTAATTACGCAAACAACTTCTCAACTTACACCGCCCATCTAGAGATTACCAATCTGAATACTCGAATGATAAAATGATGTTAACATTGTTTGTATCGTTTCAATAGTTTTGTTTCATGCACTTAAAAGCAGCCTGCATATTGATGGTGCTGTAGACTTCTCATAAAGTAAGTGTGAAAGCTTGGACAGGTTATCTTGGCACAAATCAACTTCATGAGCTTAAGCACATGGCCCAACCTTGCACGTCTGTCTTTACAACCGATTCTCATACATTATACAAGAAGCACCTCAGCGCTACGGCACATCCCACAAGGTGTGCGAGAACATTGTGCGCGCTCCCGATTAGGTTTCTGAGCGTTGGTGGCATCAGGCTCGGTTTCCTGGCATCATGAGGAATAAAAACAGCTTCCTGGAGGAAAGCATTGGGTACATTTTCAGTACTTTGTAACGATGGATAAGCACGGATATGTACGTTAGAAAGAAAAGTACTGAAATATTAATGTGAGCATTTCGCTGGATGTATTTTAGCTGTCTAATGATAAGATATTAAGAAAAAAATACTGTGATTTTGTGACAGTTAAGGCTGACATGAAACATGAGCTCCGACACAGTACCCTGGTGGAACTGGCCCCTGGACTACAGGGCTACATTGAACCACGATATGCTGGTTTGATAAATACCAGTAATTGGAAAGTGGTTCGCTCTTGAATTTCCTGTATGTCGGCGTCGCTGTGCAGTGTTGGGGGCCCTTTTTAAACCACAAGCATTATGTTTCAGCTAATATTGAAAGCAACTGTACTCTGTTTTTTAAGGGAGGGTGGGCTTTTTTTAGCGTCTAACTACAGTTCCAAAGTTATCAGTTAGTTCAAGATGCGCCTGCATGTGTTTCTAATATCCAGTATGTTGTCACGGATTCAATAGCGAAAGAGCGTTATCTTATCAGATTGCGCACGTGAAGCGAATACTGGCGTACATTCTCCATCACATTTGACGACCCGAGATTGCGCTGCAATGTACGAGCATTCCAGTCTGACGAACCGACGCCTTGATCCGTAGATCGGAATCAGAGGAAGCACTTTGCGCGTAGCCATCGGTATCTTTGAGTGTTATTTTCTTTTCCAGCGCAAGCTCATCTTATAATGAGTAACATTCGTGACTGACTCTTTCGGAAGTGTTTTGTTCTTGACATTACTACAACGTGAGAGTATAGAGGTGCTCCATCTTCATTGAGTGAATACTGGGAAACGGACTATAGCCTTTTCTTGCGTCTGCATTTGCACATTTACCGCACCAATTTATTTTTCATAACTTACTTTTTAATTTGGGGGGCTGTAAAGCACAGCAACCTTTTATTAACACGGTGTTTTAATAACACAGAAAATGTATATGCTTATTAGTCGCTTTCACCTCATGGTAACGAATCTATATAAAGACATACTGATGATAATTAAAAGCATATACGTTTGACAACGTTTCATCTGAGTTCCCCTTTGCAAGGTCATACAGACTTGCAGGTGGTTCGTATCGGGGACCCTCGACAGATGTCCAACCTCCAAACAAAGTGTTATTCCGAATGTTTCATTTCAGGAAGGCGTGTTACCCTCCTGTCTTTCATTCCCGTTCGCAAACACACATAAGACGAAAGTGCTGCGTGAA
Organism: Dermacentor andersoni; assembly: GCF_023375885.2. Taxonomy (NCBI): domain Eukaryota; kingdom Metazoa; phylum Arthropoda; class Arachnida; order Ixodida; family Ixodidae; genus Dermacentor; species Dermacentor andersoni. The sequence goes on from NC_092814.1 coordinate 137,357,574, forward strand.
GAGCGTCGTTAGTCCAGGCCAACGAGCTACCGTAACTCACCTCGCCTATATCGCCGTCATTTAGGCTTAGATAAGAAATATATATATTTCAAATCGACGCATCACGAATACAAAAAGAGCTGCCCGCGACCAGCCCAGCTAGGTTTCTTTCATTTCGTACTTCGTCGTAGCGGCTAATAGTAGCTCACGAAGCAGAGCACTGAGTGTGGATATGGCAGAGAAGGTGTTCTATATCCTGTCTCGTCACCCGCCTAAAATTGCCCGCCGTGCTACTGGCCATTCCTAGAAAATTGTATATGTGACGCCCAGGCATTTGCAACACAGAAACTGTTTTGCGATGGGAGAGTCCAGGTGAGGGACAGGGTGGTTAAGGAGATAAAGACACGCTATTTTCTGCAGTAACTTAGGAATGCATGAATGAATGCCTTCATTTATTGAGAAAAAGGAGGAGCAAGCATCAGTGGAAGCACGTCTTAGCAGATTGGGAAAGAAGCGGGCGACAAAGGGTAAAAGCTGACGCCCGGGTTGCAGGCGAAGTCGCAGCTTAGGGGCGAGAGAATATAAGCAAGAGTTGGTGAAACCAGTTGAATTCCAATGTAGATGTGTGATGTGCCGAGTAAATGATTGGAGTCACCGCCCAGCATCCGTCCTTTGCGGCAGTATAAGCTCCCGCCGTTCTTGGTAACAAACCTTTACTGAAAACCAATCTTCGCAATTACTTATTCATCAGCCATGCCTAGCCACGTATTCCTTAGTGGCAGGGCCTGTGGATTACAACTACGCTGTCCCGACAAGTTACGACTATAACATGACGCTTGCGGTTACGGATGCCATACTCGTGACTCTTACTATACTACTACTATACTGCGCGAATACTGTAAACATGGGTTTACTGCACAAGTTAGTGAACAGACATTTTAGAACCGCGTTTTTCGCCTTACATACGCGCAACGCAAGCACCACTGCAGCAAGTTAGGGTGCGCGTCCCTTCAAGACAGAGACGCGAACGCAAACATAAGAACGCGTTTGAAGACAGGGTCTTGGGCGTCGTGCCAGACATATCCAAGCCAACAATATGTTAACAATCATGCCGTCGTTTCTATGCAAAGAGGTTATCTATTTAAACTTCTGGAGTGACAGTCCAATCCGCCACCTACGGGAGCGCGTGAAGCCGCTGGGGGCCACATTGTTAGAGAAAAAGGAGCGCGGCCACAGTGCGTGGCTGTGGTATACGCGCGACGCAACCTGCGCTTGCGGTTCTGCGATGGAAAAATAAAATGAAACCCCTTAAGGAAGTATATCAGTGCGCCACTGTGTGTCGCTGTTGTCAAAAATAAAATGTCATGGTGGTGGGTGCCTTGTGTTCTGTGTACAATATGTTGCGAAAACTGAAACACAGTCGTTTCCTGTTTTCTTCATTCAGTAACCTGCCGCGTGCACCGGCACTGTAATGCGCTTTCGTCGATACGTGGTGCGGGCCCGTATTGACACAACGACATGACCTCGAAATATAGTATCCTTGTGCCATTTCTTAAAAAAATCACTGTTTCTGTAACTGAGAGTTTTTGGTTCAAACCTAGAAAACAAGAAAAAAATATTCAACGGTAGGTCTCATTTTTGTCCGGCATTTCAGTTCTAGCTGAAAAGAGCCGGTGAAAGCAAATTTACGATAAAGCTAAGGCGACCCACAATCTGCACGCATCCGCAAGCCTACATGCGCTCCAATGACAATAACCTGTCAAAGTTAAGGTCATGTGTAAGCTGGCGGATCAAGCAATCTTTACTTTTTTTTCGTTCTGCATCCGTTCTGCCTGCGTCTGAGGCAAGAACGTGAAGTGGGAAGGCAGATAAACAGAAATTGGTGGAGGCAGGTGGTAGTGTAATGGTTAGCGTGCCCATCTCCCAAATGCAAGATGGTGCATTTGGGAGATGGGCTCGAATCCTGGTGGTTTGTTTGTGAAGACAGCTTTCTGTGCTCTCTGGTGACTGCGAAGCTCAGAATGAGGCGGCAGCCTGACGACAACGGTCGCCGTCAACGTAACAGAATAAGCGTGCGTGCAAGGTCACACCTAAAGCCGAAACCACATTCAGAGGAAATACACTATGCTCTCGCCGACAAAAAAAAAAAAAAAAAAACGTGACGAGTAACGAGCGGTGTTGATGAGCGAGGCTGTAGACGGATAATGTCACCACAGACAGGACCACGCTCCAATCCCGTTGCTCAGCGGAAATATACATAGACAGCGTGTCAACTAGCGTGTAAGTGATGCTTCATTAAGGTCGCTGCGTGTTTGTGTTGTGTTTAGCAGGAGCGAGTAGTGTAAGAGATGACACTGGGAGAGACGGCGGTGAGCGAAGTCTGCGAAAAGTAATTGAGGATAGCCATATCGAACGTTGACGCCATGTTGAATAAAGCCTGCGACTTCATTTGCTCAGCCGCCAGAAAGGCTTGAGTGGTAGCATACCACTGGGCGTATTTGGTACCCACAGCGATAAACACACACTTTGCGGAAGTAAACAGAGGAAAGGGACGTAGTGAGTTGGCCGCCCTTTTCGATCTCTGCCATAGTTTTAAAAATGAATGTGGCGAAGTGTGACGCACAAAATAGTATATGTCAGCCCAAATGAATCAGCGTGGTCTTACTTGCGCGACACGCCATGGTGGCCTCCCACCAGGACATCATGAAGTTGCAGCGATGAGAGTTTTCATTGGGCACTTGAGAATAAAACCGAGCTCATCAGACACATCCGAGGGACATTTCTAGGGTGCAAGAGCACATCGCCCCCCCCCCCCCCCCCAAAAAAAAAAAAATGTAAGTCGCGAATATAAGCTTACGAATAGGCACATCATAAGACCGAGCACTACGGCGCTTGTTGATCTTGTTTAGGATGACGTCAGCATTTCATTCAGCGTTTATTTCTGAGAAAATGAGTTGAAGTTCCGTTTATTTGCATCACAATGGCAGTCGTAATCAGGCAAACATTGACAGCATTTCATTAGAGAGTGCCTGTCTAGTCTGTGGAGATTACGTATGACAATGACAACAAACACAGAAAGCTTTCCTTACATCGATTCGCACATACATGGGATCCGCATAATTTTTTGACTGTCAATATAGATGCTTAAGAATGGCGCTCATTAACGCAATATTTCCATTCACAGTGAGCAAAAGCGGCTGTCGTATCCACAGTAGAAATTATTTAAATGGCTTTAATCCCATGCACATTATATCATTGCCAACTTCCGTGGGCTTGGAGTCGTGAAAATGGGATACACTTGACAGGGAAATCAGGAGGTTGATGAACGGCAAGAAGGCAGAAGCTTGCACAAGACCTCAGGGATATAAAATGACTTTTTGAGCAGCTTGGTCAGGGGGCCACGCAATGGTTTCCACGTCTATTAAGTATCCTCAAAAAATGCGGGCATTTTGGGAAAGGTGAAACCGCTGCAAATTTCATCACAGCATTAGCCTAAATATAAAAGATGACTTAAAAATAAGACACCATAACGTTGACAGGGTGGCCAAATTTTGGCACAAATAAATTGGCTGTTGAAGCAGTTCAGCTGAAACGCAATGGTGCGAAGTAAGGCGAGAATGTCGGCAAGTGTTGAACAAAGGTCAAGTAGGTCCTGTGGCCGACGCCAGCGCTCGGCAGCTGTCAAGCGACTGCACATATTAGCGAGATGCCTAGTCGTCAGTATAGTTACAGTATGATTCGAGTCTGAAATATAGGATGCGGACTCTATCACATTGAACACAGTGCATTCTATGGTGTCATTCTTCGACAGATGGTACCGATTCTCGCGCAATGAGGGTGGGAACAAATTGTCTCACGTGCCGGCTGTCACCTTCCTCCTACTGCCAACATTCCTTCCCCTCCGTAGTTGCTTAGCTTTTAATGGGTTCGGCTGCTAATCACGAGGTCTCGGGATCAAATCCCAACCACGGCAGCCGTATTTAAATGGGTGTGAAATGCGAAAACCCGCCTACATAGGGTTAGGCTCACGTTAAAAAATCCCAAGTGGTCTAAATTATTCCCGAATCCTCCACTACGGCGTGCCTGCCTCAAAACGAAATCGTGGTTTTGGCAAGTAAAACCTCATAATGTGTTATGTCACATTCGTTAAGGATGTCCTGGTCAGACGCACAACTCTTGAATATAATTAAGTGTCAGGAACTGTGCGCGAGGTCTTTGAGTATGTGGATAGCCTTTATGGCGTTCGATAGCTGCTAGTATACATTGCGGCTATATAATAAAGGCGGAACGGCAACATGGTAGAGAATGTGGAGAATATACAAATCCCGCATATATTACTGCACAATAACTTTAAATAGCGTTCTTGCTTCACGCACGTGGATAACCGCCATAGGAGACGACTTTGGAAACTAACTGCAAGTACTGTATATGTCGTACCCAAGGGTGTACCTTGCCTGGTGGCCAGTAAATGTGACGTAATATTGCGAGCAGCCTCGGCCATAGCATGCTAACGGACGACGACACAGACTGAAGTGACTAGCGCAAGAGGCAGGGGACACTAAAAACGCTACAAGGACAAGCGCCCAGTTGGAAGTTTGCGCTTATCCTTGTCGCCTCTTTAGTGTCCTGTGTCCACTATTGCGCTAGTTACTTTAGCATGGAATACCAACTAGCTCGGTCTCACACCCTGCCACGACACAGGGCCAGTTTGCTCAACTCTTGTGCCGTGACTTTTGTGTCAAGGTAAAAACCAACATTATCCATGCATATGTCTTAATACTTAAGCACATCTAGATTTGCAGCTGCGGCGGTAGCCCATGAGTGCCCATTGAAAAGTTGTTAGTGAAATAATTGTGTGCGCCTGAACGAATTCGATAGGGCAAAATCAAAATTCGTCCACGACGACGTCTCTAGTAGATGCTGTGCGATGTTCGGACGTTAACAATGTGTGCCAACAGAAGAAAGGCTGTCCCGAAGTGCTTCTGACGGTTAGGCTAGCTTCTTTGCTCCGTAGAATGAAAAAAAAAGAAAAAAAGGAAAATAAAAAAAGAACAAGAAAAAAAAAAAAGAACCGCATCAAAAGCCCAGAATCAACCATTGCTCGTCGCGACTAAACGCTCTTAGGATGACGAGTAATTTCCAGGCGACGAGCGAATACACTTTATCAAGAACACTGATAACGCCGGCGGGACAAGCATTGTGGCGAAGTTCAATGCGCAGGGATAGCTTTTTTTTTGTTTGTTTGGTTGACGTCATCACGCGTCACCGCGGGAAGTTTGAAAAGTTGAAGGTCAGTACGCCACGTGGTGGCACTCACGCGAACTAAACCCTTGTGTCCAGAAAAGCTGGATACGTTCCGACCAGTTGCGCAACTGATGTTGCGGACTTCCTCCTACATGATATCATTTTGATGCATGGTGCTCCGCATCAATTGCTAACAGACCGCGGCCGTACGTTTTTGGCCAAAGTTATCGACGAGATTATGCGTGCCTGCTCAATACGGCATAAATTTACCACCTCCTACCACCCCCAAACCAACGGCCTCACTGAGCGCTTGAACCGCACCCTTACATACATGCTATCCAAATACGTTTCCGACGACCACCGTGACTGGGACCTGGCTCTACCTTACATTACCTTTGCATACAACTCTTCCTGTCTCGAAACTGCTGGCTTTTCCCCGTTTTACCTCTTGTATGGCCGCGAACCAACGCTACCACTGGACACTGTGCTTCCGTCCGCCACAGCTTCAACTAGCGATTATGCCCGTGATGCAATCGCCCATGCTGACCATGCTCGCCAACTTGCGCGCGGTCGTCTACAAGCGTCTTAAGACAAGCAGAAGCAGCGCTACGACCTCCGTCACCGTGATGTCCATTTTGTGCCCGGCAGCCTCGTGTTGCTTTGGTCACCTTCGCGTAAAGTTGGCCTTTGTGAAAAACTGCTTTCCTGTTACACAGGCCCATATCGCGTGCTCCGAAAAGTGACCGATGTCACCTATGAAATCGTTCTAGCCACGCCCACCACGTCCTCCGCTGTGACAACCAGTGACATTGTCCACGTCGCCCGACTCAATCCCTACAACTCTCCACGCGCCTTGGATATTTAACAGCACCGTGACGGTGCTTTTGCCGCCGGGCGGGGGTGGGGGGAGTATTACGATGTCATCGAGCGATGCTCAAGAGACGAGCCGCCGCGAGAATGACGATGAAGTTGGTCGGTGCGCTTGGCGCGAGCGAGTGTCGGCCTGGCTGCCTGGCTACAGTCTAAATAGCCTCTTCGGTCTGTGTCTTTCCACACGCAACAGTATCTTTGTTAGTTGGCTTCTCATGACATGATTAATAAAAATCGGGCCCCTCGGTTGACCCCCTTTCTTCTCGTTCATTACATAACGAGGATCTCGAATCCGGCAACACTGATGCCGTCAGGTAGTACGCGTGGGTTTATTAACCAGTTGCCTTCGCCCAAGAAAATCACGTACTCATGACGCCTGAAGCAGAAAGGATGTGCCACATCCACCGCCAAGGTTTGTGAGTGGTGGCGCTGGTTAACACTCCCAAGGTTAGTTATAGTAGGGAAACAAATACCCCAGAAAGTGGACTGGAGAACGGCGCCGCGGTAGCTCAATTGGTAAGAGCATCGCACGCGTAATGTGAACACATGTGGTCGTTCCCCACCTGCTGCAAGTTGTTTTTCCATCCACTTTAATCGCAATTATTACTCTCTTTATCGCACTAAAAGGACACAAGAGAGACGACAAGACAAGCGCCTTGTTCTGCCGTCTCTCTTGTGTCTGTTTTGCGCTAAAGAAAGTAATTATGTATTAGCACCAACTAGTCCGCCAACGCATTGTGCTGAACTATCTGTGGTGTTTCGGCCCTAGCCGGACGCCGAGCGCAACCGGGCAGCAAGGAACTGAGCCTGGCTCCGATCCCGGCATGATAACAACAACAACCTTTATTTCACGCAAGCAGCATATATCTATATAGCAAGCACTCATGTGACAAGTGACGTCACGGACAGACAACGTTTCAGGCATCAGGGCGAGAGCGTCCGATAACGCAGACACATGGAACGCGGCACAGGCGCTATCAGCACACTATCATTGTCATTAATTTATCGTTTTTTTTTAGAATTCAGTCAATAAGTACAAGTAATTTCCCCTATGCTGTCCTTGGTGTCCTTGTTAGTTGGCTTCCCATTGTACAATTACTAAAAATCGGGCCCCTCGGTGAACTCCCCTTTCTTCTCGTTCACGAACAGCGTTAGTAGCTTTTGCTTTAGGTGTGACTATTTTTATTTTCTGTTTTTTTTTCCTGTTATGACTCTCAACATTTATTTGCGTCGTTACGGCATTCTTTTTTTTCTGTATTACGGAAATAGATATCTAAATGGTCACGCTCACATCATTTCCACCCAGCAAAGATATGAGAAAGGAAATCTGCATAACATCTTAAGATGTTCGAAAATTTATTTTTACACGGTTGTTAACGAGCTGCCAAAGAGCAGTAGAAAACATACGTTTCAATGAAACATGCTGGCTGTATCAATAACCCATTTTCCCCCGCCCCTAAGTTATTTTCGATGCTTGTTCATTTTCTTGCTATAACGGAGAAGCGTTTCTGTTCGAGAACCCTTGTCTATTTTCTGTGTGGGTGTACTTTGCCGCCGGTGAGGCAGAAATTGACCATGATTGTGCCTTTCCCTTGTCATGTACTTGGCGTGCACTTTTAATTAATAGGAATGATGCGTAATATGGTACATAAACAAACTCATACGCACAACTTACACGAGCACATGCAATGATATTTGAATGGAGCGGTAATCAAAGCACTGCAAGAAGACTGTTAGAGTCATCGCAGCATTCGAAGCACTGTCAGCACTACTCTGAAGTCCAAGTTCATAGTGCAGCCTAAATTTAATAAATTATTCGGTTTAACATCCCAAAACTGCACAACGGATTATGAGGGGCGGTGTAGTGTAGGGATTAGAATAATTTTCACACCAGCCTTTCTTTAACGTGCGCCCAAAGCATGGAGCATGCGCGTTTTTGCATTTCGCCTCCCCCAAATCGGATCTGCGATGTCATGCTCAGTAGCACAGCGCCATAGCAACTGAACCACTGTGCTTGGTATATTGCGATTTGAGAAACGAACGATGGCATATGCTCAGTGTGGACTATAGAGTCACTCTATGGATAGAAAGCACTTCAACAAAATTGTTCTTATGTAAACTGCAGTGACGTGTCTGCAATGTATCTATCAGTCTGTAAATGGTTAGAAGTTTGTGGGCCACGGTAATTTTACCACGGCTGAAGTGTAAAGCCTACAAATAAAATGTGGATACGCTACAGGAAAATCCAAAGCTGTCAGCACCACGGAAATACCCCGAAGTTTGTATAAATGGAACCAATTTGGGGTTTTGAAAGGAACGTTTTGCAGTTGAAGAAGACAGAAAAAAAAGAAAGCTACCGGTATCATGAACTGTTTAACTTTTATCTAGAGGAACCTGTATGAGAGAGAGAGAGAGAGGGAGATGCAAGGAGTGAGAAAGGTATCCAGAACAGAAAAACCTGTTCTTTACCTTACAATGGAAGATGGGTTTAAAGTTAAGAAGATCAGAGACCGTGACGATCACCATGTCAGTGTGCCATATTGCTTCAAGTGCGGAGCCCGTTCCATTTTCTTTTGTAGTTCCGCGCTACACTGTAAAACTATTCTTTGGATTACGGAAGAAGCTGCTGGTAAAATGTTGCCACCCTTACTTCCGCCATTAGAAAATGAAAGTGCTGGGCAAATGTACAATCCGTAATACGGAGATTCTGCTTCTCACGTAGCATTTGCAGTCAGCAATACCTGATTTATTTCGTAATTTACAGCACATACATGGACATAAGTCACTACACTGCTTCGGGAATTCATGAACGCGTCAAATTCTGAAATATTTATTTTCTTTTATTTATTTAGAGAATACTGCAGGCCAAGCAGGCCCATGCAGGAGGGGTTACAGCACAAAATAATGGAATCCAAGCACACACAGAAAAAGGTACAAGTACAACGAAGTCATCACTTGAATACAAGGACTACAAATGGAAAAGAAAATGATCTAGTTCCTTCGCGAAATTCGGGGACAGAAAAATAGACAATGCAAGAACGGATAAACACACCACATATAAGACTTGAGAAACTACAACACACCAGCACTTGGCAACATATACCAAGCATCAACCCTACCAATATATATATAACCATGTGATTACCATTAAGAAAAACATTCTTTCAGAGAAAGCAGGAAAAGAGAACATATTTTCCTCAAAGAATAAATATCTGTAGTTTTCGTTCAACGAAAGTTTATGTTATAACATTGAATTTTTCCTTCGCAGGTATCTTTTGCAGTGATTTGGTTACCTGTGCTACATTTCATTCTGTCGATTGTGTGCTGGTCATGTTTGATAATCTAGGATTTTGATTGCCACGACAGTTCCCACTTGTTATGCACCTACTATATGTGCACACTATTACATCTCCTGTAGATATTTGCAGATTATCTATGTAGTATTTCTGTCATGCCGTCGCGAAGCGAACATATGTTACATTCTCAATTATACAGAGTGATTATTCGTCTCAGGAAAACATTTTTTGACATAACGAAGCAAACGTTCGTGCAACATACGTCGGTCAAAATTCCATGCTTTTACGTGTATTAGGTCTCCATAGTTTATTGGAAAACGGCTGCCTGTTTACACTAATTTCGTCACCGTATTATGATCATCAAATACATTCAGGTGGATAACGTGACGGATTTTCTTAGAACCCATTTGTTTATAGTCGCTGCAGATGCTCTCCATGATTTACTGATGTATATATATAAAGAGCGAGAGAAAGAGATGTTTATCTTGGCAAGTTGGAGGGGTCAGCCTGTAGGACATCCTTCTGATTTGCCGCTTTGTGGAGTAGGGAGGAGTCAGATGTGAAGAAACATGTGAAGGACAGGCACAGAATAGGTAAATGACGGTAAGGCGTGAAGATGAGGGCAAAACAAAAGCATGATGTCACACACATGCAGTAATAATGCTTTGGACTAATTGAGGGCATGGAGCCAGCATTGTCTCCACAGCCGGCTTAACTTGCACCATTCTTTTAGCTGCAAGCGTTTTTAAACCATATCTGCTGCGAGGTTTCGATCATTTGCTTTGGCATCGTCTTAATGGTACAATCCAACGCTAAGCTCTCAGTGGGCTGCTGTTGTGCAGAATGAGATTCGAAGCTGAAGTCACTCAAAAGTAAGCAAGGCAATGTTTGCTGGTTCAATCTGGGGACGTTTACACGGGCCTGCGCTTTCTGAAGACCATCTTCAGCCTTTCTGGCCTCCTTTCACGGTGTAGGCACCCAATGCGAACGCAGGTTTCACATTCGAAGGCTTGGCTAAGCTCGGAAATTACAGTGGGAAGTGATGATGTGGACGAAAGTAGTACAGGAGGAAACATGCGTTGTATTATTATTATTATTATTATTATTATTATTATTATTATTATTATTATTATTATTATTATTACTACTATTATTGTTGTTGTTGTTGTTGTATCCGAGCAGCATCATGGGTGATGCCCGCAAGTCCTTTTCCTCTTAAGCAGACGTTGTTTATAGAACACTGGCCAGCTAAAACAGACATGAAAAATAGATACAATATCAACATAAAAGGTAAATATACGTCAGAAAGCGCTAACGCAGCATCACGTAAAGTTCAAATTGGCGCGTGGTACGTCCCAATGCAGAATTTACACTGCAAGTAAGGCCATTTAACACCATATAACAACCACTTGTAGTTCACTTGTATTCACTTGTAACAAGCACTTGTAACCTTGTATTCACAAGGTTACACCAGAAGATGTAAAGAATTCAAGATCAAGGGCACTTCGCAAAAACATTAAAGAGCGGCGCATCACCACAGAGCGTAACCATACAACACTCTAGTAATTATTTTAAATTATTTTCACTTCCAAAAAAAGTGTTGAGGCGCTAAATTTATTCCTAGTGATTGCACCTCCGCCTTTAACAAGGCAATGTCTGTTTGATGAAGCTATAAACAAACCCTGCGACGCAACCTTTGGGTCTCCTTCTCGCGATCCTCCTTTCTTCAGGTCAGACTCACAAGGGTACTACAATTACGTAGTGTTATTTATTTAGATGAATACAGGGCATCTGTCAAACTAACTATACCTCTTGAGCTCCCGTTGTAAGCTTTCCATAGTATAAGTCTGGTCAATGAAATCTAGTATAATACAGTATAGAATGAAAGGCGCAAAAGCATAAAGAATAATAAAGCCTGGCATTTTATCAGTTATAAGTTGATTGGCGCGTACCAAATAGATAATGAAAAGACCATAACTTATTTGCAAAGTGAGATCCTATAAGAACCAATTGAAACAGTTTCGCACAAGAAATTTGTACCAGCGTGAAGTTAAGCTGCAGGAGTACAAATACAAGAAATTTAAGAAAACAGTAGTATACAATCAATAAATACTTGTTCAAAGAAACAATGACCAGTATGTAATGATGAGAAGTAAAAATGACAAGTTTCTAAACATTAAGCCTATAATACTATATTTGAAAGCGGGCAGTATAAAAATAATATGGCACCATAAATGATAGTTCTATAGAACAACACGAATGACAATAAAATGCGTTTAAGTGATGTTGATGACGGGATAACCTTCAGTTGGCTTGGCAAACTGGTTCGTATATTGAAAATACAGAAGCCAACCGTCTGCGCTTCCTAATTAGTTCGCAACTTCCTTACTAAATATTATTCTGCAATGAAAATCGAGTACAGTTAAAATTAATTCATTGTAGGTTATAAATAAACTCAAGAAGCACACTTAACATTTAAATGATGCGCAATAGGAACGAGGACACAGGTAAAGGACGACAAGGGCGCAGTGATTGTTTGTGCCCCCGTTCCTTTGCACATCAGTTATAATGAGTCTATTTCGATTTGCCCAACTTGCAGTCGTTCTCAATGCCACCGAATCACGCGGCACACAAGGACGCCGCAAAAGAGCACCGATAGCGGTGCGAGTGATTGCAGCTTAATCCCGTCCCCATTGTCTGCGCACGCATTCGAGAACCTGAGGCATCGTGTCAGTGAAGCCTAACGTGGCTGGATCAGCGCATAATACAGCGATATTATTGCGCGCAGATGTAAATAATGAAGGTTTTTCAGTATCGCACGAATTCAGCAGAACCATTTCTTTTTATTTTTTGTCGTGCATGTGAACTGAACTTGAACTAGCCTTGCCGAACACCCAGGAAATTACATATACTAGAAAGGCAAACAGCATGACAACTCAAATAAACAGTGCAGATTCCAGAGGTGCACTTTCCAGGCGCTGAGACATATTTCATTTTGATGGGTTAACTAGTACCCATTCCTTATGCCAACAAGAAGTAACTTTATAAAGATAATTACTGAGAACTGAAGTTAGTGTGTTCAATGTACGAGAAGAAAACATTTGCGTTGCCAGCGTGTCGCGCGCACTGAGAAGTAAGAGGATTAAGAAGCTCATTGAGTTCAGAGAAAAAATTAACGGACCTACATTAGGACTCACTGGAATGGCAATATCAGTAACATCTTACCAATTCAATAATGTAGCACTTCCGATAACTTCGGAGAAGCTTTATGAGAATCAATTTACTCAAACCACAACATCTAAGTTTGTAGAAAAGTATGTTGCTATTCGATTGTCTCAAAACATTCTTAACCTCGCGTTAGTAATTTTTATTCTCTCTAATTGCTTACGCCACCTTAGTATCACTACTATGAAAACACGTTTAAGCTTACCTGACGTTTCTGCCCGCCGAAAGAGTCTCCGTTTATGTCTTTTCCATAAAATATATCAATATAATGTTGCTCTCAAATAAAATATTTTTTTGCCAACCACCTTACATTTAATACCGGCTAAATTACAGCCTCAAAGTTGGTGCACCAGCCTGCTATACAAACATGTTCAGTGAACCTTTCATAAAGAACAGGCATTGACTGGAACCACTTTCCTGCATCCATCATTATTATCCCTGATTCTAGCAACTTTACACCACGTTCTTGTTAATAACTAATGCATATATATTTATTGCTATCCTCTACTCCTTCCTGTAACGCATTCGGGGCTTAAGGTTATCCGTAAAAAATAATAAATAACTCACTGCACGTAATCAATATTACTTTCAAAATTTTTATTAGTGCGAAGTTAGCAGAATAACAAGTTCGAAAACTTAATTTTATACTGCAGGTACCTGACAAGTCGCTTTTGTATATATATTTTTCATGACATCACTGAAAGTCAGTCAAATAAAGGCATATCTATAATTACTCATTTGATCTTTATGTCTGTTACAAGAAACACGCTATATTTCTATATTTCTTTGAATATTATTTTAGAAACGGCATGGAGCTCTAAGCATTATTTCAATGAGGCTGCAAAAGTAGATGGAAGCCAGATCTGGCTGTTTGCAACACCACAAGCCGTACTGCATGAGCAGCATCATTTAGGGCTATACTTCTGGAAGCAATCTTCAGTTAAATTGCAACAGAGGATCCTTGTCGCATTGTCGACAATAATAAACTGTGCAAGTTGTTGCGGTAATTCAATGTATGAAAGGTAGCAAGAAAAGCTACGAAAGACTAAGGAAATACAAGAAAGACCAGAGAAAGCACTGTTTAGGCACATTCATCTGGTGTGACCTAGTGTTGTGACCCCGAGACCAAGGACTGCTTGAAGCGCCGGTGGTCATAACGATCGCTTGACGTTCCGCGACGCTGATCCCGCTAGAAATTGCAATAAGGTGACACGTAAACTGGGCAAGTTGGTACTGGTTCCTGTTTTAATGGTAGCGCAAAAACGTACACAGACAATATATACGCGTAACTAACGGGCAAAGCGCCTTTCTCGGTTATTCTGTCATTCTTCCTCCCTGTATAGGCTTTCGCGCTACCCTTGAAAACACTGTGACTGTGAAGCATCAAAGAAAAGTGAGCTTCTCCACAATGCAGATGTCTTAGCGCGTGCAGCATCACAATGTGGCTATATAGGTCAACACACAGAGAAAAAAAAAGTACCCTTGTGGGTGTCATTGGAACACCCTTCCTGCAGCCTTACTTTTCTTGCAATTTTCGACGATCAGTTTATTTGTCAGCAGAAGACCCTTAGTGCACCTTTATGCACGTTTACATTACCTCAGAGAGAGAGAGAGAGAGAGAGAGATAAAAGGGTCCTGAACAAGGGTTGCATGTGCGAAATATACGTCTTACAAAGTGTGCTCTGGCTCTTCGAGGTTTCAAGCATGTAAAATGGCGTACCAGGTTATTTCGCGGCGATTTTCTCCACGTCAATGTTTCACACTCATGTCGTCGCTAAAGTAATCGCTAAACGTCTGCACCAATTTTTGCATCACATGATATAATCACCCGTTCTCAACACGTCTTTCAAAAAGAATTTTCACTGAAACTGCATTAGTAGCCCAGAAAGAACTTGTTTTACAAAATTTTGAAGCAAAAATAATTGTTCTTGGTCCCTTCATAGATTTCAAAAAGGCTTTTGACCGCATTAGCTATGACATTCTTCTTGCAAAAATTCATAAATAAGGTATCAGAGGTCACTTTCTCGAGCTAATTCCCTCTTATTTATCACACAGATATCAGTACGTCGATATCAATGGAAGTTACTCGCGCATGACACAAAATAAGGCTGGCGTCCCGCAAGGAAGCATATTGGGCCTAATTCTATGTAATTTATACAATAATGATATCATTAATATTAATAAGTATGCATGCTTTATAATAAATGCGGGCGACACGACCATTTTATTTAGCGGGGACAGCCCAGACAACTTCATTACCCTTGCAAATGAAACCCTTTTAGTGCCATGCACACTCGGTAAAATGGAACGCACAAGTAAACACTTCAAAAACGAAAGCAATGTTCTTTCGACCGAAAGGAAAGTTACTAAGCTTCTCCACAAAACTTTGGTATGGCTCGAGTACAATAGAAATCGTTAAGAGTTTTAAATCCTTAGGAATCTGGTTTATGGAAAAACTGCTCTGGGGTACCCCTGTAGAACATGTATGACTTGCGGTTGATCGTGTGGTTGGCATACTCTCTTGGTATCGCCAATTTTTCGCGCCTGAAATTAAACTGCTTCTGTTTCAAACCATTTTGATGTCGCATCTGTATCACTGTAACCTAGTATGGGGAACTGCTCCGTACACCACTCTTCAAAAAATCTACCTCCTTCAAACGAAGGCTTTAAGAATTACCTTCAACCAACCTTATGATCACCCCTCCGCTGACTTCTTCCACGACAGCAATGCACCGCGAATATTCAGCCTTTTCGACTGAATATTCTGAATTCGACGAACTAATTACGGGCAAGAGATGCTTAAATATTATCTTCCAGCATTATTGAACCGCCTCTATGATGCATCCCTAGATATTAACAGGTGCAGCAATGCCGACCTCCAAGCGTTCTTTCGATAAGTGTTTTTCTCATTTGTTCATGGTTTGGCTGATCCTTGCTGAAGCACCGGTTAAAAGTGAAATATGTAGCTTGCGGAGATACGTAGTTAAACCTGCATGCAGGTTTAACTAATGTATGCTAAGATGTTTTCTTTTTCTTCAAATTGTGCATGGAAATGCAGCATGAGTTGGGAGCGTATCGTTATGCTTTTGTATACTGTCTCCGTTTTTTATACTCGTGTATATAAAACCTTGTCATCGCTTTTTTTTTCTTTCATACCTAACCTTACGGTCAATCTATTCGCTACAAATTAGTCCCATGATCCCTCTATATATTCTTCTAAAGTTCCGTTCTTGAAGCTCTTAATTTTGTATTTTACTTGTTTTGTGTGTATCTTATACTGCTGCCTTACTTGGTGTTTTTGTTTAGTAAGGTAGAAGTACTCTGTTTTTTACTAGAATGTCAATCATGCTTGATGTTTCTACATTCCACCTTTGTGCCACATGCTCGATGGTGTCATTGTCAACGAACCTTGTGGGCCTCGGGAGCTTGTCAAGCTACGGCTTTTTTTCCCGAGGTCCACTGCTCTTTGAAGCAGGAAATAAAATGAAATGAAATGGAATGAAGTGAAATCTTGCTGCTTCATGTCTATGGCGTAAAGCTTACACTTCCTCAAATACTTTTTTTTTTTGCAACCGTTTAGTGACTTGCAATGTTAGGGCCAGATAAACATGCATCTCTCTTGTAGTAGTTACGCTACGTCATAGAGGCTATATTGTTGCGATGTTCCCCAGCTACCACAATGCTGCTGAAGATATGCGGGTCAACATAACACACACATTTCCAGCGTGGTAGCTGTACGTGAGGGCTGCAGGAGGGACGCATCAGTTGCTATTTGGCAGTCTGGCATGACTTTATTATGATGTATTGTACACGCTACTGAAGCTGCATGAGGACTGCCGAGATGGGTTGCTGGCATTGAAAATTGGTGGCTGAGGTGCTGTCCATTGGTTGCACATGCGACAACCCCTGAAATGCATAAGAAACATCATCTTTCAGAATGGAAGCTAGTAAGTGCGAATACATTAAAGGAACGCTCTAGAAAGCCTTGATTCAGAATATCTGAATAAGATTATTGCAAGTTATAGCTGGCAGTGAAAAAGCATAGGGGTTACTCCTGTCATCTAGATTTTACTGGCTTTTTCTTTATCTGTATTGCTTGTGTTTTATTCTTGCCATTGCATTTCTTAGTGCGCACCGCTTTGTATATCTTCAAAAACTGCCTATGTAGCTGTGATTACGAGCGCACAGTAGCATTATCCCGATACAATAAAAGAGAAGTAAAAGGCAGATTACCGGATCTAGCAAAATGCAGATATTGACCGCACTTTTCTCATCAGCCCTTGAGGACGTAAGTTCCGTAGCCGAGACCTCCGTGCCCACCGTAGCCAAGACCTCCGAGGCCGACTCCTCCAAGGCCAACGCCGCCTCCGAGGCCGCTGTGGGCAACAATGGCGCCTCCACCATGGACCTTGCTCACGTGGTGTACCGTCCTGACCAGGAAAGCAGGTCCCGCCACCGCCTTAGTGAAGGGCGGTCCTCCTTGCAGCAGAGCAACGGAGCTGCCAACGCCTACACCCCCCAGTCCAACTGCCGGGGCTGCACCGAGGAGCACACCACCGCTACCCAGGCCGCCCAGGCCTCCTGCCAAGGCCACATTCCCAGCCCGTGCGGTGGCCACCAGCGCAAGAACAACGACGGGGAACACCTGGATGCGACAGTGCCTTGCGTTGAAACTACCACCATTGTAGCTTCAGCACGCAACAGTCCGCGAGCATAGCCACATAGAGCATGCAGTGACATCACATTTTTTCGTTAGTTTTTCTTTTCTTTTTCTTTCGTTTTCGGGCCAGTAAACAAATCTACTAGCACGTTGAATGGGTACTAGACAAAATAAAATGACTATTTTCAGCCATCAGATTTAGTGTTTTGGAATACATCCTATTCCAGTTTTCTAGTTTTACCGCATGTTGATTGCAGCAAAATCTCCCTTAATAACAATATGAATTTGTTGCAACTGATATAAACCTGAAATAATAGCGACCGGATTCTGAAATTCACGTGCTGTAAAGGGTCGCGAAGTACTTATCACAATTCGATTAACAACTACGCATATTTAAGAAACCATTGAGAAAAACTAAACAACCAGCAGTGTGCGTTGGTTCAATTGGGGTGTGTCATAGTTCTTTTTTTTTTTTTGCTTTCTGTTACTCATGACAACACACTTCATATTCTGTCTAAAAATGGTGTTGTAGTTACTCATCTGATCTTCATCTCGTGAAATAGTATCCTGGAGCACTGCTGGAGGACTACAGCAGTGCTTCAGAAACAATACGCTGCTTAGGTTTTAACGGCGTATTATCTTACAACTTATGAATGCTCGAATGTGGCGCGAACGCATGATGCCGTAGTGTTAAAATAGGATGCATGACGCCGTATTGCATCAAGGCTGAGTAGACTCTGCAGCAACTCTGACTCTCTCTTGAAATATAGAGCCCACTATGGGCCGGTGCTCGACTAATACATTTTCACCAGAACGCTAGTAGGGTCCGCTCACACTCTACTCACCAAAGTCCTCATGGCTTAGTGGATCGGTTGGAGGCGAGCAATTGCCATTTGGCAGACTCCCGGCGTCTTATATAGGTAAAGCACCATGGCTCATGTCACGTAGAGAACACTTGTGTTGCGCATTCTGCATGAGCGGCGCGTCCACATGCAATATCAGATAGATCCGCAAAGTGTCCCGGAAGTGACATTCCAAACCCCCTTTCCGATATTTCACGCCGCAGCGCCTAGCGTATAATATAACTGCGCAATTTCAAAACGAGGGAGCAACCTGTGGTGAGGGGAACGATGTGACGGATCCAATGCCTATACTCAGACTTTCGCACCAGTGGTACAAGCCGCAGGCAAGAAAATCCAGTTCGCTGATACGTGCCCTCTGTAAAACGAAACCAGTTCATCGTTTCTAGACAATTGGCTCTCCCCTCCGACCAAGAGAAGGCACCATACTCTAAGGATATTATCTGTTGCCCAAATGCTGAATGGTCTAAAAGTACTGATGTAAATAAGCGAACACGTTTTTGGGATTGCCCATACAGAATATCCTCCTTTTCTGGCGTTTTTTGGACGCTTTCTTACTGAACCGGAAGAATGTTTATGAAATTACCATTTGCCTTTAACGGACAACAAGACAGCGATCATTTCCCTTCATCAGAATTCAAGAGACGTCTTCAACAAAGGCGAGCGTACAGCCCAACGCTTCTCCTTGTGAGTGCTTGGTGATTGAAATCGTGTCTTTATATAGATCGGATTAATTGTTTTAGCGCCTCAGGTCGTTCTGGGGTTGATATTGAGGTACAGAATCAATATCGCTCTGTTTTGCGCGTCTTGAGCCTCGCATAGCTGGGAGAACGTTCCTCTAGCGATGTCCACTTTCCTCCAATAAAAAAAGTGGGCGAAATGCCTTCCCAGCGATACCATCCCTCCCGCACACTTTCCGCGAATAGAGGAAGGATTTGGCAAGAGGCATCGCTCATTATTATTCTCTGGACGCCCTTGTTTCCGTGTAAAAATAAAAAAAGCAGATGTGCTATATTTTGATCACTATCGCTATCTCTTCGTGGACAGCAAGTCCTATCACACTTTAGGTTATAAAAGGCATGAGTATGATTAGCGTGCAGGCAACTTTAAGGATGAATCATATAAGCGCAGTGGTGTCTGGTGTTAGTACTTCTTTCTTGGGGGGGGGGGGGGGGGGGGTGAAAGTTAGGACTTGACCCGAAGCGCTAAGGGGCTGCTAATAATCAGCTCAAGGTGTTTTAGCAAGTGCCGCTGTGATCGGCGCCTGCATACAGAATATCTTCGATGAATGTTTTATTACAGGTCTGTGCTATTTTAATACCTTCTCATTAAATTTACTATTTCAAACTGAGTCACGTAATTATCCTTATAAGTTGAGACATTCGGGAATTCAAGAGATTTTACCTGTGAATACCGTTATTAGCTTCATTTTTTCTGTGAAGACCACGTTTTGTGATAAGTATAGGCAATAATTGAACAAGAAATGCTTATCTGGTGAGAGCGGCAGGTAAATGCCACTTGACATTCCTCTGAAGCTACCGAAAAAAACAATATAGATATTTATAGCAAATCTCATATAGAAAAATTTCTGAGCCCTATTCGACAGACTGAGTCCTCGCGAATTTCCTGTCCATTGGGTGCTTGTGAGGATATAAGCCAGAGATGATTGCCATATGCAGGGCGTCCCAGCTAACTTTAGCCAGAGTTTAAAAATATGCGATTGCCACGTAGCTGGACAGAACCAATCATTGTTGTTTGCCGTCAGTTGGAGATACTCAAATAATTTTTTTCATTCCGCCTCATTAGATAATTAGTCTTCATTATTTAATAAACTTCTCAAATATTATATTTTGATGGAAAAGTGTCAATGAGAAAATTGTAGAGTGATATGAAAAACTCCCGATGTAACTTTCTGTTGCTCAGTATGTGCTACATAAAAGAGTTTTTCCGTGCGTGAAAGAAGCCCCCGAATGCACGCAACATTGCCGCACGACTGGCCGCTCGAAGCATATTTTTAAAGTCTGGCTCAAGTTAGCTGTGACACCCTGTATAAATGAGGGTCACTAGCAACAGACCTGATTATTTTCTTTCAACGGGACTTATTCAGTAGCCCTCGTACTTAACAACTTTGGTTAAATTATGTTAGATGCCGAGGACAGCCAGTCACTGTCATAGCAAAACAATAATAGGAAAACGGTCAGAACGGACAAATCCCTAAAGGCAGCCAGATCTCTAGCTCGTTTGCTATGGTCTATGGGCCTGCGAGATAGGCTGCGATAGTGACGTGGCCCCTCAGACAGTTCTGCGGGTATTTCCAATTCGCTACACATTTTTCTCCCTTCCTAGCTTTTTTAATTAATTTTATCCCGCGCAGAGTAGCGGAGGCAGTGTGTCGGAACGGAATGAAAACGAAAACTAATAACGAAAATGAACGACATTTCTTGCCGGAACGAAAACGTAACAAAAATGTTATTTATTATTTTGTTTCGGAGTGAAACCGAAATATTTTTTCATCGTTTTGTGGTTCAAGGGGAAAGTCGGCAATCCGAAACAACCGGCGTCAGGCCACATCTGAATTTGCGCGTATCTCAGGCAGGGATACTGCAAGCGATAGCCGTTCAAGCGCACCACTAAACTAAGTCTGCCGCTCGGTGCACTATGAGATCAGCATCGTACACTCTTAAAGAAGTTTGCACCCTTTCGGGCATATCTCGTCCCACAACAATAAGCGTCATCTATCTTGACCGCACATCCTTTATTTAACGCTGCCAGCCCACTGCTTCCAGGTCACTATCGGCATGCCTGTTGTCAGCTTGACACAGCATTCTCGACAGGAAAATAGCGAGCACCTAGTTGTTAAAAAAGGAAACGCAAACAAGTCAGATAACAATTATTTTATTGGGACAAGGTTACTCCAAAAGATGCAAAGTATTTTTAAGAGTGTAGCAAAACCCAGGATTCGTGCACTGGAGGACTTATCGTTTCGTCTTCTACGGGTACAACGCTTTGCTACCGAGGTTTTACCGTTCGTTTGTGTTAATTTCGGTTGACTTTATCAGAATAGTAGTCTCGCATGTCGGTGAGCATACTCAATGGCGTGCTGCTTCTGAGATCATGCTTAGTGCCTTGAATCAAGGCACTGAGCTCGGAATTCATAGTTAACTTAATGAGAAATATAAATAATATGTTTTTATCGTTACTTTGCTTAGAAATTTTTAGCATGCAAACGAAAACCATTCTGAAACGTTATCTTTTTCATTTCGGAGCAGAACCGGAACGGAGCGATTTTCAGTAGAGCGAAGGTAAAACCAGAAAGGAAAACATTTCGTTCCGACATCCTGAGCGGAGGTGTCGCTCAGGTTAACGTATCTGCTTTTCCTGTTGTACTCACTCCTGTGAATCAGCATGTTACCTTAATTATGTGCAGAGCAGTGCCTCAGGGTAAATTTTCCGGAGACAGTACATATTAGGCAAAGTCCAAAAAATCACTTGCCTTGCGTTTGTAATAAAACAAAGTGATTATGGACCCACGAAAATTTTTCCTTTGAACCTTGAAATTTTTGCAGCACGCTGAGAGAATATAAGACCTAGCTGCACGACAACCCACACAGCCGAATGGCAGAATTCGCAGACAAAGCAAATATTATTATGTTGACCTCCATGATTGACCCACTGCCGTATAACCACCGTGTATCGACGAGCGGCGACATCACAGGGCGCGTGCACACATTCTCTGTTGCATTCATGTATAACGATTTTCGGCTCTGGATGTCCTTGATGGCCTGACACTATACATGTAAGTCTACCGTTGCAGTTTTCGGCTTCTCATTGTTCTGCAAGTTATTGTTTTTTATGTTCGTTAAAATTAGGGCTAATTCGCAAAAAAAAATGGCATAAAAAAACGTTGTTTGACATTGTGCGCGGTAATATCATTGACGTGTCTAGGGTCAAGCCTATACAAAGGGCTATACGTAGAATTTGGGAAACAGCCCATGCTTGGTATCAAAATTGTCTAAAATTTGTGTGAAATTTGCATCAGTGCGAGAGTTGACTTCGAGTCGGTCAGGATAGGCCATGTAGATAGTTGAGGTTGCTTTTTATTTATCTGGACAGCCAGAAGTATGGCATGTACCTCTGCCCTCTGCCACAGTTTAGGACGTCACGCGTGAAAGTTGCATACTTCTATGCACCCCAAAAGATCGAAACACAAGCGCGGGGGCGGACCCGTTTATGGCTGAACTATCCGTGTTCTGCTGCTTATCATCAGGATGCTGACTTGATTTCTGGTTAAAATCGCCGCCTTCTAATCAGAGAAAAATGCGAAATGCTTGCGTACCTAGCTCTGAACGCATATGAAAAAGCCCTGTGACCGCAAATCTAGCGCAAGGCACTACACTGTAAAATCGTTTGCACCGTTCAATGTGAACATAACGTAAAGTTTTCTATAACTCACACCCTTGCACCCTTTTTAGGTCTTAGGTTGTGAGATATGGACCGATTTATTCCTTTATTTCCTTTTTTTGTGTGGAAAATACTTTACAGTGCACGGTCCTTCTCATATACGTATGTAATCCTCTCTGTTACATGGGGAAGTTATGCATGTTCCAGGGGCTTCAGACTGCCTCAAAATTGGTAACTTCTCAACTTGCGCCACTATATAATGCCGTCTGTAGGTCTGCCAGTGTGTGACATTGTTTTTTTTGTTGTTGTTGCTATTGTTGTTGTTAAGCGCATGAACAAAGAGGCCAACACGAAGCAAGAGCTTCGTCCTTATCTTCGCCTCAGTCGTGCATTGCCGTCAGTAATCTTACTGCTACCTGTACCAAAAGTTTACAGTGCAGGGAATATTCGGTAAAGCTGGAATATTGCGCAAAATGGGCCTGGAAACTGCAGGGAGGACCAATTCTTTTAGCCAATGCAGTGATGTACCATTTATTCACTGCAAAAAAAAACGTAAAAAAAGACGAGATTGTTAGGGAACCCCGAACTTATGCGCTTTTCCGCGCCGACAGTATGTTTCTATAGCAGGAAGAGATGGACACAGAAAATTCATTCAGCCTAATTCGGATGGATGAAGGAGGAGGAGGTAGTGAAGGAAAGGCAAGGAGGCCAACCAGATGCTCGGCCGATTTGCTACCTTATAGAAAAGAACCAAAGAAAGGAGAGAGAGGAAGGTAGCGTTAGTGCGAACGCATGCGCCTCTCCATTGCATCTACAATAGATCAAAGATGTTCTGATGGCCATAAGAAGAACAAGCGCGCTTTAATAATAAGCAGATGCACCGGCCAAAATATGTAAAACGGCAGAGGTCTTGTTAACTTGAGCCTATCTATGGAAGCTTCGCTTGCGTTTAGAAAGGCTCGCAATCAAGCTGACTGCGGCACGCGCGGCGCATGCAGACGGCTTCTTCGGCTTCTTTTGTTTCTTTTCATGTTGTTGTTGTCGTCGTCGTCGTCGTCGTCGTCGTCGCTGTTGTTGTTCTTGTTGTTGTTGTTGTTGCCTGGTGCGTAATCTAGCTCTTCCGGCATCGCTATATTTTTGTATTTGGCGCTACTTTCTGTCGCTTTGGGCAGCACGTTCACACAGCGCATAGTAACGGGCACATGTGCTTTCTTTCATCATTTACTTATTTGTTTATTTATTTATATTTAATTACGTTAATAATTGCCATAACAACAAAATGATGAAGTTCACTAAGGAGGCCGAAGGCAACGTTCAATATGCAGCTGGTAGTTCTAACCATAAAATGATGACTCACTCCAGAGCCTCGGCCGCACTCCACCTCCCTTCCGAGGAAAGCCACTGCCATTGTGGGTCTCCTCCACTTGCACCGTGGTTTGAACGAGGGCTAGCCTGAAATTTAACTTTGCGTCCACTTATTTGAGTGCCATGCGTGTTTCTCATTGTACATCTAATGTTCCATGTCTCTATTTCACTCTTTGAACAATTGACCAACTCAAGTTTTTTTTTTTACATTTTACCGACAAGACTTGCTATCAATATGGCAGATTTAGTTACATCAGCCGTCGCTTTCATTTATAACATGCATTTCTCAACGGGAACGTTTGTACAGGAGGTGCAGTTTATGAGTTTAACTTTATTTTAAATAGCGGAGACAAAAATTATGTACGAAGCTATCATTCTATTTTAATACTGCCACTCTTTTAAGACCTTTAAATTCATGCATGCGAGAATTTTTGATGTTATGAAGAAATTTACTGTCACTAATAATTAATCGTATCATTCTCGCACAGAAAAATTTACCAACTTGACCCTTTTGACACAAAAATAAAGTGTTGTAAAATAATAAGAGAAAACAATTGTAATAGTGGTATGCGTAAATTTTTTGAAAGTGTTTGCATGGGTAAAATGTGTTACACGGCTGAAGAAGCTAGAATGTCATGGAATGAGAGGTACTATACCATAACTTTCTTGACTTCCAACATAAAGTTTTGTAGACAGTATATGCTTATAGCTGACAATGTATCATCCTTTAAATATATAAGCGCTGGAGTCCCTAGAGGCAATATCCTAGGCCGTCTGTTATTTAACTTATGCATAGATGATATTAAGGACACAAATTATGTTGTATATACAGTTGTCGCGACTATTTTATTTTTTAATCAAATATGGCAACTCGTCAGTCAGGTGCAAATGAATGCTTCCGAAATTTCAGCGCATGGAACGAGGGGAATTCATTACAAATTAAATGCGCGAAAACAAACGCTATTGCTTATTCCTTAAACAATCACTTGTCTTACGCACAGATAAACTCAGTCTTGGTCATTCATCTATAGAACTCCTGGATTCCCCAAAGACCCTTGGCCTTTATTTCCATAAAACCTTCTCCAGGGATGCTGACATTAACTTTGATTCGGCAGCTGTCAAAATGCTTAACAAGGAAATTGGAGCGTAAGAAACGTGGATAAAGAAACAGCCAATGGCAGAAATAGTATTGACTACCTATGCTTATGTTATTCCTGTAGAGATAACCATTTATAAGCACAATCCGCATGTTATGTCAAGCTTTTTACCAAGAAGAGGAACAAACAACGTTAACGTTGGTGTGTGACCTTCAAATGAACCCACTCCTTTATCTAGAACAGACATCGATGTCTTACAGACACTCGTCCATCCACTAAGCCTGATATGTGAAGCCTCAAGCACTCCTCCTTCAATCTTATCCATGTAACTTAGTGTGCTATAACTTAGGACAGCACTCGCAGCTCTGGACATGGGCATCCCCATTACTGAAGCGTCCACTGCATCCACTTTCATTTCCATTAATTTATCGTTTCCTTATTTCATTTATTAACCACAAGTAATTTCCCCTATGTTGTCCTTGGTGTGAGTGTTTGATGGCTTCTTATGATATGACTAATAAAATCAGGCCCCTCTTTTAACCCCCTTTCTTCTCGTTTATTACATAACGGGGCTCTCGAATCCGGTTTATTGATGCCTTCAGGTAGCATTAGGGGGTTTATTGACCGGTTGCCTTCACCCAAAAAGATCACGTTCTCATGACGCCTGCGGCAGAAAGGATGTTTCACATCCACCGCCATGGTCTGCGAGTGGTGGCGCTGGCTAACACTCCCAGGATTCTACTAAGAAAATAAATACACGAGAAAGTGGACGGACAAACGGCGCCCTGGTAGCTCAATTGGTACAGCATTGCACGCGAAATTCGAAGATTGTGGCTTCTTTCGCCACCTGCGACAGGTTGTTTTTCATCCACTTTCATTTCCATTAATTTATTGTTTCTTTATTTCATTTATTAGCACAAGTAATTTCCCCTATGCTGTCCTTGGTGTCAGTGTTTGTTGGCTTCTTATGAGACGACTAATAAAATCGCGCCCCTCGGTTAACCCCCTTCCTTCTCGTTTATTTCTGTAGTGTGAGGCATGCGTTCCCGCTCCCTGTAATAGAAACATCAGATAGTCTGGCATACGTATGCTTTTACCTCAAAAGAGTGGTATAGTTATGCACTGTATGCAGTGGCGTAGCTAGGTCATCTGGAACCCGGGGCCCATAGGTCTTCTGTCACCCCCCCACCGGGTGTAGTCAAGGAAGGCGAGGATATCGACAATTTCCGGGTTCCAGCACCAGTGCAGCCGCCTTGGATACCGCGCACGTGCGCCGGATCCCCCTCTCCTTCGCTTTCTTTCCCAGAGATCGCGAATGCAGCAGATATTGGCGGCGAGGAGTTACGGAGTCGCCATCTATCGCAAGCGCTTCGCTGGCGTAGTATGAGGGATCACGCGGCGCGCTCCTCATGTGTTTTGCTGTCAGCGCTCACTGAAAACACCACGCGGGAGCTCTCCCGGAAATTTCTGTAAGTGCTTTCGAAACGAGAGAAGTTTTTTACTGTCTAAATAATAACCTTGGGCAAACTGAAAGCACAGAATCGTTTACAGACGCTATCTCTTTGCCGAATACGTACAGTGAACGCCACTGTGCGCGGTCGCCGCGATGCATCCCGAACCGGCTTCTTGCGTGAAAGGTAGGCAAACCCTGAGAGCAAACTATGTGAAATATGTTCTTATAGTGTTTGTATAACTAAATGGAGCGTAATAGAATGAAGCCTCAATGCAGCGTTCGCACACCTTCGCAGCGACCGACTGCGCGTCTGCATGCTTGTCCGCGCACTGATTCGCCTTCGCTGCGTGCGCGTTTTCGCACCGTGCCATGAGCTTTAGGCCGCAGAATATGAGCATTTGACAGTATGCAAGCAACCATTGTTGCGCGGGCGCTATCAGAGCTGTTCAAAAATAATTTCATTGTATAGACTTCGACGCCTACGGGGACTGTGATGTGCCGTCGCGACGATTCAATCTTTTTCTTTTTCTAAATTCTTGGGCGTTCCAATATTATTTCTCGAGTTTCGTCGCACTATATATTTATCGGTGTTCTCAGCGTGCGATTTTCCGCTGCTTCTTTTTTTATAATCCAGCGCATTAATTCATAACACAAGCATGACCATATGCCATGCTTTTTTTTTAATGTGCTTCTTACCGCTCCCTTTCCCCTCCAGTGAACTTGCCAGTCAAGTTCATAGACCAAACCGTCATGACATTAGTCGGGCAGCGGACTCGGGCGAGCGTCTCAGTGCGCGTTTTCAGAACATCGCAGACCCGGCGCCGTACCAGAAATCTTCCTCGCGTCTGTGCTTGCTGCATACCCGAGTTGTAGCCGATGACTGTTTGCCGGTTTTATGCTTCGCGAGCCAAGCTTCACGCAGCTTCTTGTCCTGCGGCTACGTATGAATAAGGCTGACACCCGGCTCCGTTGCGTACGTCCGGCACTGCGGCACCGAGCAGTAGCCTACCATGTTGCGCGCCTTCAAAGGCAGCCACTACCTATTGTAGTGCTTTCAATCGTTGTAAAGCAGACACTCGAAACGGGAAAATCTCGCCACTAAGTGAGGACCGCTGCGTACGAGGGAACTTAAACTCGCGTTTTCCGCTCGCTTCGGCGCTCCCGAAGGAGCCGACGCGGCCGCTGTGTTCACGTCATCCCTAATAGTACGTACGCCGACGGTGGCGCCAGCTTTCCCAGTGGTGCAGCTTGAGGCCAGTACACGCTGTTTTTTCCTGCGCCAAATAACACAGGGTGCTGCACTGATAACTTGTGATATGCGCATGTGCACATCTTCTGTCAGACTGTAAGGCTTGGCAACCAATACAAATGCGGCATCGTGGCAAATACGGGTCAGGTCACAAGTAAAAAAAAAAAAAAATTATGAAGTTTTAATTACCAATTTTAGCGGCAATATTGCATTTGCAAAATTGAAGCCCGACATTCATATCTCGCCAAACAACTTCACAAAAATCGTCGTAGGTACTATGGCCCGCAGTATTTTGGCTGTGAGCAGCCCTGAACTAAAACGAAAATTAAATTTTGTCTGAGTGACTCTGATCTCCCCACCATATAGCAAAACAGAAAACGCCACCTGCCTCCCTGGTTCGCGGGTGCCAATGTTATGACAATAACGAGTTCTCTTCATTCTGATCAATAAAGCCTTGTTTTTAGTTGCTGCTATACGGACAAACGTGATTATCCGAGCTGCGGTACCACCAAAAGATTGGGAACAGAATGGAGCACGCTTCGCGTCGATTCTTGGCGTCACTATTTAAAAAAAAAAAAAAAAAAAGACCGCGATGATGCTTGTGCCAGCGAAACCTGTTGGTCTGCACTCGCAATGGAGAGGGTGGAGGGATCAACTTCACTGGTCCACTATTTTATATTTCTTTCGCTACTTCCTACTGGGCGCCGCACGCAGTGCCAAAGTACTGTAGGTTGTAGCACCCAAAACGATTTTGTATAAGAAGCTTTTGTTGAGTTAATAATATGACTTTGAGTCCTCAATTCTGGAATTGAAGTGCTTCCTCTATAAGTACTAATTGAGGGATTATTAAGGATATGGTTATTATTATCTGCCATATTTTTCACGCTACCGAATTCCTAGTAATCACAAAGACACATAACTTCATAGAATATCGGGAAATAACCTTACAAAATTAACGTTTTTTGTAAAATTCTGTGCAGCTGACACAGACACTGTACTTGTGACATGAAGTCACACAACAACAACAGTTTTCTTAAACTTTCG
Organism: Dermacentor andersoni; assembly: GCF_023375885.2. Lineage (NCBI taxonomy): Eukaryota > Metazoa > Arthropoda > Arachnida > Ixodida > Ixodidae > Dermacentor > Dermacentor andersoni. The sequence continues at coordinate 137,386,317 of NC_092814.1, forward strand.
AGGGTAAGAAGGAAAGCGTGAAACATAACGGCAGGTTTCGCAGCGGCTTCACGGAGCGAGCGGGAGAGGGGAAGTAAAAGCGAGCTGAACATCGCGGCGCCCGCGACTATATACAGCCTGTTGAGTCATACGCTGCCAAACTCTTCGGCCGCACCGAATCTGAAGACGATCCAGAGAATCCCATTCGCGTCTTTGACGGCCGCATTTATGCAACGTCGCTCTCAACGAACGCTTCGCCGTAAACGCGAGAGCCCGGCGCGCTCTTTGAACGCCCTCTTGCTGCTGTCTTCGTTCGTCTTCGCTGCGCGTTCTGAACAGAAGAGGGACCCAAGAGCCTCAACGCCTTACAACGCCTCACTGTATGTTTAGCGACTCTTGCTCCCAGCATGAACGCACGGCATGAGCGCACCCCACATGAAACGTTCCGCTAAGGCGAATAGTTTAGCGACCATTTTGCGAATTTAATTTTTTAGCCCGCACATTCGTGCAATTATTTCATGGGGTGTTGATAGAGCTGCAGCCAACAATCCGCCTCTTTCACGGCTCCACGGCGCATGCGCCCTGCCCTAGCGGATTAGTCGCAAAACGTTTTGGAAGGGACGCGCGCGTGGCCGCGTGGCCAGATATCGGGGGAAAGTACCCCGGAAAAAAAATAAGAAAGCGCTCGGACGCGCGCTGTTGCAAACGCTCGTGCCATGTACCGCGTTGAAACTCTACTGGTAACTCGACGTCGGTGCGGTGCTGAAAACGTGCGTAAGACTGCAGCTCTACTTTGAAACAGAAAAGGGCCAGGGCTTGTCCGGGCTGCACCGTGAACCAACCACGTAGTTGCCGCCTTGCATTGACGGCTGTCAAATTTATCGATAAACCCCGGCGTTACACTTGGGCGACACTTCAAAAACACGTTGCTGAAGCAGTCTTCTTGCAGCGTCGGCCCACTCTTGCTGGTGGTGGCAGTGCGTGCCTGACTTCATGTACTGTTTTAAGGCGTGGTAACATTGGGTCGATATACGAGACCGACAAGACGCCGACGATTGGCTGACTATTCAGCACTGTATCACTGAGACCATTTGATCCTAATAGGCCGACGACGACGCAACCGACGGGTGCGAGTTGTCATATAGCGCGACGGGTTTTCGTGTCGACAGCACCGACAAAATCAGCGTGCCGACCGTGATAGCTTGACCGAACCCTACGTGATGAGCCGTCGAACCGACAACGCGATAGCTGCAGCTCATTCACTTGTAATTATCCGCGCTCAAAATGCGTCGACATGCCTTCGAAGTTGGAATGCATGAGCTTCAGCCCTCTCAAGCCATGCACGTGAAGTTGAGTCAATGTTGATCCTGTGTAGCGAAGTTTGAGTTAGGCCTGACCCCGTCGAGTTCGTGCACCCGCTGCCGATGGACCTGGACTTGAAAAATAAGCAGTCAGGACGAAGGAAACCACTCTTATAGTTAGGTTGCGGCCCTATAGCGATTTGATAACTACTCTTCACTTCGCACGGCACGTTCACAACAAGCGGCAAGCGGCGACACAGCGCTGTGCCGACATTTCGTACTTTGGTCACCGTTCCCGAACGCTGCCGGTCGCATTGCCGTAGATGGTGCGTCTGTGTGTGTTGTTATGCTAACATTTCTTAATTCAAAAGAAGCATTGTTTACCTCTGCGTCAAACAGGAAAGAAGAGACAGTGCATTCGATACAGCAGCATAAACTCGCTCAGTTAGCAACGGTGTCAGCGATGGCATCCGCCTTTTCGCGAGAGAACTACACGGCATATAAGTGGGGACTTATGCCGAGCACAGTTGTCTCTAATAATACCTTATAGCACGCGCACACTGTAAGTATGATGAAGTTAAACAAAAGCGAGAATCAGTAGTAACAGCCCGTAATATATATGTGTCTGGATCACAGTTGCAGTTTAAGGGACTCGGCCGCTCATACTGACTCGTCTGTATATTTTGCGACGTTTTGAGATTATTTCAGATCAGCGATGCGCCGTTTCTACAATAACCGAAGCTAACAGCGATTTGAAGCTGTAGAAATAAACAAATGCACCGCTTTGGCAAATCCCACGTGGAAGGCTGCGCTCTAAGGCTTCTTGAATATGCGCGCTGTTTAGTGAATGTGTAAAAGGAATACAAAAAGCGATGTGCAATCGCAGACATCAGCGACAACGAACGCAAGGCAGCCGCGTCGGCAGACGGAACTCAGCGTGCCTTTATCGGCCGCGCTGTGACCACAACAGCGCACTCGAGCCTGTTTACCCACTATACTCGATGGGTGAACGACATGCTGCTCCGGAGAAACCATTAATAATTAATCGCGATCCACGAACCACACAACCGACGCACACTCCACATGGGCGTAGCTAGGTACACAAATCAACCGGCGAAATATCCAACACCCTTCCAAAACGTTTCCAGCGGCGTGCGTCAGAGGGCAGCACAGGAAGATGAAAGAGTCGGATTCTTCGGCGCAACGCATCGGGTACATGAGCTCGGGCTACTGGATACCGGAGCATTCTTTGCCATTTGCGCCCAGTCAAGCCGGCGGAAAGAGAGGCGTCTTCAGGCTTATGACACCCCCCTCCCCCCACTGGCCCCTTGCACCCGGGGCCCACGGCCCCCCGGCCCCCCCTGTTGCTACGCCACTGACTGTATGTGGTTCTCTTTTCTTTTTTTCAGGGCTTTGCATATCTAGAATTTTCAACTCTGCAGTAAAAGCGACGTTCAAGGTTCTTAACATTGTGCAATAAGGCATAGCTGTAAAGAATCGCCTAAACGGGGCGATTTATCTTGCTTCGCTCCCTTTCTCTGCTACAAACACCCTTTTCCTTCTTGGGGATGTACTCGCGCACGCGGAAAACAGTCTTACACGGGTAACAGGTGTGTAAATGTGGCAAACGTAAATGTGTCCTCGACACGGCGCGAGGACGAAGACTGGTGTTTTCATGTTTTTCTTTTTTCATTGTCGCGCTCAGGTAGGCGAACACTGTCCCTCTTTTGTTAACCTTTGTGGGGGCTCTTAAGCACTGCAACACTGCAACGTAGCTTTTATTCGTAACTGTTGCTCCTTGCCCAGTACACCAGTTCAGTTATTCCTGTTTGGTGGTGCTGTGTGTACATTCTAGTCTTTTTCACTGCGGGAAACGTTTGTATAATGCTGACTGTATTAAATGCTGGTGCCCTATTTTTTCAGATCTATCTGTGTAGTGTACAGATTACGATGGGGGCATAATGTAAATGCGTTCGTGTAGCCACATTTGGATGCCCATTAAAGATTTCCAGGTGGTCGGTACTATTTTTGTACCTCCAACTAGGTCGTCCCCCTTAGTCTCTGCGTTGCTATGGGACGTTAAATTGAAGAAGTTCACTTATCTCTGCCTCTGTTTCCCTACGTATTAACAGATTAGCAATCGTTTGACCACTACAGGACACATTATAGCGCGATTTACCCCTACCACACGTCAGTGGAGCACATTTGCTGGCAATGGTGATTTTATAGTAGCAGAAAGATTTTATTTGAAAGTAATCTTTCTATATCCATATGTAAGTGTTAAAGCGTTCAAGCTTGAAAAACGGTGTCAATGTCATTCTCCCGTAACAAAAGCATGTTGTCACCCCAGGTGCAAAATTTGCAGGCCTCTTCAAAGTTACGCTAAAATTAAAAGCACAGCAAATGATTGTACACGCAAAGTGAAAACCAGCTTTGCTTGAACTAGTTTCGATGTGATTTATATGCTTGAATGCTCCTTCTGCAAGAAACAACATATCAGTCAAATGGCACAATCGATGAATGTCAGGTTAGACGGACATCGCGCAGACACAGCTAAAAAGCTTCCCAAAGCCGTCGCCGAGCATTTAAGCCAACCAGGTCATAACTATGATGAACTTTAACTCCACATTCTACAGTCAAATTTCCGTTCTGCGCGAGGCAGAAAATACAGAGAATCATACATCATCCTTAAGTTCAAGACATTGCAACCAATAGGCATAAGCGTTTCAAAGGGCGTTTAGACTCTATTCGCTATGCTAAATTTCAAGCTATAGGCAGCAGCAATTAGCTATTTTTTGTTCGGTTGCTTAGTATTCTTTTTCCTTTGCTCCCTTTCTTTTGTTCTTTTATCTGTATATTCATTCCATTTTGTTTATTTTTTTCCTCGACTACCTTTTTCTGCTACTTCTTTTACTCTCTCTTGAAGAGAGACGATAGTCCACTGATTTCCAGCGGAGCCGATAATCTCCCCTTACATGAAAAAAGGAACCTACCGTGACACGTCAATCGACTGACACACAGCGCTACCTACCGACGTTGAATTTTCCACAACCTCGCCGCTAACACACTCTCGGTCGTTGCCTCGCCCACCCACCTTACCTCCTCTCCTCTTTAGAAGAACCCTACCTTTATTTACTGTGCAGTGGAAATCATATGTCACCTTGAAAAAGACAAGTTCACCTGTCGAAACGTTGGCTCTCGCTTTTACCTTCTTGTTTTGCTGATCGTCTTGAATTTCCATCTCCCGCCTTCCCCGTGTTTTCCCTCATTACCTGTTAGTGTGCTACTCACTTTCTGTATGCCCTGCATCCTCAAGTTCGGCAATTCTGCGAGCATTTTGTTCATTGTTTGCTCCGCATTTATAGCAAGCTCATATGCTTTGGGCTCCAGATCAACATGGGTTGTACTTGAATGAAATGGCCAATTTACTGAAACGAGCGTCCCTCAATAAGCCTGCATCTTTCTTCGGCCAACATCGCCTTGTGTAACCGCGCCTAGGTGCAGAAACTTCTCCATATCTCCGAATACACAAAATTCACTAAAACATCATCGCCTGACTGCCGTCATCGGTGTTTCTCATGAAATAATAATGGACAATTTCAAGTGTTCTTCACTAAACTGGGGTGCCTTATTCCGCCGTTAAACTTTTTCTTACGCAAATCTGATCCAGCGTTGTCCTGTCTATGTTACGGTTCGAGTGTAACTCAATCTGTCGAGTATTTCTTTTTCTCTACCACCGCCCTACCTTTAGGACAAACAAAACTTTGAGAAGTTTCATTTCGCCCACTCGGGCTTTAACTATATATATATATATAACTTCGAGCGCCGAATTCTCCTTCTTGGGACGTCTTCGCTGGAATTCAGTCACAACACGGAAGCTTTCTCTCAATTTACAATTTCATTAGGGACCCAACACATTTGCCTTACTAAATTTCTAAAATTATCAATCCTTTACTTATTTTATGATGTTAAATTATTTTATCAGAAATTGTTTTACATGTTTACTTTCATTTCTACGTTTATTTTTCTTTCAGCTACGCCCTGACAGGCGAAGGTTTATTTTGGTTACGAGTTTAATAAAGACACAAATAAATCTGCCTGATTCTTGATCAATGCCCCGAAGCCGGTATGGGACATTGTTTGGAAACAAAAACAAGAAAATGCTGCCATTTTCTTTGCGGTTTACATGAATATTCTGGCGCCGCGATTAAACGTAAGCTGACAATTCGCTTTCTTGGCGCAAGCGTGACGTTATGCCTGGTAAACTGCCGTGAAGACAGCGAACATGACGCTCTTGATCAATCCAAACATTTTCACTGTTCAGTAAAAGTCACCCGTGCAATACGTATGTCAGGTTTGTTTATTGAGCATGCATTTGGTGCTACCCATCTGCTGGTACAAGCTCTCCTCTGGCGCATGTGGCTGGATGCTTCACTTCGACAAACACAATGAGGCGTTGGGACTGGGTGCCAACGTACTTCTTTTGTAGCTCCAGACGACACAATCCACTGATGAGAGGTGTGAAAGGCTGCAGTCTAAAGTCTTAAAGATCATAAGTAGGGAAAACAACGTAACGTCCCGAAGAAGCAAAACAGGACAGAGGTTGTAGTTGTCGCTCCCGATTAATTTCGACAGTACCGGGGTATTTAACGCGCACGTAAATCTAAACATCCCAGCTTTTATTTATTTGTTTTATTTATTTTCAATACTGTTAAGCGCTTACGGGCTGTTACAGAGTGGGAGAACATTTTAAACACAATTCCACAGAAAGCCTTACCAGCCTCTGCTGAAACATTTCGGCTGAGTGGCAACCTGTGAACACATTGGCGATGAGTCTGTTCCATTCAACAATGGTTTGAATGAGACATGAAAACTTGAATGTGTCAACCCTTGGCGTGTAAGGTTGAATGGCATGAGGGTGATTTGTACGAGCTGATACTCGTACTGTTGGCCATAGATATAGGCTTGGACCTATTTTCAAGTTTTTATTATAAAGCTCACACAGGAATTTCAGCTGCGTCATTTTTCTTCGTTAGGACAAGGGTTTTAGACCGGCCCTGTCAAGGAGCGTAGTCACGGATTGTTTTCTGTCGTAGCACGAAAAAAGAAACCTGGCCGCTAGCCTTTGGGCTCTTTCTAATTTACTAATTTCGGTTTGACTGTGAAAGTCCCAAACGATACCTGCATATTCCAGTGCTAGCCTTACTATAGTTTTATATGCCGCGAGTTGGACACCAGGAGTAGGATTCCGTAGCCTCCTTCTTAGGAAACCAAGCTTACGTTGCGCAGATCCGCAAATGTAGTTAATATGTTTGCCCCACCTCAAATTATCGATAATAGTGATTCCGAGGTACTTTACATGCTTGGAACGCTTGACTTCTTTCTGGTTAATGGTATATGAATATTGTAGGGGGGTTTCTTATTTGTAACTGGCATACAGGTAGTTTTTCTAAAATAAATTTATATGTCCCATGTAGCACACCAGTCATTGATAACTTTCAAAGACTCATTCAAAATTCTTTGGTCACTGACACTTTTCACACAACATAACAAAACGCAGTCATCCGCGAACAATCTCACATCAACCATTGTATGGACACAAATTGCGATGTCAATAATGTCGAATAAACATAACACAGGTCCCAAAACTGACCCTTGCGGCACACCAGACGACACGGACAATGTAGATGAATGACTTCTAGATATTTCAACAAATTGGTACCCGTTATGCAAGTAGGCTAGAACCCATTTGATTATCAGAGAATCTACGCCAAGGTAACATACTTTTTCAATCTGTTTCACATGACACACCCTGTCGAAAGCCTTTGACGGGTCTATGGCAATCATATCCATTTGCTGCCGGGAGTCAATTGCTTTTTCAAAGCTATGTAGTGTTTCGAACAGTTGGGTTACTGTCGATAGGCCTTTTCTAAATCCGTGTTGCTTGCTGTAAAACAGGCAATATTTTTCTACATATTCTACTAATCGCTTTGCAACAACATGTTCCAGAATATTACATGCCGTACAAGTGATTGAAATGGGGCAATAATTATCCACATAGAGTTTATTACCTGTTTTAAAGACAGGTGCCACTCTCGCCAGTCGCGTGGCACTTTTCCTTCGCGGAGTGAGAAGTAAAAAATAATAGACAAGAACCTTGATACCCAGTCACAGTAGTGTTTTAAAACTTCATTGGGTATCATATCATTTGGGTATCATATATTTGACTTGTAATGTTTAACGATTACTGTTTCAGGTAAAGGGATTCTCTAAAAGTGGTCAGTGCTGAAAACACAAATATGAAAGCCTAGTGAGAGTGCAGTGCAAACGCTTTAAGCACGACTGTTAAAAAAAAAGTCACTGGATGTAATGACGGCAAAAATGGAGCACTCCGCTTGCCTTTTGGTTTGCATTGAATACGGACGCTCATGGTACTGACAGGTAGGCATACTACAAAAAATGCGGGATGAAAAAAAAACGAGAGAAACGGTTATCAGCATATTTGGCCGTGTTCAGCACACCCGACAATTATGACTACAAATCGCTGCATGGGATATTTTACAGTAAGTCGTAAGATAACATAGTGACTATCTTTGTATATCACAATAGCTTAGTGAAGTTGCGAATACACTACAGGTGTTCCTGCGTGTCACGCCCCCCCCCCCTATACAAACACAATTTAGCTTGCTTTGATATACGTATAGCTACAGATAACCAGAAAAATTATTCGAAAAAATGCTTCCGCTACAGCGTTCAATGATGTCAAGCACATAGTTGTTGAAAATGACAGATTATGAAGCTTAGGCGAACATTATTTTTCGAACGAAGCGTCTCATACATTCACGTTAGAAGTCAAGCCAAACAGCCTGTTTTCAATTTTCTCGAAGGATTACACGCTATTTACTTTTCATTCGGACCTTTTGCGGATTCAATAAGCGTAACAATCAGAAATTTTGAAGAACATTGTTTTATATGTCGAATGTCATCTGATCTAGCATTTTCGTGAAACTTGTCATAGGCGTGCTTATCACCTTATAGGTAATTGGGCATCTCTAACACGTTCCGGGGCTTCATTACAAGGGGCCTAAGGAAAGAAGCGAGATAGAAACTGATGCGCAATGAGGAAATGAACCGGCTCTAAGCACCACATGGGAACAAATGCCGCGCTGATACAAGTACACGTTTTCTCAAACGTCCTCACATTTGGAGACAGGATGTTAGGCAGCAATAAATGACCATCGGTACACCTAGCTGTGCCGCACATTGTGTGGGGTTCCCATCACGTGACACATGGAAGGTCCTCAACTGTTCCTACTTCTCCCGATGAACCGCACCATTGATTGTCTGTCGCACATGTATTGACGGGCACTGGATATTCCTACACAGATTGCGACTGAAATATTTCCCGCTTAACAAGGCATTCACAGCACGGAGGCTCGCACTGGAAATACTGCAGAACAAGGAAAAGGGCGCCTCAGAAACAGCAGCAGCTTACAGATTCTCTTTCTTTTTTGTAATAAACTACCGAAGTTTTAAAGTATACACACAATAAAAGCACAGCATAAAATTCATGTTCGTGGTATTTATACTCATATCGAACGCGTCCGCAACGAACGCCTCTACATTGAAATGACCTGTGTAACGAAGGATTGATTATGTCCCGGCCTAATTGAAATGCTTCATATGTACTGTGAACGGTTTTACAACGAACAGATTAGCCTGTATCACGCAGGGGTTTAGGCAACCCTGACGGCCTATTCGTTGCTGTACATGGAATGCCACGTAGCGGTGCCGCCACTGCACTGCGCATGAGCGGCGCTCTGCTGTAGCACTAACCAGGGCGCTATAGCGATGCACTTGACGAGTGTGCCGATGTGAGCGAGCGTTACCGCACTACTACACTGCTCCGGGAAAACCTAGATTCATACGCTGCTTGCAAGTCAGCAGCGGGTGCGACGGCTGACGAATACATCGCAGTTGATGAAGGCCTGATGATGTAATAGTGACTGGTGACCGACAACGTCTTCAAAGAGATTTAGAGGGTAAAGGACGCGGCTGACAACAAAAGCAACGGTGAGAAAGAGTTTCCAAAACTAACCAATAATTTTTTCAGCGAGGGAGGCGAGAGCCGCATTTATGTTAAATAAACGTTTTCTCTTGTTGAACGCGCTTAGCCTGCTGCACTGTGAGTAGTATGGTGTACGATCTGTATAAGGAAGGGAACTGTACAAGAAAGAATTTTCTAAGTACCAAGCACTTTGTTATAGTGGCGTTTACTGTACATCTTTTGTTTTCTTGTTTAAGACAAAGCAATGCCAAGCTATAGTATAGCAGATGTGGGGTAGCTGTTACTGAATCAGGCTTTCCAAGCACACATTCGTTTCCTCTCGAAATGTAGTAAATACGCGCTGTGTTGACCAGGCGGCTGGCAACATTACAGCATTGGTAAATATTTTACAGCCCAAGTGCAATTTCTCTTCAGAACATATCATATCGATGAATCGAACGTTTAAGTATCAAGGCATTATCAAAATAAACTAAAAGCTTCAGTTGTGTGTTTATTCGCGCTTGTCAAGACGGTTCTTTGACGACCATCTAGTTTTTCTGCCCTTCATTAAGATATAATTTCTTATAACCAGGGCATCTTTAAGTGGTTGCAGCAGCTGTCAGCTCATTATTTGCACGTAATTTTTCACACCGTTATTGGGCATGACGATGGTTTCTTGTACAAGAGCTTATGACAAGGTGTTCTCGCAGCCAGAAATCAAGCCTCTCTTCATAAAATTCTATTTTATTTCACGTAGTTGGCAGGTATCCCAGACTGTACATTGTTTTGGTATATGGACGTACTCGTAACAAAAGCGGTTGTATTGTTTGCACATTCTCATTTCATCCCTTGTATCCGAGGCCACCATAACCGAGGCCACCGTAACCAAGACCTCCGTAGCCTCCACCAAGCCCACTGTGAGCAAGGATCGCACCACCTCCGTGAATTTTGTTGACGTGGTGCACGCTTCTCACTAGGAAAGTGGGCCCTGCCACTGCCTTGGAGAAGGCTGGACCTCCACTGAGTAGAGCGACGCTGCTGCCAACACCAACGCCGCCCACGCCAAGACCACCGTAGCCGAGGCCTCCGTAGCCCAGACCTCCGTAGCCGAGACCTCCGTATCCGAGACCTCCATAGCCGAGACCCCCGTAGCCGAGACCCCCATAGCCGAGGCCACCGTAACCCAGACCACCATAGCCTCCGAGTACGGCTCCCGCAGATGCTGCCGCAACCAAGGCGGTGAAAAACGCAACAGTTGCCTGCGAAACAGAAAACAGAAATTAGCAAAAAGCTAACGTATAAGTCCGTACTTGAGGCGAGGTGAGACTTAAAACTGTGTCGCATTTTCGCGCATTCAGGACTTTCAGTACTCAAGCGCAGTAAAACTGGCTACCAGGCGAATCTGTTCTCACAACGTCATGGCGGTTCCCAGTCAGATTGAAAGGAGCTCAATAGCAGGTGTCTCAAAAGGTTTAGTGGAGAGTCCGCGTTAAATGCTTGCATGCTCACCAGGGCGTTCATGGTTGATCCTCTGACTGCAGTGTCCAAAGTCTTTGAAAGCTAGAGCTAAGCGAACTCTTTTATACTCGAGTGAGTGCACCTCTTTCACGGAGATCGTATTCTCACGACGCGAGCAACAAAAACAACTCGGTGACACTGACGATATCTTGGCTGCAGGTAAAGCAGAGGAAGTGTCTGTTTTTATTTCAATTCTCAGCGTGTAGTTTACTGAAACTGTGACAGGACTGACATGTTATAGGTACTCGAGATAACACGCAAGTTTGGCAAGACACAAAGCAAGCTTGCCACATAGGCTAAGCAGCAAAGAAACAGCACGTGAGGTAGCTTCTAGAGAGAGCGTGCGCAACAACGCCTATAAGGTTACCGGTTGCGTTTTGCGACATGTCTCGTGCATATTGATGCGGTTTCGTAGGCGCCGTACGCGACTACAGTGTCGTATTGCAGGACAGATAGCGGCCGTGAAACAGATCTGTTACACTTTGCTTGTTCGCACGGCCTGCAACGCGTGCATGAGAAACCTTTCCCTCCTTCCGCAAGACTTCCGGTTGAAAACTGTGTGAAGTCGATAGCGTGGCAAAAAGAAGGAAAGAAAGAGGACTTGACCTCCTTTCTCTTTGGGTCATTTGTCGGCCCTTTGGTATAGAAATCGTAGACGGTTGTATAATAACAATGAGCCCGAATCCGAAACGAGGCCGAAAGTGTTAATCAATTTACTGTTCGTAGCGAGCGATCTAAAAAAAGTTTGTCTATCAAATAAGGCTACGATTTTCTATAATATACGCTCTTGTATCTCCAAGCCAGCTTCCGTTTCATTATTACATTTATCTTATTTCCCCCACCCTGAACACTGACCTAGCATTTAGAAGGTCTAAAGGGCAATGCAACACCTCTCTTCGACGTTTGACGTTCTAGTTTCATCATGTGCTTACATTTTGATGCACGTTAGAGAGCCCGAGAGGGTCAAAAATATTTTGGAGCTCTTTCTGGTTCTTAAATATCACTAAGGTTTTGTCATAGCCAAACATAGCCGCTAGCCGTCTTCTGTCGTCATGGCTAATGAGCTCAATCAGGCCCCATGCAGCACATGTGATGTCCTCGCAAATTATTCATGCATGTGCAAACATAAAATGAAAAAGACCTCAGTCCTCAGTTTTTTGTCATGTTGTAATTCGCGATGGCTAAAAGAGTGAAAAAGAGTGCTCGAGAAAGTGAGCGAGAAGAAAGTGAAACTCAGTTTCTAAGTAAAAGCGTATAAACTATAATCCAAATTGATCAAGCGTCTCCAGGGCTGAAGAATTTCTCTCTTGATGCCAGTTTAGATACGAATGCAAGGGCTGGAGATTTTGCACTTAAATTGGCTTTCCACATAGCGAAAAATATATCTGTTGTTTTTTGGATGCTCCCGTGCAAATGACGTAACGTGATATAATGTTAGCATAAGGCATACAGCGAAAACAGAACAAAGGTTTTTAACGTGATTCACTTACCGTGTGCTTCACATAACAAAGTGAAAGAAATAAAAGAGAGAGAACGGTAGCAAACCTTCAGCCATTGTTTCGATATGAACTCCCTCAGGTAGTGGTTATTGGGTGGTTGGCTGGGATCGAGATCGAGAGGAGGCTGCGGTTGCAGAATAATGTATGAATTTGAAGAAGTAAGAATGTGAAAAAATGACAGTCTAAAAATGATATAAAATGATAATTACAAATTATGTGACATTAGAGAAAAAAAGTGTTGTTGATATAAAGTTCTGAATTTATCTACTTTGTGATGTACGCAGCCTCCTTTCTGCATGGTACAGTAATGCATGTTGTCCAATTCGAAGTGCATAGACAGACTTTGGCAATTGCATAGTACCCATGTTTAAGTACACTAGGTTTACTTCGTTCATATGTACAGCTTCAGAGAACCAGAAGTTCGCAGCAGTTGGGCCAAAAACCTATGCTAGCTTTTTTTTGTTCCAGGAGGCCTAAAATGTTATTATCTGAACATATTTGATTAATAAAATATAGGCGCATCCTGTCTAGTTTAGCTTCTTTGGGGTGTTATCACGGTGAGGTTCACTTATGATAAGTGTTTCAAGCTTTGAGGTGTGTAAATTTTGGGATCAAGTTTGGAGAAGTTGTGTACAACAGTCATATTTTCTATTACCATCGTACAGTCTGACAAGGTCCAAGCACCTATCTGCCTAATGTGTGGGCAGCGTGGCCATTGGCATGACCTTAAATATAAAGTTTACTTTAAATACAACGTGTTTGGGTAAATCTATAATTAAGCCACCGGTGATAATCAGGCAATTGCCGTGTTAAAGGCTTCTTGCTTTTCAGGCTCGATGAATCGTTTTGAACTCTGAGGCCAAAACTTTTAAAGTGGATGTCACGACCGAAATGATGTTGTGCCACCTACGAGACTGGAGCGAACGTTTTTTTACCCGTATTTTTTCAGGGCTGCTCTCTCGGACACTTGACGGCTGTGAAACCTGTGAGCTACAATGTAAAAAATTATGTGGGGTGTTTATTCTTGCGGCGCCGTTGTTGGTTGCGACGCCATGAATGCTTTCTACGCTGTTTTCTAGCAACCGTCTGATTATAAAGGGAACATTATTTGTGGGTGTTCTGCTATGGTTGTAGCTGATCACCGTAATTGTCACGTACGCATCTATTGTGCCACCGACCCATCTTCATGAACATGACGACAAAAAGTTCTACCCCAACACACAGCCATCTTGACAAGAACAACTTCAATGCGATGCACATAATGTCATCCTCGTTTGCTATCATACTGCTTGTTGTGGCTTGCGAAATAATTGTACGAAAGCCACTGATTTCAGAATGTGTAGAGCGCAAAACGTGACACTAATGGTGCGGTGCACTTGCTGCTTGATAGCGCGTTTCCTTGCGTGCCTGATTCCCAGATGCAGATTCCTGCAGTGACATTATATTCGAATCTAAGTGGCGCTTGTTCTGAACAAACCTTTGTTTCGCCCTAGAGTGATGCTTGGCGATGACAATGCTGCGGAAAACTGGGTGGCCAGGCGACGAATAAATAACGTTGAATACTATAACGGTCACTGTCTGCGGGAAGGAATGAGTAGGCGAACAGACGGACAAAGCAAACGTAGTTTTGTGAGCTTAATTGCTGTCGCAATGAAAGAGCACCTATACGAAAAGAACATAAATATTTTATTCAAGCATATGATGTACGTAATCATTTATGTTATTCGTCTTGTGACAGTTCAGGAACGCAGCTTCGACATGCTAAACCTTCAATATGTGGCGCATACGTATATCTTCAAGTGCGCGGCTGCGGATCATGAAGAAGATTAATTCTTGCATATAATCCCATCGTTCTTGATTTTAATTTTCGGCGCCGCTTTGATATCCGAGTGACAACAGAAATAATTTTTTTAAGTTCAGTTTGGACAGTAATGAATTGAGATTTCTGCTTGCAACATTTATTTTTTTTTTATACAAAAGGTAGTCGTCGTTATTCTATCAGGAGTTATGCCAGCCAATGTATCGCATAATGAGTCTTGGCGCAAACCAACCGCGAAAAATCGGAGAAGCGTTTAAGATCCTATAAAAACAAAACTTCATTTCTTACGTGCCACTGTTCAAATGGTCCCTGACGTCGCTCAGAATGTATGCGTTCAGCACAAAATTTTGTTTCCTCTCTCACTATGTCACAGCTGTCTAAATTTGTGTCCTTTTTTTGCAATTCTAAATAGTCACCCACTTGTTCTCCTAACCACAAAGAAACGAAGAAACTTTGAGAGGGGAAAGGAAAAAAAAGTAAAGCAATTAGGAGACTCAGTGCGTGCACATCCGTAGAAGACTGTTCACTCACGCATACAGTCACAAGCGCTCATTTGGCCCGGTGGCTTTCAAAAATCGCATTAGAGGTTTGGTGGCTTTGTGCCATACTAGAGTTCATCGGCAAAGGTCCCAGGATCATTGCTTCCAATAACGGTCTTTCGTTTAAGCGGTCGAGATTAGTACTCGGAGCATATCGCTGAGCGTCTAAGGTTTGACAGTGGCAAGAAATTATAAAGAGCGGCATGTGGCGCTGTTTATCATTCCGATTTATATTTGAATACCTGACGTTTTATCTTTTCCTCGAAAGCGGTTCCGCTGTCTGACAAAAGTATCATGTGACAACGGCAGATTTGCAACACATGGGTCCGTTTGAGCATGATTGCACAGGCTCAATCACGCCATGTGCAATGAACAACTACTACAGTTGGGTGGCGGACAAGTTTTCAGAGGCAATGCTGTTGTTCTTGCTTGATGCAGAGATGCAGATTGTTGTATCATTATCTTTCTTTTTCATTTCATTTTGTTCTGATGCCTTGGGGCAAATCTCCAATTACGTAAAAAAGAAGAAAGAAAACTGAGTCTATCGTAAGCTTTTCTCCTCATGAGGAGGAGAGCACCGATCCTGTGATAGCGAAATGCTTCTCCTTCGGGGAGCTGTAGATGAGGCATAGAAATAAATGTTTGCGTATTTCTGAATCATGCGTCGTCTTTGTACACTGGAATAATCATTCTAGTTATGGCATTCTGAAGAACGATAACTTTTGCGACGTATCTCTTGGGATGACGTTTCTTCTCGAGCAGAGCAGATTGGCGGGTTAAGTGGGGCTTTGAATCTTGAACATGGCAGCGTTTGACACAAATAGGATGAAGAGAGCGCTACCGTTTTCAAGATGGAGTATATCAACTAGCCCACCTTGTCCACGGGACTTCTTCCTTCGTCTTGTGTCTGTCTAACGTTGCCGTTTTGAAATATCTTACTCCTCGGAGTAACTTGTCGGTTATTCTTTACTTAAGCTGAAACACTTTTCAAAACATCAGTTTTTTTTTTTTCTACCAACTGAAATAGAAAGGATATATGCGGGCGACGTTCTCTGAAACTGCCTTTTTGTTGTTGTTGTTGTTGTTGTATTTTATTTTTTCACCCGTGCACCATTCAGTGTGCTGTCGTCAGGACGCTCAACTGTTCAAATTAAGATTTCTTTAATGCTAAAGCATCATGTGTAGCATGAGGCGGGAAATCCGGCTTGATCAAGCGATGATACCCGAAATGCCCAACGGCACGAATAGTAAAAACACGTAAAAATGCTCGGATTGACGTCCAATTTCTCAGGGACGTTCCTGTCGAGGAAATGAAGTAATGACTTTGAAAAGAAAATTTCACACATTTGGGTCCGCGAGGGAACCGTACTCAGCCCTCCGGAGCGTGAGACTATCGAGCACGCTTCCCCGACTCCACGGAAGCTCCACCGTTTTGGTTGACTAAAGGTGTGCCTAGTGCGTGCTCCATTGCACATGTCACGTCGCAGTTATCTGGTTGCGACGTTAGAGTGGATTTACGTGGATTGGTAGTTGGTGCAAATTAGAGCAAGGTGAATTAAGGTAGGTTAAGGTAAGGTTGTGAAGGACATGTGACAATGTATGACGACACGTATCACGGACATAACCAATTAATTGTAGAATTCAGTATGCTTTCGCATTCAAATGACGTTAGGATACTTAAGTGACTATCAATTCTTTTTTTTTTCGTTTTTCCCTACGTATAAATTTCAAAATACGCCTGAATTATGAACATCTAACTCTCACAACAGGCATTCATTCTTTTTTTTAGACTTTCCTGCGGACGACTTGAATTCATATGAGCTTGCATACTCTTCGCGGCGCATTCAGGTAGATAAGAACAGCGGTTTACATATGAAGAAGTTGACCCACTTCTTGTAGGACATTCGACCGTGGAGAAGTCCCTGCTGCAATATTCCGGCGACACCCGCACGTGACTTCACTGTCTGGTGCACACAGGTAACGATTGGTAGCGACGCGCCGAACTACAGACCGGAAGTGCTCAGATTTCCCGTATATAATGCACGCGTAGGTGCCACTTGGCCAAGTGACGTAATACACAAGAGTGGACTTGAGCACGATGATCGCACTGGCGAGCCACAAAGTTATTTTTTTCGCGTAATTAGTGGCAGTCGCTCTTATTGAACTTTGCTCAATGGCGACAACAGTTATCTGTAATTTCAGCATTGCGTATCTTGGTGGCTTCCACTCTTTCGTAAATCGATCGCCAAATATATCCACAAGAGCATGACAATATTGTCGCTCAGAAGGTACTGATGAAGAAATGGCATGGAAAGGTTTGTTTATACGATATTTGCAAGCTACTACCTTGATACATAGACAAGATGGTTGTTGGAACTGGAAGATGGTTGACAAGATACATAGACAAGCCGCGGTTGCTGGAACTTCCTGCCTAATTGTCTTTGTGGTTACACAGACTGTGGTATTCGTCGCTGCGCCAAATCACTCCGAAACAGTATTAAAAAGTGAGTTTTACGTATCTTTCCCGTACCTGCGCATATTAGGAAGAAATGGCTCAACATTGTCGAGGTAAATGTGTAATTGAAAAGCTCTTTTCACTGTCCTGGCTCACAGCAGTTACGGAAGCGGTACTTTTCACCGCGCAACGCGTGTTCATTGACGAATGTTTTCCGGTACAGCTGTTCTGTCGGGTTTTCTTTTGCCAGTTTTGTTATATAGCTCCATCAAGCGCTGTGTAACCGCTGTGTGTGTGATCAGAGAACAAAAATTTCCCTCGTCATTCGGCATGAGGTCGTTCCCCACTTCAAGCGGTCTCAAACAAGTTGCTTGCCTTACTAGAGAGAAGGTTATGAGTACTGTCTGACTTCGATGCCTACCTCACTTTGCCTATCTGCGATCACGTAATTACGATCACATATGTTCGTCTACGCCACTTTTTTTTGAAAAATGAAAGGAAACAGCTTTATAATCTAGTATGACACTATCAAGTTTGAACGTGAAGAACATTACATTTATCATTTTACTTCCTGTTCTAACTGCAGCGTGTAGCAGTATTTCTGGTTTAAAAGTAAGCATGGCGGTAAAACTGTTTTGTGCATTTCATCTTCCTGTAGTAAAGCACTTTTCGCACTTTATTGAGTGTTTGATCCTTCTTTTATTTTCACATGAATGGGGGAGGAGGGGAACCACATAATTCTGCCATGATTTACATGTGATGGCCCGTCAAGTAGATATGCATCCGCAGGAAACTCTTTTTTGACAAAATCTGGCAGTAGTTTGGTCATTGAGAGGCCTTTGCGCTTGAATGGCAATCTAAGAATGCACTTCAGAGGTTCACTGTAGTCCGAAAACGCCCTGAGATTAAATTCTTACAAAAACAAACAGCGAATATCAAGAAAGCTCATTGCGGTATAATAGGCTAGCGCAGCCTTATACACAGTGCCGGTGAATTGCGTATAGTCGGCGATTTACCAATGGCGCGAATTCTGCGCCGGAAAAGCAGGAAAACACCCAGCCTTTTTCTCTTTTGAGCCCATAACTGCGCTGCTTTTTCGTCCCACATAACTGCTACGGCCTGCGAGCTTTGTTGCAGTCATTCGTCCCATTTTAACTTCTTGGATTATAGCTTCTCATTTCACGTTTGATGTAACCCTAAAAACAGCAACACTATACAACATAAATATTTACTACTTATGGGGTTTTAACGTTCATCAATCAAATACAGCGTACAACCATTCAATACAGCTTTTCTTCGTTGTCTCATGTTCATTGCGCTGGCTTTCTTTTTATCGACGCATAGGACTTCATTGTTATCACGGCCCCACTGGCAGGCTTCGCTGTCACGGGAGGAGCTACCAGCGGCTCTGGAATCGTATATACACTGGCACCTGGCCTGTACAGACTGAGTGGTGTGGGTGTTCGCGGCAGTGTGGTGCTCCTTAGTGGTGGCATCGGTGGAGCGGGAAAAGTGGCACCTGGTCCAGTTTTCATTGTTCGAACTATGCACCACGTGATCAAGATTCATAACGGAGGAGCAAACGTAGCACACACTGGCCTGATAGGAGGCAACGGTGTGCACGAGTACAGCGGAATGGGGTACGGCATGTGCGCCTTCAACGGCTAGACAAAGGACACATGGAGACTGCTGCTGTTTCCTTGCTACAGAAAGTGATGTAGCCCCTCCAGTGAACGTCATCTAAGGACGCGAGAATCATCAGCAAGAACATTCGATTTTCTTGGAAACCCCTTTAGTATACAGTTATCGGGGCTTGTATTCGGAAAACTTCCCTTGGTTTTTAGCGTTTTCCCGGTTTCCATTTCCGACGTTGGAACGGACGTCACTTACGACATCTACCAGCACGATATTGGTACTACGGCGGCTTCAATTTCTAATCGTTAACAGCACATACAGTGTTTTCAGCGTTATAGCTTTAAAGAAAGTTTGTTATTCTTACCGCTACTTTGTTTTCACTGGAGCTTCGCGACAAGGTTACATTACGGGGGGGGGGGGGGGGGGACAAAAAATTTTATTTACTGCATGCCTCGTTTATATAGCACGATGGCCCCAGGAAACGCTCAGTGCACCACGTGACATATTCCTTTGCTTGGTTAATTTGGACAAAATGAAAAATCATCATTGTATTCACACCGTACTATCGGGCAGGGGAGCAGGTGCTTACACGATGACTAGTTTCAGTGGCTATCAACAATGAAATGTCTCGACTAACCAGAAAAACAACTAGGCCAAGTGATTTAGGCAACCATGTTGTGATATTTGAACAAGAACAAAGGAGTGGTAACTGAAAGAATATACTCTAAAGCTGTTAAGTCTTTGTAGACGCAAAATAAGTTTTGTGATCATGGGCCCTGATCGCTGCCCCTTCAGCGGGCTTTCCTTAAATAGTCTAGCACTTGCGTGTGTACACAACCCCATTTTCATCATAACTGTGACTTTTGCTTCAAAGAAATTGTACTTGCAACCCATCGTTATTTGAGAAATTCTGAAATTTCCCTCTTCCTCTTTTCTTAAATGGTCCGTCACAGGAACCATTGTGACAGTGCGGGTGACTTTATTATGCCAGAGACTTCGTAATTTTCATACACTGCGAACTGACCAAGAGAGTTTTCTGTGCACAAAGGCTTCGAGAGAGATGTGTTAGTTCTTTAACTCTACGAGTTGCGTTAGCACTGCAAATTCGTGACATATGTGATACAATATTTGTTTTAACACCCATTTCACAAGACATGAGCTGAAAGCTTTGCGTATTTGCATCTCTAAATTAGGTATATTTATGTATATTGATCCTCCTTTTTCACATGAAACGACACTTTTGTATTTGCAGTTCTGTAATTTCCATTATAGACTTTGCTTTTCCGCTGGCATTGTTAGTACGCAGAGAGAGAACAACGAAACTGTACGTCTGGAGTCGCTACATATATTTCGTAGTATCCAATGGCAGGAATGCCACCGTGCGAGCAAACGAAATCAGCTAAGTTTATGGCATCAGGCCAGCGCTGGCATCGTCGCTTGTGTTGATGATTAACTTCCGGCAAACACTCCTGATGAGTTTCGCTGCAGTTCGATGGTTTATCTTTACGAAGTATTGGTGTACGCCATTTGTGACTGAGTCTTATGCTAGGCGCGAGGACGTCAATTGCGATTCTTCCCCCCAATAACCATGTGACGGATAACGCTAAATCTTTGGAAGGCTGGCATGAGAGAGGAGAGCCTTAGGTTCGTCCAATCCTTCGTCATCAGCCACGTCGCGTACGTTGCAGCCTACCACAGATGGCTGCAACACGAACGTAACAAAATCAACGTGATCATCAGAAGAGCATACAATACCGCGCTGGGCCTGTTCGAGTCCACGAGCACAACCCGATTGTTACAACTCGGGATACACAATACGCTTGAAGAAATAGCCGAAGCGCAACGCACCTCTCAAATGGAGCGGCTGTCCATGACCAAAGCCGGGAGGAAGATACTGGACGATCTAGGAATAGGATGCTCGAACGAGGTGGAGATGAAGCTCCCCGTCCCCGAAGAAGTCCGACGCCAGACCAGAATCGACCCCATACCGAAGAACATGAATCCCGAGTTCAACAAGGGAAGAAAAGCGGCGTGGGCCAAGGCTCTCATCGACCAGCATGCCAACGACGAACATGCGCGGTACGTGGGCGCAGCCGAATACCAACGGAACGCCTTCGCAGCGGTCGTCATAGAGGCGTCAACCGGCGCCACGAGGATGGCAGTGAGCGTGGGAAGCGCCGGAGCGGAACAAGCGGAGGAGGTAGCCATCGCCCTGGCCATCGCCGACGCAGACTGCCACACGGTGCTGAGCAACTCGAGACAGGTGGTGCGAAACTTCGCCAAAGGCCAAATCTGCAGGGAGGCTGAGCACGTACTGCGAGCGGTCAATCTACAAGACAGAAAAGTAAGACTCAAGTGGTTCCCGGCGCATGCGGGCGACGCGTCGGAACGCAGTGAGAACCACAATGAGACGGCACACGCAGCGGCGCGTGCGCTAACCAACCGCGCCCCGGCGACAGACCGTCCGACGTGGTTCGGAACCAAGGACCGCATGACGGATTACAATGAAATCACGAAGGCCTAACGCCTGGCTCGCAGGACTCTCCCACCCCCGCATCCGAGGCTGAGTCGAGCGGAGGCGGTACTACTGAGACAGCTCCAGACCAGATCGCTACCGAGCCCGAGACTGATGCATCTCATGTACCCCGAGACATATCCGACCGATAAGGGCAGAGTCTGCCGGAGGGAGACGGCAGATTACACGCACATCTTGTGGGATTGCGTTAAAAATCCAGAAGAGGCAAAATAAAGAACGCTCCCACCACGGCTCGAGGCAACCGCGAAGAGCTACGACCGAGACGAACAGCTCTGGGCCGTCCAGCAGATCCTCGGGGTGCTCGAAAGGCAGGGACCCAGCGAGCCGGCAACGGCGAGCGGAGACCCGCGCCGAGTAACGGCGACTTTGTAGATGACGTAGGCCCTCGTCGGGGCGCACGAGCGCCCAACTGCAGGCACAAATAAAGTTGGCTCCAATCCAATCCAATTGGAATGGCGATGTACATAAGCTGCCTATTTAGGTTGCATAAAAAGGGGCATGTCAATTATACGGGATGTTATATCGATGTCATTGTAGCTTCAGTAGCAGTAAAAATAACTACAATTCACTAATGAACTTGCTCTACAGCCTTATAGCGGGTTGAGCTAGTACAGAACTTGTGGTGCCTACCGGTTGCAGTACAACAAAGTTTTGATGTTTTTATCGACGAAGCGCCTCTGTGAACTCTCTTGTTCTGAACTTTTTCTCAATTCATAAAAGAAGTGTGTGAGCAATGAGCGCCCATCGATGTGATTTATAGTCTTCTCGACATTTCGCTTAATCCCTATTATTAAACATGATGAAGCTTTGTAACAAAGTGAGAGCATGAGAAGAAATACCGTTTCCTCACAACGGAGCCTCGTGACTTCGATATAAGCTGGATTAAAGTGTTTAGTTATCGTTAACGCTTAACAAATTAGTCATCTCATAAACAGATACACATGCAGAAGAGCAAAAATTAAATATCCCATGCCGTAAAGTTTGTTGCTGCCACATTGATGATGGAGAAAGACTGACGTCGCTGCTTCTTGGTGTCGAAACGTATAAAGTACCCGAGTAAGAAGTTTGACGGTTGACTAGAGCATTGTTAACTTTTTAAAGCATCTCCTGTAAAAAACTTCCATATCCCTTGTACTATATATTATATGGTCATGTGCGTTTATAAGTCAGTGCTTTTGATGTACAAGTTGTTATTTCAAGGATTCTCCTGTCGAACACAAACAAATTATGGTCCCGCATGTACACTATTTTGTTTGTATGGAAGTTGCTTAAATGCTGAGCTGTGGGAGCACTAGTACGAATTTTTGTTTCACTCGATCGGAAACTATACTAACGCGAGTTTTGAATTGCATCAACGTTTCGGTGAGGCACTTCTAAGCCTCTGCCTGCTGCACTAGAAGCTGAGGCTAAAAGGCTTAATAAAGGCTTCAAGGCGTACTGAAGCAAGAGAAATGTAAAATACAAGTTAAAATAAAATAAGCAGTAAAATGTTCATAAAGCCAAGAATCTGCATTAAGTACTGCTTAAATTGTATCTTCAAGACAGTGAGAGACTATGCCGTATTCTCAAGACAGTATAAGAGAAAAATAAAACGCTTTTTCACAGATTATATACCTACGTATGTATGCATAAATTAGCAAAAATCCAGGGTCACGTTTACAAACCTTTTTCCTTTACAAGTGTTCCTTCCCATTGCCCAGCCTCCTTCGCGTACAATATGTTCAGCATAAGGATTGGTTTGGATTTGTTTTGGGAACAATTATAGTGTAAGTGCTTTTTGTGACTATGGGTCCCAGATATTGAAATTCATAAAAAAAGAAAAGCTTTGATCCACACAAAAAAACTCAGAGAGAGAGAGAGAGTGCATAATACAAATGAGGAAGAAATCAACTAGTTTGCAGTGGACAGCAAGCCATTAGTAATAACGTTAAATGCGTGTACCAATCAGTGTGAATGCCGTATGTAGGATGGACTCCGCAACAGATACAACGACATCCTCTGGATATCCTGCCTGCTTGAGCCGTTCAACCTGATCCTGAAAGCTATTTTCCACTATGTGGTGGCAAGACTTCTGCAGAACGTTCTTTAAGCATGTACTTGCTATCCCCCTATTGAACTGCTTCGAATGTCTGGAACGGTAGAGCAGCAGAGACTTATTTGCTCGTGCCTCATATTTCCAACAAATGTGTGAACCAAAGAAGGTTAGCTTTCAATCCAGGAAATGGATAGATCCATCTTCAGTAAATTCGTTGGTTAGGATCAAAGGACTCAGGCCTGACCTAAAGGTCTCCATTACCTCAGCTACATCACTTGAACTGTGAGTTCTCTCTCCTGCCATGACCAGTAAAGGTCATCCATATAGCGGAATAGCTTTTTTCACGCGGAATACGTCCAAATTTTTAAAGAAGGCTCTGTCATACAGTGACGACAAGAAATCACTCAATACAGGTGCTATGCACGATCCAATACACACCCTTTGCTTTCGTGTGTACACTTTGCTGTCCCAAACTGCCAACATCGAGCTTAAATAAAATGAAAGGAGCTCAAGGAAACTTTCCACATTAACTAGCACACGTATTGTAATGATATGGTACTATCCAGATGTTTGCGTTCCACAACACAGTTAATTAGCTCATCATGAGGTAACAAATAGAATATATATTTTATGTCGCTAGACAATGCACCAAAACACACATCTGAATTCTCTTTCAAACGCGAAATAACGCTGCCAGAATTCCTGATCGAAAATGGGTCATCCGGGCGCAGATAGAAAGCTACTGTTTCGCACCATATTCCTCGCTCCGATGCCATGACGTGTAGCGCGCGCCCAACTTGATGTGTTGTTGCTGCGAAAAGCAATTTTAGTCCGGTAGTCTTACTCTTTTCAATCCAGTTAGACACGTTTGTCAAGTCTAGCTTGTCACACACACTTTTTGCCTGCACCCTTACTTTTTACATCGAAATATCACGGTATTTCTCGAAAATAGCGTTAAGTGCTTCTATTGTCTTTTCTTTAAGGACCCCACTAAGCATGACCGTGAAACCGTCATTTTTATCCGCTGGTAACAGACGTAAGCTGTTATGTGGCAGGAAGGAAACTACTCGCCCAATCGAAATATTCATAGTAGGCTTTTTGCTCCGTAACAACACGTCCATTGCTTCCGCGGTGCACATATCCCATTCGCTGTCTGTAGTAAATATTGCAATTTGTCAAACTGACGTCAACAGTTCTGGAGCTTATCTTTTATGTTCCATCGCATACTTTGGTCGCAGCGCTCGCATGCGCCTTACGTAATCCGGTAGGTGAACACCTTCGGAAGTGTGGACGGTATTCTGTCACCGCAGGCTTTCTTCTAAGGGAAGCTCGCAACACGATGCAGGATAGGCAACAAAAGCACATCCCCATAGGCATCGACACTCTCGTTCAATTCCTGAATCATGTTCCATTTGGCTTGGGGACTGTTTGGGTTACCGTTGATTTGGTTCCTTAGAACGTTCTTATGTGGCGTGGCTCACCCAAGGCACTCCGACCGGAGTATATTGCACATTCCCTTTCCATGGCCTCTGGATGGTATAAAACCTCCGCACAGCTGCCTAAGCCTTTGTGCTTTAGATATATCTTAGAAGGGTACTGGTTTGGGCTAGTTCGTTACAATACATGATGAATCTTATTTACGCACCACTAGGAACAAGAAATAGGAGAATACAGACACAAGCGCAAAATTTCTACTGATTTTAATGATAGGAAGTCGATTGCTTTATATACCTACACAAATATGACGTAACATGAAAGACAGAATAAAATATTGCTATACAATCAGCAAGACAGACTTGCACACATACATTCGCAATAGAAAAATAAATTATAAATAATAAGTATCATACCCAAATCCCAGATGACGATGGCCTACGCATCTATCGTTCCGCTTTCGGAAAATTCGGCCCCGTTAAACTAACTTCTTTTTGTGATATTCCCAATAAATCAACACTGACACAGTTTTTGCCAAGGCAATGAATTTTTCCCGCTTCAATTATCTCGTGTTGTCTGATTAATGTGCTTGGCTAAAACCATGCGCAGTCACTGAACAACGGCTTACAACCGCAATCCCGACAGTGTAAATCCAGGTACCCTTGCACCATCCTGTGTACATTATTGTTATGTTCCCGGAGCCTATCGTTCAGGTATCTGCCCGTTTGGCCAACATACTTTTTCCCGCAGTCAATCAGGATCTCGTATGCCACTTCCTCTGAGCAATTTACGTACTGGTTCCTGTGGTTCTTTGTACACATCGTCGTGACTGTAGTTTTTTCCCCCTTTTTTAACATAGTGACGCTAACGTGTGGGGCGCCGTAAAAAACACCTTTACCCCGACACGGTCTCCAATCTGTTTTAATTAATTAAGACGTCATAAATGTACGGCATTACAGCCGTCCGTCGAGCCCGAGTATTCTCGGGCTCAGACGGCCTCGGTTCAGTACTTCATCCAGACCGCCTGACAGCTCGCAACAAAGACTCAACAACAGATACAACGACACCCCCTGGATATCCTTCCTGCTGGAGCCGTCCAACCCGAGCCTTGAAGCTATTTTAACACTACTGGGTGGCAAGAATTTTACGGGGTATTTAGGTATGTAAGTACTTGTTACCCTCCTTTTCACCAGCTTCGGATGGCTCGAACAGTAGGGCAGCGGAGGCTAATTGCTCATGGCTCGTATTTCCAACAAAGTCCACTGGCACCAAAGTATGCGGTGGAACCTAAGAGGTACGCTTCAGAACTGTTGACGTCAGTTCGACAAATAGGAAGGCGTGCTACAGACAGTGAATGTGATAGTTGCACCGCGGAAAGAGTGAACGTGTTGGTACGGAACAAAATACCTGCTATGAATATTTCGATGAGGCCGAGTAGTCTCCTTCCTGCCGAATAACAACTTACGTGTGTTACCTGCGGATAAAAATGACGGTTTCACGGTCATGCTTAGTGGGGTCTTGAAAGAAAAGACAACCGAAGCACTTGGCACTATTTTCGAGGAATACCGTGATATCTCGATGTAAAAAGTAAGGGCGATGGTAAAAAGTATGTGTTACAAACTATACTTGACAAAAGTGTTTAACTGGATTGAAAAGAGTAACGCGTGTTGTAACGCGCGTTCGTGTCGTCCACTTCTCTTATGTCCGTGTCTGCACGCCTTACTCTTTTTTTTTTCATTATGAATCCTTACCAACTAGCTCAGCTTACTGTCGTTCGAAAAGAGTAAGACTACCGGACTATAATTGCTTTTCGCCGCAAAAACACATCAAGTTGCGCGCGCGCTACACGTCATGGTATCGGAGCGAGGAACATGATGCGAAACAGTTGCTTTCTATCTGCCCCCCAATGACCCATTTTTGATCAGGAATTCTGGAAGCGTTATTTCGCTTTTGAGAAAGAATTCAGATGTGTGTTTTGGTGCAATTGCTACCGGCATAAGAGAGAGAGAGAGAAAGGAAGAAGGAAAGGCAGGGAGGTTAACCAGACTGAGTCCAGTTTGCTACCCTACACGTGGGGAGGGGAATGGCGAGTGAAAGAGAGAAAGAGAGAAAACTTAGGTGTAGGGTGTCTATAGTCGGGCACTCAAGTCTGCTGCCTTCAGGTAGTGAAAGAGCTCTCAAACTGCTTTCTGTGCTAATGAACTGTGAGGCCAGGCTCCCAAGATCTTCGCTTCCGTAAATGGTCAGTCATCCAGTTTATTCAAGGCACACTGGAGAGTCTCACGGTTATTATCGAAGCAAGAACAGCGGCACAGAAAATGACTGATGGTTTCTTCACACTTGCACTTAGCGCACATTGGTGAATCCGCCATTCCAATACGATAGCTGTAAGAGTTGGTGAATGCTACTCCTACCCACAGCTGACACAGCAGGGTTGCGTCACGTCGTGAAAGGTTCGCTGGTAATTTAAGTTTCAGGGATGGGTCGAGGCTGTATAAACGACACTTAGAGTTCTGTGTTGTATGCCAGTAACTGAACGTAATGGAACGAGCGAGACTGCGAAGCTCTCTTGCAGCGTCGACTCTAGGCACCAACACTCCTTATACCGACATAAAAGATCTATTATATTTGTTACCTCTTGATGAGATAATAAAGCGCGTTGAGGAACGCATAGATATAGTCGGTGGCATAATGTTCACAATGCGTACGCTAGTCAATGTGAAAAGCTTCTTGAGTTTCTTTCACTTTATTTAAGCTTGATGTTCGCAGTTTTGGACAGCAAGGTGTACACACAAAAGCAAGGGGTGAGTATTGGACCGTACATATCACCTGTATTGAGTGATTTCTTGTTGGCACTATATGACAGAGCCCTCTTTAAATATTTGGATGCATCCCGCGTGAAAAAAAAAAGTGTTCCGCTATGTGGATGATTTTTTAGTGGTCACGGCAGGAGAACCAACTCACAGTTCAAGCGATGTATATAGCTGAGGTAATGGAGGCCTTTAGGTCAGGCTTGAGCCCTTTGATCGCAACTAACGAAATTACTGAAGATGGGTGTATCCGTTTCCTGGACTTAAAGCTAACCTTCTCCGGTTGACACGTTTGTTGGAAATGTGAACCACAAGCATATAAGTCTCTGCTGCCCTGCTGATCGGGACATTCGAAGCAGGTGAAGAGGGGGATAGCAAGGAGATGCTTAAAGAATGCCCTGCAGAAGTCTTGCCGCCAGGTAGCGCAAAGAAGCTTTCAGGCTCAGGTTGAACTACTCCAGCAGGCAGGATACCCAGGGGATGTCTTTGTATCTGTTGTGGAGTCTTTGTTGTGAGCTGTCAGGTGGTCTGGACGAAATACCAAAACCGAGATGATCTGAGACATAAAAGAGTCGGGCTCGAGTGACGGCTGTAATACCTTACTTTAGTGACGTCTCCCACCGTCTAAAAACGACTGGAGTCAGTGTCGGACTAAAAGTGATTTTTAAAGTACCTACAAGTTAGCCTCACTATGTAAAGAAAAGGGGGGAAACAGTGGAAGCAAGACGACATCTACAAAGAAATACAGGAACCAGTACGTAGAACCCGCAGAAAATGTCGTGTACGACATCCCAGTTCACTGCGGGAAAAAGTTCATAGTCCAAACGGGCAGATGCCTAAAACATAACAGTAATGTACACAGGACGGTGCAAGGACACCTGGATTCGCACTGTTGGGATTGCGGTTGTAAGCGGTTGTTCAGTGACTGCAAGGTTGTAGCCAAGCACAATAATCAGGCAACACGTGAGATAATTGAAGCGGCAAAAATTAATCACCTGGGGAATACCTGCGTCAGTGTTGGTTCAGTAGGACTATCACAAAAAGAAATTAGTTATCTTAACGGTCCCGGATTTCGCGAAAGCGGAGCGGTAGATGTGTCGGCCATCGATATGTCTCCCTTGGGTATCCCAAGTATTATTTAGAATTTATCTCGCTATTGCGAATGCACGTGTGCAAGTCTGTCTTATTGATTGTATATGGTCTGGGCGGCATCCCACTTCTTTGTTTCGCTCAGAAGCCTATGCAAGCGCCTTAGGCAAATTCAGCGTTGGAGTGTAACTCAGATGTTGAACAAATGCAGAGTGTATCTATTACAGGATAGTATCACAGTTCTGCCGGTAAGACCTTCTAGAGTGACGCGCGTATATAAGAAATATTTCTATACAACCCAGGCCCCACTAAGTTTCTCGATATCTTCAATTCTTTGCCAGAACGGATCGCTAGATAAAACTTGACATTATTCAATCTTGTATGTCACGCCACTTTAACTTGCAGATCTCTACAGACAATCAGTTGGAAAAAAATTCAACAAACGTTTTGTTTATCAAAAAATGGTTTTATTTACAGAGCGTGTACAAATTACATTGACCAGATTTCAAGAGATATTCGAAGACTGCTGCACTTCTGGCGACCTTCAACGTGGGGACATGGAGGCTGATACTGAAAAAAATTTAAATAAAGCGCATGTAGCACTAATCATGCAACTTCTTTTCTGATATACGCATGACAAAGCACGGGAATACTTGAGACTTCTTAAATGCACAGGTGTCAGATTTTACTTCCCCAAGTCGAAGTTTGCGTTTGAAAGGAGTCCTAGCGATTGCTTACGGAGTAGTTTGTCATCTTCGAATTTTATCTTGTACGCCGAAATCTAATGAAACAACAATATATGTTTTCCACTACATAAGTAGTATTGAATGGAAATATTTGCTGTCACTAATGTAACCAATGTAGTTTCGCGCCGGTTAGTAAGCGTCAGCTGTGTGCATTAGGGAAGCAAGGTATAAAATAGGATTTTTAGGAAACCTATTGATTGTACTGGCTCATTTGTACAAAAGAAAGCAAAAGGCACATTAGCTAAACATTTTATATACTACAATCAAGTTGGAATATCCATTCTCCTTGCTTAATAAGATCTTGCTTCCTAACATTCTGAATTACCTACGGGAATACATAATCAGGCCTGCCTCTCAGACGGAAATTTATAATACCTAATGTTTTCCACCATGCCATGCTCGCACAATTGTGGTTATCAGTACACAAGCAGCTTTGGTTTCCCAACATATAGAAATTGTTATCTATCAAAACATAAGTTTTAAAAAATGGTGCACTCGTGTTCATATCGTCACTCACCACATCTTGTTGGTTATCCATAAAGGCCAGTTATTGCAATTTCTTCTACCAGCCTTTGAGGCCATATCCGCCACCGTAGCCTCCTCCGTAGCTACCTCCGTAGCCTCCACCGTAGCCTCCTCCAAATCCACCTCCAAGTCCGCCTCCAAATCCTCCACCGAAACCGCCACCGTAGCCTCCTCCAGAGCCGCCAATGCCACTGTGGGCCACGAGAGCGCCTCCTCCGTGAATTTTGTTCACGTGGTGCACAGTCTTCACCAGGAACGCTGGCCCAGCCACCACTTTTCCACCTCCAGCAGCCCCACCATTAAGAAGCACCACACTGCTGCCTACGCCGACTCCTCCAACGCCTCCACCAAAACCACCTCCGTAGCCACCTCCGTATCCACCTCCGTATCCACCTCCGTATCCTCCTCCGTATCCTCCTCCGTATCCCCCTCCGTATCCACCATATCCACCACCTCCAAGGAAGCCAGCGAGGACTCCATTCATGACCATCGCCACGAAGACAACGGAGACGCACTGAAATTAGGTAAAATTACGATACATGAAAACGGTCTTTTAAATTTATAAAGCTGTCCCTTGTGAGATGTATTTTCATGCAGTCCTTAATCTTAGTCGATGTAGCCACGGTACTACATATTTTTATTGTATAACGCAGAAAAAGAACTGTTGAGCACGCGCTCTATTAAACACTTGTAACAAGGACAAGGGCTCGAGCAATGCTGAACTGCGCATAGGTTTCAAAAACCTTGCAAAATGTTGTTCCTAAAATGAAACCTTCATATGAGGCCATTTCCGATCAACATTGCATTTCGTTGGCTTCTCCCAATCAATCGCACACCTATTACAATCTGTTTGCATGATGATGACGGGGGTGATCTGGTTTTTGGAAGTGCTACAATGTGTGTTCCGTATTACAAAGATGATTGTGCCGCTGTTTCGTTAACACATTGTCTGGGGTGGCGAAGTACGTTGCTTGAATGGCAATACAGAAATGTTCAAAAACGCGATTCTCGTGCTGTAGAGCTGTACTGTAGATACTAGGCCGCGATAGCGCTGCGTTCATGTTCTCCCCACCTTCTTCTCTCTACTCCGGCAGGTTAAGCTGCCGTTCTTTTCCAACACGTTAATCCTTTGACCATGATTTCTAGAACAACACAACTTGCTGTGTTGCTAAAGTTCGAGATTAAAATTCTAGAACGACAGCGTAAAACAGTTGAAAATGCAGTTTTCTATTCACGCATGGTCAGATTTCAGGTTTTAGTTTACCTACAAGCTTAAATCTGAAATCTTTTTCATCGCCCGTTAAGGTTGGAGCGACACCCTGGCTGATACCAATATCGTAATCATGGGGAGCACGTAGTGAAATTGCTCTTCTGGATATTGCAAGTGCGTCTATGGTTTCTCGTGTTGGGCTTACTCCTTGCACCTCCAATCATCATGACCAAGAAAATCGCTTTCTCATGGTTGAACTCACCAAAGCCTTCATCGTTGTTTCTCAGCGGTGCTGGTGCTTGTCTTGCCTGAAGCCGAGTGCTGCAGCCTTATATACTGTTTGCCGAGACTCGTTTACATATGGCGATTCCGCGAGTTATATTGGTCAATACCCCATCGTACATTTTAAAACCCTCGCTCCTTTCGTCCCAACTGCTGGAATAACCTTCCGTATGAATATGGATTCGCCAAAAAAAGAAGTTACGATCATTTCACTGTTCCGCAGGCGTTCTGGAACTGAAAGACCACGCGGACGTATTTTTGTTCGTATTTGCTGCAGGTTAAATATATATATGCAAATATAAAACGAACAGCGACATATTCAGCGCAGCCAAGGCAGTTACGCTGCGCAGTTCCACCCCGAAAGTACACAAATAGAGCACCATTTTCTGTTCATTTACTGTTATTGTGTTCTAGCGTAGGCAGGCCTCCCGTAGATATACTTATGCAGATCATGCCGTTATCGCCACTAGTATCAAGTAGAGCGGCGCATCGTTTCTTTTTTTATTATTATTAATCGACCAAAAGACCCCGCACTTCGAGCGCGACTGCAGCATGCCAGCGCTCGATTTAGATCAGCCGCGGCACCGGCTCTTCCTCGACCAGGACCATCTCGGAATGTGGCATATCCTCGTGGACGATGACGCTTGCGGAACACGTCCGCACAAGAGAGAAAACCCCCGGTCACCGCAGCTGGGGTCTATTCGTGAAAAGCTCCCCGGTCCTGTGCCTTCCATCCAGGAGGAAACGGTCACAATTACGATAAGATCACTCGGAGCAAGTAATGATTTCACTCATAACATTTAACGGCGTTGACTCCGTTAATGTAAGCGTGTGATAATATTCGAGTGTTTAAAACAATGAATCCAATATTGTCCTATTCAATTTTATCCTGGAATCAATTAGTCACTATTCGATTAGGTCGCCGAAATGAATAGTCACGATTTGAAAATGCGAATAGTTATCGAATAGTAGTCGAATATCTTACGCCGTCATCTGTACACAATCAAACGTCAAATTGACACAATAGTGCGATAACTTTCATCTAATACACAATGAACATGACAGTGGGAAGCACGCTGCGTGGTTCAGACAGCGGGATGTTTCCGGCTAAACACCGTCACTCGCAATAAAATGCTGTTTAGATATGCCATTCGGCAGTTAATATATTTTGATACTATTTAAAGGCGCAGCACCTGTGTGCTCATATCGGATTATACGTACACGTATACATTTCCCCTTAACGCACATTGTACAATGGTGGCCCCATCTGCCGTGACCGTTCGAACTAGAGGAAAAGCGCCTTTTTTCCGCCCTTATATCGCCGCTGACAGCACATATTTCTTATTACACTCTGTGCATACCTTCGTGCCTAAATCAGGAATATGTACGTCTGCAGCCACGAAGGCTCCTTTTCTAAACTTTATATGTGTATTGGCGTATGACCGCGTATGTCCCGCAGAGCCCCGAATTTGCGAACAAACTGCTTAGTTATTTGTTTCTAATGCTCCATTTGTTCCTTCACTGAAGCGTTCTTTAAAGTATATTGTGCAATGACAAAAACATTCTATTGTTGTGAATACCAGGATGTGAAAATTGCTTGCTATTAATATTGAGAAGACAGTTGATTATTCGCAAACTATTCGAAAGATGTTCGACTCAATTCACTGTTCTATTCATATTCGAATTGGTGTTAAAAATTGCCATTCGATCACTTGTACTCATTACACAAACACACAGCACCTTAGAGGACTGCTAGGTTCCTTTTGCATTCAGTTGTGTTCAAGTTAACCACTGTTAGATTCATAACGTCTTCTTGCTGTATATGACACCTGTGCCTATGATATTCATACATATCGTAGTATGTGCTTGACATTTGCCGTAGAGGTTGGCACTGCCGATCAACTAATACCCTTAACGGGGGCACGCTTGCAGAAACGCCCTCTCCAACATATTTCGGTAATTGAACGAGCATTTTGAATCGCTGAAATCTTTGGGTGGGTGCCTTTTGCATGCAATACATATCACTATTTTATCTTTTAATGCAATCCGGACCATGTGACAGATGTATTGTTATACGTACCTTCTTCAAGAAGTCATGAAGCTAGTGTGGCACGCTGGACGAGGAAATAACTTTATTGTGTGCCCAGCGAGATGGCGGGGAGGGCCAAAGGCCCCGCCTAGGTGACGGCCAGGAGTTCGTGGGTCCTGGCGGCATCCTCGACACGCTGGATGGCCCATAGTTGATCCTCGAGGGCGGGACTGAGCAGCGCGGCCTCCCAGCACGTGCGAAGGCTGCGTTCTTGTTATTGTTACCTATCCCTCGCATTCCCATAATATATGCTCCAGAGTGGCTCTGGATTCACATGTGTCGCATTTCTACGTTTGATATATATCCGGATATATGATGTGCGAGGGCGCAGGGTTCGGATGCGTCCTAGTTTGTAAATGCCGCCATACGACAGACTGTTTATTTGTCGATTTTGGGTGAGGTCGCGGGAATATGCGCCTCTGTAACCTATGGTGTCTGGTGATGTCATTATATGTGGTCATTCTGTCCTCCCACTCCCACTCATTTACTGCACCGTCACGTCCGGAGGGTGTCGGGGCGTCACTTGCGACCGCGGCTCGGTCCGTAAGCCCTCGAGTCGCGTCGCGTGCCTCCTCGTTGTTGCCGTCCTCCGCGAGGGCGTGAGCAGGTGTCCATGTTATGTATATCTTTCTTTTGCAATATTCACCTCCTGCAAGAAGAATGCGTAGTGCCTCCGCGGAGATTCGGCCGTTCGCAAAGTTTCTTACTGCCGTCTGAGAGTCGCTGACTATCACGGTTGTGTTAGTCTGAGCTACTGCGAGCGCTATGGATATACTTATTCCGCTGTATTGTTACTTGTGGTGCGTAGGGTCCGCATGTATTACACTGTTTCTGGCTATCGATTACGAATGCCGTAAACCCCCGCCTGCGATTGTATCGAGCCGCGTCTACGAAGACTGCGTCCTTGTCGGTGCCAAATTTCTTCTGTATCTGCTTCGCTCTGTTCTATCGTCTGTCCTTATTGTGTCCTGGGTGCATGTTATTTAGTATGGGGGGGGGGGGGGGTACTACCATTGTTTCCTTCGTCTTTCTCGGGATGTCCACCTTGACATCGTGCTATGCGTGGTAACCTATGTCTCTCTAAGACTAGAGTAGGCAGACACACCTCTCTAGGGTGTGTCTGCCTACTCTAGTCTTAGAGAGGCGTTCATATTGTGCCGTACATTGCGCTTCAATGAGCTCGTCTATCGTGTTGTGTAGGCCTAATTGTAGCAACTTGTCCGTGCTGGTGCTGATCGGTAGTCCTATGGCTAGTTTGTATATTTTCCGAATGAGGCATTCTAGTTTGATCTTTTCCGCGACCTGCCATTTCAAGTATGGCGCTACGTATACTATTCTACTTGTGACGAAGGACTGTATTAACCTGATCGTGTTCTCCTCTCTCATCCCGCTGTGTTTGTTTGCTATCTTTTTGATTAGCCTCATGATTTGCGCTACAGTTCCCTCCAGTCTCCTGAGGGTTTCTCCGTTGTTGCCCTTGGCTTCGATGAGGAGCCCCAATACCCTGATCCTGTCGACCTTGGGTATGGGTTTCCCATCGGCCGTCTTTAACTATATCTCTTCTCTATAACTGAGGTCTTCCCTGTAGTTGCCTGTTTTGCGACCTCTGCGAGTCAGTCTGTACAGCAACAGCTCCGATTTCTCTGCCGAGCAGGTTAGCCCTGTCCCCTCTAGATATCGTTCGATTGTTTCGACCGCTGTTTGAAGCATTTGTTCGATTTGCCCTTCACTTCCGTTTCTCACCCATAGGGCGATATCGTCTGTGCATAAGGTAGGATTGAGTCCCTCGATTTCTTGTATCTTGGCTGGCAGCCCGACTAGCGCCAGATTGAATAGCACCGGTGATAATACTGAGCCCTTTGACGTATACCTGCGCTGCCTATCTCGATCTCCTCCGAAACTAGGTCAGCTATCGTGATCTTTGCCTTTCTGCCCGTTAGGAAATTGCGTACGTAATCGTGCTTCCGTTTTCCCAGTCCTAGTTCTCCTTCTCTATCTAGTATTGTTGCATGTGTTACGTTATCAAAGGCCTTTCTTAGGTCCAACCCGAGAATTGCCTTTGTCGACCTTCCCTGATATTCTACGATCTGATGTTTTAGTTGTAACATAGCGTCCTGTGCTGAGAGGGTTCTCCTGAATCCCATCATCATGGGTGGGAGGGCGTCCCAGTCCTCGAGGTAGGTGGTTATCCTCGCTAGGACCACGTGCTCCATGAGTTTCCCCACGCAAGAAGTGAGAGATATGGGTCTCAAGTTCTCAATCTGCAGTTGCTTGCGCGGTTTAGGTATTAACACGATTTGTGCCGCCTTCCACAGCTGCGGAATCTGCCCTGCCTCTCAGCATTCGTTAATGTATTGTGTTAACTTAGTGATCGTAAAAATTCCTTAGCGCCTTGTTCGTTACCCCGTCTATTCCGGGTGCCGACTTGGTATTGAGTTTCTGTAGGGCTGCCCTGACCTCTGACTCGCGGATCTTGTTGTCTAATTTGTCATTTGCCCGCTCTCTGTGTAGTCAGAGTGTATGACGGGCATCGTTTGCGAGATGTATCTTTTCTCGATTTCCTTGAGGAAGTCCTGCTCTGTCACTCGGTACGCTTGTATTAGCCGATTTGTATTTTGCCTATGTGCCGACTTGGTCCGGTCCGGGTCTAACAAATATCAAAGGTTGTTCCACGTTTTTGTCATTCCTATCAGACTTTCCATGTCGTGGCATGTTTCCTCCCACTGTTGTCCGCATAGCTGCTGGACGTACTGCTCTATGTCCCTGTTCAATTTGGATATCCTTCTAGGAAGCATCCGGTTGTGTTTTTGTTTATTCCATCTCCGCTGCAACCCTACCTTAGCTTCCCACATGTGTAGAAGCTTATTGTCTACGTTCTCTAAATGCGCTTCCGGCTGAACCGTTTTCGTGGCTGCCGCCACATCTCCCTTTAGTTTTTCGGTCCATTTCTCAATACCTAGAGTCGTGTCAGCGGCTTCCTCCCTTATTTTCCTGAATTGGTCCCAGTCGACAATATTAAGTTGTCTACCCTTTGTCTTGCGCAGTCCTGCCCTTACCGTTATTTCTAGTATATTTTGATTGCTCCTAAAGTCGTGTTGCGTATTTGTCCACTGCGTGTCCCTTATGTCCTTGGTGAATGTTGAATCTGGCTAGTATCCGCGCAAACGCTGGTACCTATTCTCGGGGGAACCGATGGGTTGGTCACGAGGTCATGCCTTCTTGTTGCGCGTCTAGCCAGAGGTTTTCTTTTTTTTTAACCAAGTATAACTCGATTCTAAAGCGAAGCATTATTCAGATCGATCCCGGGGTTTCTTCGTACTTCGGGCCGATTGGTTTAATTCTGACCTACATGGTTGTAGCCGTGAGTGCATCTCTATTTTACATAATCGATCAACAAATGCGGATTAAACCCTGTGCATATGTAGTCAGTTCACGTGTATCTCTAAATCAAACTGCCATCTTATTGGAAAAGTGCACAATATTCAAAAGCCTTATTTTCCCTAAAATTTTTATATTTGGGCTACCCCATTCTTGCACCACTCCTCGCCATTATCCCTCGACAAGCATCAATCATCGCCTTCGTCCTCGTCACATCGAGGCGTCTACGTCGCTCAATGTGCGTCCAACTGAATTGGTGTTTGCAGTTCACCATAGCTCGTGAACGTACGAGTATAAACATGAGATTTAGGTCGTGTCGTGTGCGGTGAATGAATGAATGAATTAATTATTAATTAATTAATTAATGACTTTATTTCCCATCAAACGAATTCCATGGTGGGGTTCTAGGTAAAATGTTGCGCGCAGGCAACTTGAACAGCCCAAAAACACTGCTGCATGACACCATAAACATAAACGTGGCATAGGGTATTACGTTTTATAGCATGAAAATAAAGACAATTGTAGGCATCGCAGTTCCTTTACAGCATTAACTCACCACTTCAGGAAAGCTTCAGATATGTTCCAACAATGTGCCTTCGGTCCTAATTTTTTATATCTATTTATAATCATTATTCATGGATTCCGTCAGTCACTGTTGGAATGCTTTACGAAGCAACCCTATTGCTACATGATTAGGTTTTCAACTATGGAATCCTCTTCTCACTGAAAAAAAAGTATAATTTAGAATTTCAACTTAATTGCTTATCTGATGAAAGTTATCTACTGTGCAAAAAGGCCTTGGCAGCAGAACGACAATTTAGTACTCTGTCAGGGACTGATCGATGTGGTTACAGCGTATTAATCGTGATATTCGCAAGATAATCGGCACTCTTGAGCTGGCGTAATCACCCCATGCGCTGCATCCAAAAGAAGCAAGCATGCGAGCGGACAGAGTTTAAGCGAGATCGCGGCTTGATAAAAACGCTCGCTTCACGCTCGCGCGACAGTGAGGCGTAAATTCCTAATCATTCGTACGCGTCTGCTAAAGGCGTGACATTTGCGGCATTCCACAGTTCTGTTTCGGTTTTCGAAGTGAAAGTGTGCGGAACGCAGAAAGCAGCAGCGGCGGCTTTTTTAATATCTAGAACCGGTTATGCCAGGACGACTGGCTTTAAATATTAGAACCAATCGTCTTGACTCTGCGCCAAGCATGCTATCTTGACACAGTGCCAGTAATGTTGTTACCTGTAGACTGGGGTGCCTACATGTCTAGTGCCAGTGCAAGCCAAACTGACGGAAAATATTACTGGCAGCATTTCAGAAAGGCTCCGGAGATGGGGTCTATGCTCGACCAGTGGGCTTCTATTTTCATGATTTCGCTTATCTCGAAACTCCTTTTATCTCGATTTTTTTTCCAGTTTGTACAACTTTGAGTTGATAAGGGTTCACTGCATAGTCTAAGAGAGAGAGCGAGACAAGAAAGAGAGAAAGCTAGGATGTTAATCAGAAAAGCTTCTGATTGGCTACCCTACACTGAGCGGAGGGAGGGGACTGATGTGGGGCAATAGAAAGAAGAGAAAAAGGAAGGATGGTAATAAGTGGTGAATCCCTAAAGATTGCCAGGCGCATCATAATAAGCTGTAATGATGAGTGAAAAAATTATTTCATGCCACAAAAAAATGGCAATAATGTTGAGTATTTGTAAATACAGCCATGCCGCAATATAGTTCAAACCAATAGCACTATGCGGACAGGTACAGGAAGCAAAGATTTGGTTCTCTGTAAGAAAATTGATCAATTTGTGGCACAATAAAGGCGGGAAATAGATATAGGGGTTAATTCGGAGGACTTTAAGCTTGAGCTGGACGTTCATCTTGTGCAAAGTATAGCACACGGAAACCAGAAAAGCCCGTATATACAAATTTGGTAGGCTTATCTGAAGGGCAACTCGTTTTGCACTCGGTGTGCCTTAATACGCCACCTCCCATCTCGATCAAAAATCAGATTCACTCGACACTGCATGAAGGGGAAAAATCTGGATGCGTAGGCAACCACATCTCCATAGACTGCAGGTATGACCGCAAGTCAGAGGCTTCCTCAACGAGCAAGGTTATCAAGTAGACAATCTTCCTACAATAATTTTTCATCAACTGACCTGTCAAAGTCTCCACAATGTCTCAGTGCTCTCAATTGGAAACGTGGGACTAGCCTTATAACAGAAAACAGGAAATCACAGTGAAAGCAAGCTAGGGTATAGTATTCAATAGCCCTGTACATGAGCCTAATTATGCATAACACAACTGTAGTAACCCCCTCGTCTCATGTGCATTGTAAAAAAAAAAAGTTCGGCAGGGGTGTTAATCTCTTGTAACACAAGAACGCGAAAGCCTCCTGCACATTTGGTAATGCATGAAGTTATACAATCGGGGTATACAGCGGCATGCGCTTCTTCCGCAGTGGGGTACTGACACGGCTGTCCTCGCGAGCCGCAAGAAAGTGCACGCCCCTCCATCGTTCGCCGCCGACAACCGCCGCCGCTCCGACTGTGACGTCAGTGCAACACCTGGCGCGAGAACAACACCTGGCGCGACAGAAATCACTAAACTTAAAATTCGCCAAACAATCCAGACGTCTTACGTGTGGGAATGCGAAAGCATACTGTTTGTACACCTCAGAACGTCATCAACGCGCTTATATTATGCACTCATGACGTGGCGCCACCTCCTCTGCACCGTCACGTGCGCCGTCCATTGATGCCTGGTGCTCTTTGGCCATACCTGGCCCTTGCGCCAATAAAAACCATTTATTCATTCATTCCCATTGATGCATGCACAAGTGAACGAGCCGGCCGCGACATGACGCGTGCAATCAGGCACGCATTAGGCACACGTTCAGTACGACAGAGTCGTGGAGCAGCCGTAGCTTCTGGTAAGCGTACTCGTCTCGCACCCCGGAGGGCGGGGCTCGATTCCCCCCTAGGCCGAAATGCATCAAATGTTCTTTTCAAATCCACTACTTTACTTTGTTTGCAGGAACCTCCCTGAGAAATGTGACCTCAAGCATTTTTTGACGTGTTTTTATTGTTTGCTGCGTCGACCATCTTTAGTCACGATACACTTTTGACAAGGGCACCGCCGACATAGACACCCAGGGCTTTCACCTTAAGAGGAAGCTTTAGCTCGGGTGCCCCTATCTGAATACATGTAAAAGGAGAATTCGTTTTTCTCGGCAACCACAGCACGAAATGTGCTGTGGTTGCCGTGGTTGCCTATTAAACATTGGCAAAAATCGAAAATTTTCAAGAAACGAGACTATCAAGTTTACAACTCTGTAACTCAACAACGAAAAATGATAATACGATTCTGTGAATTGCATCGAATAGTACATCTAAAGCGGACAAAATCGATATGTTACACATGAATCTCAAGAAATTTAGTAAAATGGAAATACAGCTTTTGCAGAACCCTTGTAACCAATATAACAAATTCAGGTATGATGTAAAATGACATATCAAATTTGTCCGCTTTGAATGATCTAATGGATGCTGTTTACATAACCGCGATATCTGTTCTTGATGCAAATCTATGAATGTGTAAACTTCGTGCTTCTATTCTTTTCAAACTGTCGAATATATAAAAATCTGTTTAACAAAATTCAAGCCCTAAATCGAGATTCGGCCTCCAACAGTCACTAGACTTTAGCTCTCTCTTTCAAATGCAACAGATCTCATTAAAATCGGTCCAGGGGTTATCTCAGAAAGACGTTGTTGCGTTTTACATGTATTTGAATAGGCGGCGTCGGAGTTAGGCCCGAGCTAAAGCTTCCTCTTAAACAATTTTGTGCACACATTTCACATATGCTGCGTCAGCTCTTCCACATGAATCATCACCACGTATGACAATATCAAACGAATAGGAAATCAAGTTACAAAGAGCATACTGATAATGAACTGTTTTTTATTGAGCTGTACAATTAATACTAGATTAGGGTTAAATTTGTAATTAGCTTAATATTTTAATGAATGAAGAGACCATTGGCAGTTAAGCACGCGGGAAATGCGCACGTGGCAAGTTCAGACCTGATAGGCGTCAAAGTTAACTTTTCATCCACTCATCGTTTCCTTTTCTGTTAATAAAAAATGATAAGTCGCAGTTTTGTCTCAAAGACGAAGCATCGATTGCGATGGAAAATAGTGGACAGCTATACGAAGTAAGGATAGTAGTTTTATCGGCCGTATAAACTTGTAAACTT
The DNA here is from genome assembly GCF_023375885.2 of Dermacentor andersoni. Taxonomy (NCBI): domain Eukaryota; kingdom Metazoa; phylum Arthropoda; class Arachnida; order Ixodida; family Ixodidae; genus Dermacentor; species Dermacentor andersoni. The sequence goes on from NC_092814.1 coordinate 137,427,494, forward strand.
AGGCACACAAGAGAGAGAGAGAGAGAGAGAAAATGATAAATGAAAGGTAGGGAGGTTAACCAGGACTGAGCCCGGTTGGCTACCCTACACTGGGGAAAGGGAAAGGGGGACGGCAAGATTAAAAAAAAGAGAGAGAGAAAGTCCACTGGAAATATCAGTCGGTCACTCAGTCCGGATCACAGACGCTGACTCAATCCGGTCGCTTTCAAATATCGCAGCAGCGCTTTTGTGGCCTTTTGTAGCTGTGATATGCGAGGCCATGATCCCAAGATCTTGTAGGCACACAAACTAAATTAACAAGCATGGTGTCCCGCGCACACAAGCCAACATGGACACATTTCACTCGATGACCGCGGACACTCGCTGTCGAAACGCTGGCGTGAGGAAACGCGGCGGCAGCAGCGAGCGAAGTGTCCTTCGTGCTGTCTATCGCTTGAGCGCAAAGTGAACGCCGAGAACACGGCACGCACAAGTTACAAGCCCCCGCCGCAACTAGACTCTGCACCCAACGCAGATCGCTCTGAAGATAGGGCCACGGGACTGCGCGCAGCAGCCACATGCACAGTTGCAGCCGGAGTACAATGCCACCACCCCCCCTTCCCTGCCCTCCTCCTTCTGGGGCTTCGCAACGTTAGGTGCCTCGTGCGTGACGGAAGACCTGCGCTCTTCCTCTCCGTTTTCGTCCTTTTTGACGCGGGCGAGATTGAGCTGCGATCGTCGGCTGCCCTCGCGCTTTCACTCGCACGTGTAGGGCACGCGGCAACGGTGTACGGCAACGGCAACGGTGTCCAACCCTGCGGAGCAATTTTTGCGGCGAGGTTTTGTTTCGTCAGTCGGTAACTGGCCTGAATATTGTCGTGTCGGAAGTGCGGAAAAAATGGAGAAAAGGACCAGTATTTAAGGCGTAAAACGCCCGCACGTTGAGACTTCGTGTTGCTGAAACACGACGCATGCACACGGTGTGCTCAAACACGCGCGTACTTACCTCAGTTACAGGTTTTGACTGCATGAAAATATGTGTACGTGGTTTTGTAGGTTCATTTACGTGCCTGCAGGATACTTTTGTTGGAATTTGATCGCAAGAAAGAACTTGATGGGACAACTGAACAGAGGTTCTGAAAACCTCATTAGCACCAGTAGCACTTTTGTTGAGGTGCTCATTTTATACCTCTATACTACGTGCGTCTGTATTTTTTTGCGTTGCAAGTTTTCGCAGGGAGGCACTGTCTCTTTAACTGGAAAACTCCCCCCCCCCGCCAAGCCACACAACACAGAGAAAAAATTGATTTTTCCGTTTTACGTGCCGCAACCACAATATGATTATAGGCGCGCCATAATGGGGGACTCCGAATTAATTTTGACGAGCTGTGGTTCTTTACCGTGCCCCCAATGGACGGGACACGGGCGCCTTACCATATCGCCCCCCATCGAAATGCCTCCGCCGCGGCCGCGATTTTATCCCGCGACCTCCCTCGATCAATCCGTCTACGCGTACTTTCGTCGCACTGGGTCAGCAATGGCGGTCGGAGCGCGCTGGAAAGAAAGAAATATACAAAAGCACGACGCGTGCTTCCACGTGTCACAGATTAGCCAATGAAAGAGCAGAGGAGGCTAGGGCGACAGGAGGCGTGGAGGAGCAGAAAATTTGGGTGTGGTAGTTAATCATCACCATCAGCAGCAGCTGCAGCAGCAGCAGCAGCAGCCTATTCATCTCCACTGCAGGACTAAGGCCTCTCCCTGCGATCTCCAATTACACCTGTCCTGCGCCAACCGACTCCATATAGCACCAGCAAATTCCCCGAATTTCGTCACTCCATCTAGTCTTCTGCCGTCCTCTACTGCGCTTCCCTTCTCTTGGTGCCCATTCTGTTACCCAATTACACCTGTCCTGCGCCAACCGACTCCATATAGCACCAGCAAATTTCCCGAATTTCGTCACTCCATCTAGTCTTCTGCCGTCCTCTACTGCGCTTCCCTTCTCTTGGTACCCATTCTGTTACCCTAATGGTCCAACGGTTATCTAGTCTGCGCATCACATGACCTGCCTAGCGGCATTTTTTTCTCTTAATGTCTATTAGAATATCGTCTATGCCCGTTTGCTCTCTGATCCAACTGCTCTCTTTCTGTCTGCCTAGTTATGCCTAGCATTCTTCGTTCCATCGTCCTTTGCGCGCTCCTTAACTTTTTCTCAAGCTTCTTTGTCAGCCTCCAAGTTTCTGCGCCGTATGTCAGCACCAGTAAAATGCACTGATTGTATACTTTCCTTTTCAATGATAACGGTAAGCGCCCATTCAGGAGCTCCCGATGTCTGCCGTATGCAATCCAACCCATTTTTATTCTTCTGTGAATTTCCTTCTCATGGTCCGCGTTCCCTGAGACCTAGGTAAACGTACTCCTCCACAGACTCTAGTGGCTGACCTGCGATCTTGAAATGTTGTTCCCTTGCCAGGTTATTTATCATTATCTTTGTCTTCTGCATATTAATCTTCAGTCCCACTCTTACACTTTCCCTGTTAAGGCCCTCAATCATTTGTTGTAACTCGTCTGCATTGTTGCTGAATAGAACAATGTCATCGGCAAACCGAAGGTTGCTCAGATATTCGCCGGCGATCCTTACTCCTAAGCCTTCCCAGTTTAATAGCTCGAATACTTCTTCCAAACACACAGTGAATAACGTTGGAGAGATTGTGTCTCCCTGTCTGACCCCTTTCTCTATAGGTATCCTCCTCCTTTTCTTGTGTAGAATTCAGGTAGCTATGGAACCTCTGTAGATATTTTCTAGGGTATTTACTTAAGCGGTCTGTACTCCTTGATTACGCAATGCCTTTATGACTGCTGGTATCCCTGCTGAATCAAATACTTTTTCGTAATCTATGAAAGCCATATAGAGAGGTTTATTGTACTCTGCGAATTTCTCTATAACCTGGGTAATGACATGGATGGGATCTATTGTAGAGTAACCTTTCCTCAAGCCAGCCTGCTCCCTTGGTTGACTAAATTCCAGTGTTATCCTTATTCTGTTGGAGATTATTTTGGTAAATATTTTATATAATACTGGGAGTAAGCTAATGGGCGTATAATTTTTTAGTTCTTTAACGTCACCTCTTTTGTGGATTAGTGTAATGTTTGCATACTTCCAGTTTTCTGGGACCTTTGCAGTCGATAGACACTTTGTATGGAGAGCCGCCAGTTTTCCTAGCATTATGTCACCTCCATCTTTAAATAAATCGACTGCTATTCCATCCTCTCCTGCCTCTTTTCCCCGTTTCATGCCTTGCAAGGGCTTTCTGACCCCATCTCTAGTTATAGGAGGAGTTTCTCTATACTGTTCATTATTGTTTTGAATAGAACGCTCCTGAGTCGTCTGGGTACTGTAAAGGTCAGTATAGAATTCTTCCGCTGCTTTTACTATATCTTCCAGATTGCTCATGATATTGCCCTGCTTATTTTTTAGCACATACATCTTGGTTTGTCCTATGTCAAGTTTCCTTCTCACTGATTTCAGGCTGCGTCCATTTTGTACGGCTTCTTCAGTCTTTCTCACGTTATAGTTTCGAATATCACTTATTTTCGCCTTGTTGATCAGTTTTGACCATTCCGCGAATTCTATAATATCTCTTGAGTTGGACACTTTCATTATTTGTCGTTTCTTTATTAGGTCCTTTGTTACTTGGGAGAGCTTGCCTACTGGTTGCCTTGGTGCCTTGCTTCCCACTTCAATCACTGCCTCTGAAGCCAGCCTCATTAAGGTTTCATTCTTTACCTCTATGTCATCATCATCATCTCTCTGTTCTAAGGCTGCATAATTGTTTGCAAGTACCAGCCTAAATTTGTCTGCTTTTGCCCTTACTGCCTCTAAGTCGACCTGTTTTTTTTTACCAATTTTACTCTTTCTCGCTTAAATTCAGGTGGATCCTGGCCCTCACTAACCTGTGATCACTACATTTTACCCTACCTATTACTTGAACATCCTGCACTATGCTGTAATCAGCAGAAAGTATGAAATCAATTTCATTTCTTGTTTCACCATTAGGGCTTTTCCAGATCCATTTTCTGTTGCTACGTTTCCTGAAAAAAGTGTTCATTATTCTCAGCTTATTCCTTTCTGCGAATTCTACCAGCATCTCGTCTCTAGCGTTTCCAGAATCGACACGGTAGTTGCCAATTGTCTGTTCACCCGCCTGCTTTTTCCCGTCTTTTGCATTGAAGTCCCCCATTACTACTGTATACCGCGTTTACACTTTTCTCATCGCTAATTCAACATCTTCATAAAACTGATCTACTTCCTCATCGTCATGACTGGACATTGGAGTGTAGGTTTGTACTACCTTTATTCTATACCTTTTATTGAGTTTGATTACGACTACTGCTACCCTCTAGTTGATGCTGTAAAATTCGTCAATGTTGCCCGCTATGTCTTTATGGATTAGAAATCCCACCCCGTATTGGTTCTTAACCGGGAGACCTCTATAGCAGAGGACATGGCCGTTATTCCACCCTAGCCAGGTCTTCCTAACCCAGACCAGCCTAACCAGGTCTTCTAATCTCACTAAGGCCGATAATATCCCAAACAATGTCTGATAGTTCATCGAAGAGTCCTGCTAAGCTTGCCTCGCTCGAGAGGGTTCGGGTGTTAAGAGTTTCCAGGGTCAATTTCTATTGGCGGCCTGTCCGCACCCAGATATTCTTAGCACCCTCTGCTGCGTTGCAAGTCTGACCGCCACCTTGTTCAGATGCTCAGCAGCCACTGGGGACTGAAGGCCATTTCATTGAGGAGATCATTTCAGTAGGGAGAATGGTAGTTCATACTGTTTTTCCCCATTTTTTATTGTTTAACCTAGCTAGGACATTCGGCAGTATAATAGCAAGAGCTTGGTGGCACAACCCACCGTCCCGTTCCAAAGGGAACGCTCGTAACATCCATCCATCCATCCATCCATGGAAACGCCGGGGAGAGCGGGGTGGCGGAAAGATCTAAGAATGGCGTTACGTTTGGAAAATTTAGGGGCTTTAATCATCACCCTTGGACTTTATACGGAGCCTCACGGCGACGGCGGCGGTGACGCCGACGCCGACGGCTGAAATGCGCTTGTAGTGTCCATATAGTTACTATCGCAATAATAAACACGCGCTCTGTAATTAGTACTTTTTTGGACCAAAACGCTCTGTATCCCTCCACCCCACAGCCGGTCCGGGTGACCCATCTGTTAACTGGGTCCGGGTGACCCATCTGTTAACTGGGTGACCCAGATAACATGCGCAGCGATTTCGTATCAACTTGTGACCCAACGTATTTACAACAATATTGCGGAGCTGAGTGGGACCTCATAACTCTTGAACAGGTGTCGTATGAAAGTTTTGTTTTTGGTATTTCATCAACTATATCGTCATTGTTCAGAGATTCTTCACCACTTATTTTTGTTTGTATAGTGGAACAGATTAAATGGAAACAGCCACTGCTTAATAAACTTAGGATCAAACCAACACCTCGCCAGACATATGCAGTGACAGGGCGTGCTATATTTCATTATACAGGGTGTTTCACGTAACTTGAACGAAGAATTTAAAGGAAGAGTGCTTGGCGGCAACTGAATGAAACCAACGACATATTATTTGCCGTGATGTGGAGGTCCTTAAGATATTTTTATATTGCGCTTAATTAGTTCCATTAGTTCAAAAAGATCAATTATGCAAAATTTTTAATATTCTCTTTAGTCCTAAGTGCCTTATGTTACGTTCTCCGACCGGCCCAAAATTGACCGAGCCACGCACGTTTCAGTTCTGGGAAACTATATGTGTATAGGGGCGGTAGTTACTTGTGTTCAGAAATTTACGGTAAATAGCGGCCTTCGTCATGGTAATCGACGGGGGCTTTCGATGGAAGTGTGAACATAATAAGAGCCTGTTTAAGATGGGCTGATTAATAGCCTGTTTAATAAGAGCTGATGACATGGTAGAGAGAATGGCATAAACAAAACATCGTTTGTCTTCCTCTGCGGGGATCAATATCTCCACAGTGGCAATGTGAAGCTATAGGAGTCGGAATCGCGTATTACATCTATTCTACGGTGCTTGTGGCGTACACAACACAGTCTCGGGGACGGGGTCATTTGCGCATCCATTTCGGAGGCGCCAGCAGGCGAGCCTGTATAGTTTCTACGCTATCTGAAGTGCGTAAAATCAGAGTTGCGAATATGAAGCTGGGATCCTGATGCGCGAAAGGCGCGGGTGGCCGTGTGTTCCTTCTTTTAAATGGCGGATGTTGCTCATTATGCGCCTAGCGGAGTGGATTATAAAGATGGGTCGCTCGTCCATTTTTCGCAACTGATGAATGGAAAATAGTCCGCAACAATCATTGACATGTCAGCTCAGCACGTTCGCTGATGTCAGTCATCGCGGAGTGAGACCGAGATCCACATCTCTCTTTCCTTTTATCGTGTGTCTTTGCCCTGATCATGTTCGTGCATCCTCAAAATCCTCGTATAGAACTCGTTCCTCGTGCAATGTTTTTTTTTTTTTTTTTTGTGAAAAGAGGCATAGATCGTATGAATTTAAAATAAGTAGAATAACAATTTAAATTAGGGACCTACTCTTCACAGTTGGGATCCAACTTTTTTTTTCTGTGTTGTGCAGGCTACAATATAAATTATTATTATTATATTTATTATTTTTCAAATACTGCAGGCCCTCACAGCGGGCCCTAGCAGGAGTGGCATAAAAATACAACAGGGCCCAATATAAATTCATCGTAGTGACAGCACAAAACATAAGAGCTAATTTACAATGGGACAGGTTGTATAGTAACAGGAGAAAATTTATACAGTGTGAAACATGACTATGAATAAGAAGCAATCAATTTGTCAATAGATTCAATGTTCATAATCACATCAGAAGGCAGCTTGGTCCATTCCTCAATTATACGCGGAAAAAAAGAATACTTAAAGGCGTTTCTTTTGGCGTGGTATGGAGTTAGAGACTGATCATGATGATGCCTTGTACGACGAGTAGTAATGGGCATAAGATAAGGTTGAGGATTCATAGAAAATTTATTGCTCTTAAGTAAAAAATGAAATTTTAGGCTTTGAATTTGCCTTCGTTCTTGCAGCGATTGAATGGCATGCTCTTTCAATAATTCGGACGGTGAGTCTTTACTGTGGTATTTTAAAAAAATGAAGCGTACGGCTTTCCTCTGGATTGACTCCAGTGCCTCAATATTCTCTTTAGTGTAGGGGTCCCAAACTACAAGCCTACACTTGTTTTGGTCTGAGGAGGGTATAGTATACTAAATGCTTTACCCTGGGAAGAACATTCTTTAGTTTGTGGTGGAGAAGACCAAGTTTTCGGTAGGAAGACGAGCAAACATTGGCAACATGACTGCTCCAGCCTAAAGGTTATGTTATGGTAACACCGAGGTATTTATATTAATTAACTTCTATTAAGGGATGCGGTGCAAGGGTGTGCGGAAAGAAATGCACAAGTTTTTGGTTGTTAATCTTCATAAAAACTGCTTTTTGGGCAATAATCTGCATATCCCAACATCTGCACCATGTGTTAATCCTCTAGAGGTTAGAGTTAAGCAGAACTTGGTCACCAGGACAGTTAATGTCGTTAAACAGCATGCAATCATCAGCAAACAGTTTAATTTGAACCGGTTAAGTTATGACACTAACAATATCATTTATATATATTAGAAATAACAACGGGCCCAGTACACTTCCTTGTGGAACACCTGAAGTAACTGGTAAAGTATTTGGATGATGACCAACAACGGTAACACACTGTATACGGTTGGTGAGATATGACGAAACCCATGTGACCACAAATTTAGGAAGTCCAATTATTTCAAGTTCGTATATTAATTTTGCATAAGATAGAGCATCGAACGCTTTTCAGAAGTATAAGAAAATGCTATCGACCTGGCCTGAGCGGTTAAGCAATGTTGCAAAGCTGTGTATAACATATGTGAGTTGAGTCACAGTGGACAATATTTTCCTAAATTGGTGTTGAACAGATGAGAGTAAACCATTGTCATTTAGAAATTTAGTTATATAGTTACTTAAAATGGGCTGTGCTAACTTACAACAAGTTGTAGTGAGCGAGATAGGACGATAATTAGAAATAAGCCTCCTATCACCCTTTTTACGCACAGGTACAATGCAAGCTTCCCTCCAATCAGAAGGGAGCTTTCGTGTGGCAAATTAGGTGCGAAAAAACAACGTCAGAACTATTAAAACTGTCACCTTCAAATGTCTACATTCGTTCGTACGTGTTTTTCTTATCTACCTCAGAAAACTCTGGCATATTATCTTGATGTCTTGATTTTCCTGAAATTTGCGAACTGATGTTTTGACCAACATGACGCCACAATAAATTTGACTGCGATATATTTTAATCCACGGCATCACACTTGAAAACATCTTTGCTGAGTTTGTTACACTTGCCGACGATTCTATAACTGTGCAGAATTAAAAAACCATTTCCACCGAAATCGGCAGCTTTACGCCAGTTTACGAACTGGGCGGTGCCAATAGCTATGGTTTAGACTTTCAACACTTTTACATTGAATGACAATTGTATTTGTTTTTATTCTTCCTGTGTTAAAAATCTTAGCACTGCTCTCGTGTAGCATACGTGAGCTCTTCTCGGCTGAGTTTTGCTTTATATGCGACGGCCACTGTCAAGCGGTTACAAAATGTAGATTACACAAGCTGACCATTTCTAAGTTCTATGCAATTTTTGAAATAGCATCTTGCAGGTAACACAATTCTACTCCTTGAGCTAGACTGTTCAGAGACGCGGACATTACTTGCGAAATAAATCGAAACACATGTTCAACTAATTAAAAAAAACACTAATCTTATTTTGACATAATCGCTTTACGGCACATGTTGCAATTTACGAATTGTAGCCGCTGAGTTTGCAAGGCTTAACCACTTGGAATGAATTTCCAGAATGAGGCCGGTTTGTAGATATGGGCCATCAAACTTGCGGTAAAAATGCTCTGTTGTTCCCCTTACTTTGTTAACGAAACGCTCTTTCATTCATTCAAGCACAAAAGTAACTGAAACGCCCAGGTATTTCGTTCCATGCTATGGCACATATCTCGAAGCAGGTGACATTCTGGACATGCATTTCCCGTGAATACGTCTTCCAAGCTCACCGGCTACAATTTGTAAACCACAATATATATGCCGTAAAATAAATAATTAAAGAGTTAATTACTAAGATTTTTAATTAGTTGAATATGTATTTTGATTGGTTGTGGTAGTAATGTCCCCTCTTCGAATAAGCCAAGCTCAATAATATGCTACCTGCCACAGGCGATCTTAAAAATTCCATAAAACTTAAAAAGGATCACTCTGTTTAACTTTAATGAACGAAAATGCTTAACGATAGTCCCATTTGGAGTGGCACCATTACAGTGATGGCCACGGTTACAGACTGACAGAGCTTTATTTTTTTTATGATACTTCAACGAGTTCTTCATCTACAAATAAATTGATCAATTCAAGATTGAATGGTCTCTCAGAACCGTTTTGGTGAAATATTACGCTGTTGCTAAGTACCAGACGAAGACTATACCGACAATGAAGCCAACGGTAATCTAGATAAAAATAACTGTTGGTTAGTTGAATAAGTAAACTTAATTATTAATAATTATTGTAATTGCCGAAAGGTTCAACAAATAAAATGGATAGATGATAAGAGAGAGAGAGAATGAAGAGGAAAGGCAGGGAGGTTAACCAGATATGAGTCTCCGGTTTGCTACCCTACACTAGGGATGGGGGATAGGGGTTAGAAAAATGACAGAGAGGAAAACGCAAAAAAAAAAAACGAACGCGCACACATGGAGACACACACACAAAAGGCGTTCCAGTTAAAGTCGTTCACACAGGCCGGTAGATCGCAAGAAGCGCAAAAGCGCTTGCACGGCCTTCTTCTGTGACGGTAGGTCCTTTCGATGTTGCAGAATTCTTTTTTCGGATAGCGGTTGGTCGTCCAGTTGGTCAAGTTCGTGGCTAAGGCATGCCCTCTGTGGACTGTACTGCGGGCAGGTGCACAAAATATGGCCAATTGATTCTTCATGGCCGCAGTGGTCACAGGTTGGGGTGTCGGTCATGCCTATGTGGAAGGCATAGGCTTTAGTAAAGGCAGCGCCCAACCAAAGTCTATATAAAAGCGTGGCGTGGCGTCTCTACGGCGAAGCTGTGATGGCGCTCGAAGACTTAATGTTGGATCAAGTGCGTACAGTCGCGGATTTCTTAAATGTGGCTCATTCCATTGCGACGCGGTGCACTGCCGAGCAAGTAGGCGGAGCTTCCGTGCCGCGTCAGTTCTAGAAAGAGGAATTGGGACGTGGCGCTCCTCAGTATGGGCTGAGCGGGCAGCGTGATCCGCCCGTTCATTGCCGATAATCCCGCAGTGAGTTGGAAGCCACTGAAAGGTTATTTCGTGGCCTGCATCACTTATATGGTGTAATGTCTCTGTAATATGGAATATTAGTTGTTCGTGCGGTTCGCGTCGTAAAGGGGACAGTAGAGACTGCAGTGCCGCCTTCGAATCGCAGAATATTGTCCAATTGTGTGGCGGTTCATCACCAATGTGATGAAGAGCAGTAAAGAGCGCGGCGAGCTCTGCTGCCGTCGATGTTGTCGCGTGGGTCGTCTAAATTTGATTGTTGTAGCTTTCGCTGGTATGACGATTGCCGCCGCGGAGCTGCTTGGAAGGACAGATCCATCAGTGTAAATATGCGTAGAGTCACGGTAGTTCTCGTACAAATATAGTAGCGTGAGCTGTCTAAGGGCTGGTGATGACAGATCAGCTTTTTTCGAGATACCAGGTATTGCGAGGTTGATTTTTGGCTGAGCGAGGCACCATGGAGGGATCGAAGATCTCGCAGCCGGAGTGAAACAAGCTGGCAATGATTCATCATATGCAGTTATCGTTTGGCTGAAAGATGTGTGTGGCCTGTCCGCTGGTAGAGAGGCTAAATGGTGACGAGGAGTCCTGGCTAGATGCCTTATATGGGTCCTGAGTACTTCAATTTCAATGTGGGTCTTGACAAAGTGGTCTCTAGCGATTGCTATCGTAGCCACTGTTGAAGCACTCTGAGGCAGGCCTAGACAGATCCGGAGCACTTGACCCTGAAGACTTTGTATTGTGCGTAGATTCGTTTTGCCTGTGTTGTTTATTGCTGGCATGCTGTATCGCAGAAATCCCAGAAAAAGCACCCTGTACAGTTGTAACATGGCACTAGGCGACATTCTCCAGGTCTTGCCAGCGAAAAACTTGACCAGGTGGCAGATGCCTGTCAACGGTTTTTTCACGTAAGATATGTGTGGGCTCCATGACAAGTCCCTGCCGATTATGACACCTAGAAACTTGTACGATCGGACCCGTCGTATTATTTGGCCATTTATCGTTACACTGTAGCTTGCCATGGGTTTGCGCGTAAATGGCACTAGTGCGCATTTCTCGGAGGAAATTTCGAGGCCTCGATTAAGGAGGTAGATAGCAGTTTGTGTCGCGGCTTTCTGAATTCTCGCTCGCAGCAGTAGGCGTGTTACTGCAGATGTCCATATGCAGATGTCATCCGCGTACATTGATAGCCTGACTGTGGTTGGCACGTGCTCAAGGAGAGCAATTAGTGTTAGATTAAATAACACGGGGCTAAGTACGCCGCCCTGGGGGATGCCGCGGTAGCTATAATGTAGAGAAGTATGGCCTTCCTCGGTGCTTACAAAGAAGGATCGCATGGATAGATAGCTCCGTATCCATTGAAACACCCAACCACCCACTCCTACCTCTGGGAGAGCAGAGAGGATGGCTTCATGCGTAACGTTGTCATACGCCCCTTTAACGTCGAGGAATAAGGATGCGCAGAGACGCTTACGGCGTTTCTCATGTTGAATGTAGGTCACCAGGTCGACGACGTTATCGATCGATGATCGACCGCGTCGGAAGCCCGCCATGGCATCTGGGTAGGTGTTGTGGTACTCCAAGTACCACTCCAGGCGTCCTAGGACCATCCTCTCCATTACTTTGCCCACACAGCTCGCCAAAGCGATCGGGCGATATGATGAGAGCTCCAACGGCGACTTGCCAGTCTTCAGCAGTGGAACAAGGCGACTTGTCTTCCAGGTTGTTGGTAGCGTGCCATTTCTCCAAGATTCATTGTACACCTCAAGAAGAACCCCTCTCGCTCGCTCCCCCAGGTGACACAGAGCTCGGTAGGAAATTCCGTCAGGTCCTGGCGCTGATGTGCGGCTACACAAAGCTAATGCTGCCTTAAGTTCGTGGATCGAGAATGGTAGATCCAACCGGTGATCACGTGGTGGCGGACAGCTGCTCGAAGGCGATGGAATGTTGGTAGCTGTGAGTTGGCCGGATAATCTGGCGCAGAAATTCTCTGCCACGTCAATCTCCGATTTCTTTTGAGAGAGGGCAAGTGCCTTGAATGGGAATCGCTGTACGGGAAGTGTCCGCAGTCCGCGCACCGTTCTCCATAGTTGCGATAAAGGCTTGCGTGGATCTAGCGGCTAACAGAAGGCAGCCGAACGTTGCGATTCGAGCTTGTCTAACCGGCGCTGTATCTCCTTTTGCGTGCGCCTGGCGGTCCGTAGATCGTCCATTGTTTTCGTACGTCGGTATCTTCGTTCAGCACGTCGTCGGATTGCTCGAAGTCGTTCTAGTTCCACATCAAAATCATTAAGTTTCGAGGAGCATGTTAGAGTAAGCATAGTGTCTTGCACCACGCTCTTGATTGCCTCTTCCAAGTCGAAAGATGGATTGGCGTCGCAGTGTTCTTCCATAATAGACTGAAATTTAGGCCAGTCCACTCTTTGGATCGTATCCCGTATTTTGGAAGTGGTCAATCCTCTGATCTTGATGCACGTGGGGATATGGTCGCTTCCGTGCGTCTCTATGTCCGCAAACCGCCCTGCACGTCTGACTAGGCTTCGTGAGACGAAAGCCAAGTCAAGACAGCTGCTGTACGTGGAGCCACGTAAGAACGCAGGACTTCTATCATTCAGCAGCCAAAGTTCATTACTGGAGGCGAAAGATACCAGAGCTCTGCCTCTTGCGTTGATGATCGGACTTCCCCAGAGTGTATGATGGGCGTTGAAATCTCCAGTGATGACCCAGGGATTGGAAGCTGAGGAAAGGATGTCTCGTAGTCTTTTGTAATCAAATCGACTTGACGGAGATAGGTAGGCGCCTACAAAAGTGAAGGCCAGATTCTTTTTCCTTACGCTTAGGCATATATATTGATTACTGTCATTAGGTGGTACAGGCTGATGAGTGTAGGTGAGGTCACGGCGAATAAACACCAAAACCTTACTGTTTTCATAAACAGCTGACGAGATAAATGATTCATATCCAGAAAGCCTGATTTTGTTCGATAAGTTCGGCTCGCAAATGACGATAATGGGAAACATATTGGCGAACACGAAGCGACGGAAATCCGAAAGGCGCGCTCTGAGTCCGCAGGCATTCCACTGAAAAATAGCTGCTTGTCGGACCTCTTCCCTAAAGGACCGTGGCTGTGGAGCCATGATCTACTCAAGGGTTGCAAGCACCGGACTCAGAGCGTCCAGTACTTGAAGCGCACTTCTGGCAGACGGTGTGTGCATGTTGCTTAGCAGCACGCGAATGGCATTCATTAAAGGCCTAATAAGTGCTATCACTTGTTCATCTGTTTTCCGCGGCTCCTCGGATACAGCACCTTGCTGTACTGGGGGCGGCTTCTTCTGCGGCTCTTCTGGCGGTCGTGTACGCGGAAGTGGCGGCCATTCCTTTGTGGAGAGAGATCTGGCAGTTTGCTCCCTTCCAACATTGGTGTTCGGAGTGCTGGAAACGTCCGCTGATGATGATGCTTGACGAGGGGACTTTTTCTGAAAGCTTGATGTTTTCCGCCGTGAAGACCTTCGTCGGTGACGTCGTCTTCGCCGTACTTTCACAGCGGCCTCTTTGTGGGTAGAGTTGTCTCTCACCATTTGTTTAAGAATGGTGATCTCTTTCTTGATCTGGGGACAGTCTTTGGAAGTGGCGCAGTGATCACCTTGACAGTTAGGACACTTCAACGTGGTTGCGCTGCAGTTGTCTTCTGAGTGGGGTTCGGCACATCGAGGGCTTACGGCCGAATTTCTGCAAACACCCTTCACATGTCCAATCTTCTGGCAATTGAAGCATTGCATTGGTCTTGGAATAAATGGTCGAACCTGGTGGCGGAAGTGGCCGACCTTCACGTAGGGTGGAAGGCAGTCGCCTTTGAAGGTTATCCTCACACAACGTGTGTTGCCGAGGCGACCAACATGCACAATCACGTTGTGTTCGCTTGCTGGTTTTATGAGAATTGGGAGGTCTGCATTAGATATTTCATTGTCAATGTCATAGATGACTCCTGTTATTGTGGCACCATTCGTTGGCACGATGGATCGGACCTTGATGTTTCCCAGTTGCGTTACATGTTGTAGTATGGTCAGTGCACTCGGGTTCATCACATCGATTGCCAGGATGTTTCGCCTAGTATTTATCCTAACATCCTTGATCTCATTTGGCACGGTGTTTTCTAGATACACGGAGAGTGCTTGCCTGTTGAGGACGCGCAGGTTGTCGGTAGCGTTCTGTGGCACAAACAGGATGGAGTGAGGCCATCGCTGAGGAGCTGTTTTCACAGTGTTCGAGCTGGACGCCGAAGATGAGTTGATAATTCTTCGTTTGGCCTTGCGGTACTGGACAAGTCGAAAGCTGTCTTCCGAGGACTCGTCACCTGATGCACAGTACAGCTCTGTGTCCTCACTACCACTCGACGTATTTCCTCGCTTCCTCGAACCGATGTCCGCGGGTGAACGGGAACCGGGAGGATCCTCGGGGTGTTGTACATTCATCACCGCGATGGAGGGGGCGGTAGACCCCACAGGTGCAGTAAGAAGTCCAGAAAAACACAGAGACGGGCGAGATGTGTTCCGCAAGAGAAGCAGCACCGGCTAACACCCCTATGCGCAGTCAAGAAGGAGCCCTCGCTGTGGCGCGATTGGTAGAGCAACGCCCGCATCATTGTATCGGCTCTCACCGGGAGCGCTTAGCCGTTCTTTGTTTTCTCTTTTATTTTATTAAGAATATGATCCAAGATCCTCGCAAATATAAACCTCTATTATATTTATTCTACATTTCAACAAAATATACGATACCCCCTGTCCTTTCATTCGCTTGTGTTCATTGGTTTTTCAGCTTGCGCTTATTAAAGGTGTCGATGACGGAAGAAGTCTTTAGCATTGTGCGTGTGATTGCATCAAACATTTGAGAATTTGTTAATTGAACGCAGCCCAGCTGCGCGTTCTATGTCACCGGTAGCAACATGTGACAGCGCTTAACAAAGGCTGAGCTTGATATGCGGTAGTGTACCGCTGCTTACAAGACCACCCGACAAACAAAACATGAAGGCCGCCTCTGATGCGCCGGTGCTCCCACACAGTTTTCTGTGGCTAAGTATAGGACGTAATAGGGAGCAAAGTTATTGGTGCATTTTTCTTCATGCGTGAGATATCAAGTTTATTTTTTCCATTGAACAACATTATGCGAAGCGGCGGTAGTTTTCAACAAAGAGGAAAATAAGGTTCGCGATATCGAAATAGTAAAATAATATTGTCTGGTATTCCAGCTCTAATAAATATGACTTCTTAACAAGTTTTGCACACTTTCTAGGGGCGTATTTAGGACATCCCAATGTGAAATAACACCGTCGCACTGCCTTTGAGATCTTTCGTTAGCTTAGTTCAGAAACGAAACTTGTGGAGCAAACATGGGTGCTTCGCGTCACCCTGGAACCTTTGGCTGGACTGAAGACGGCGGTGTCTCATGGTGAAATTGACGCGTGCTATGAAGGAAGGAAGGAAAAAGTGGAGAAGGAAGGCAGGGAGGTTAACCAGTTTTGCCTAACCGGTTTGCTACCCTACACATGGGAGGGGGATGGGGGGGATGAAAGATGGGGAGAAGAGATAGAGGGCACATAACACGGCACACACATCGTTGGTTACAGTCTGTCACTCTTGTGTGGTACGTGACATCACTGTCACAGTCGCTTGTCCAAGCCCGTATCCTTCATAAACCGAAGTAGTCCCTTCGTCGCCTTCAGCTGCGATGTCTTCAGTCGGCGATATGTGAAAATGGTTGCAACTGACAATGGTCTACTGTCAAGGTGCGCTAGAACGGACGCCATGGACTGTCTCTGAACATTATATTCAGGACAGTCGCACAGAATGTGTTCCAGCGTCTCCTCGCAAAGACAGGCATTGCAGAGAGCGTTGTCGGCCATTCCAATGCAAAACGAGTAAGATTTCGTGAAGGCCACCCCTAGCCATAAGCGATAAAGCAGGGTGGCCTCACTTCGGCGGAGTCCGGTTGGCATACAGAGATGCATCAAGGAGGGCAGGTCGTGTGCATTATGGTATGCGGGGCGCGAAACTGTCTCTATGAAGCGAGACCTTTGATAATAGCTCACAATCCTTGAGGCGCAGTAAAATTCGGCAAACCTAGGCGGTGGTCTTTCCATTTCTCCTGCAAGTAATATCCGTCTCTCTGAATAATCCAGCTGAAGGACTAGAACTTTGTTATCTGCCACAGCAAATTTTTAAAAATTTCATGAAACTTAAAAATGATCCCCCTGTATGTGCTCCCAGTGTTTTATCACGTGCTATTTTGCTGGGGTACCGATATTTTATCCATGTCCGAGCCCATCAAACGTTGATTTTGAACGAGCCCATTGATGTCATTACGGAGAGTACAAATTCTGGAGTCATAGCTTATCGGTGATGACTCTCGTGTAGAGCGATGCGGTGATAGCGTAAAAACTGAAACCAATGCACAAAATACCAAGTTAGCTTTATAATAGTGCTCGAAGTACCCGATACGGAAAAGAGAACCCAATTGGCTCCTCCGCCATCCCGCCATATCAACCATTGGTTTAAACGGCTTATTTATCCTTTCTCCCGAGCAAATATTTTTACACCCTGCTCAGTATCTAATATGTAAGCATTGCCATTTGACATTCAAAACACAATTTAAGGAATCGAAGAAGACATACAATATCAGCACAGCCTTTATTTACATATACTCTACAACAGCCACATACAAGGTGTGCAAAGACCACATTGAAATTCGGCGCCTTGTCTTGCCTTTATATGTCTTGTGTCCTGGAATAAGGAGCATTGAGAGTGTTGAAACCTTTACCCTCTTCTAAATCACAAAAACAAGCTACGATGTATGTAATAACGCATGCACAAAATAAAGCCTAAGCAGGGAGAAACAAAAAGAAAACGGATAACAAAAAAAGGCCTACGTGATGGTATTGTTCATCGATAAGAATTGCCTGTAGAGAAGCAGTAATTAAAGGCGTAGTATTTTAGGGCTGTCCTTATTACAATGGTTCCATTAGTAATGCGAAAACACGTAGATACTGTAACTGAAATTAAATATCCTCATTTGTGCGAAACAATGCGTCGGTCTAATTATACACTCAACATGGGACAATATGTGACGTCACTACTGCTCACCTCCTGCTAAAATTTGACAAAAATATTTCAATTCTTGTTTTCAAACTCGATATAGCCAAAAGCCTACTCCGTGCTTATGAACCATCAGTCGTTAAATATGCTAGATAAATAAAAATTAACCATGACATGCACTGCAGTCTTGATATTTATTTACGCTATGCCTCCGTAATGTGCACACTTAACGCTGTTCTCCATTTTAAGAGAAATAGTACGCAGAAGAAAATAAATGTTACCTCAAGAATACATGACATTCATCCCTTCAGGCCGTATCCTCCGTACTTCAGACCACCTCCATAACCACCACCGTAGCCAAGACCAACACCATATCCCAGACCGCCTCCGTAGCCGAGTCCACCACCAACCCCTCCGAGGCCGGAGTGGGCAACGATGGCGCCTCCGCCGTGGACCTTGTTCACGTGGTGCACGGTACGCACGAGGAAGGCGGGTCCGGCCACTGATTTCGCGAAACCAGGACCGCCGCTCAGCAGAACCACGCTGCTGCCGACGCCCACTCCACCGAGACCTCCACCGTAGCCAAGACCACCGTAGCCTAATCCGTAGCCGCCTCCGTATCCAACACCATAACCTCCCAATCCGCCAGCGCAGGCGCAAGCCACCATGGCCAAGCAGAGCAAAAGAACCTGGAAAAGGCGAGCTCTTAAAGAATTAAACACCCATAAACACTATCTTCAACAACTCTGAAATGCACGCCCTCGCTTCATGAGTGTTAAGGACGTGAAAGTGTCTCAACATGCGATACACCAGTACTTTGTAAACACAACGATTATTTGTGGTGGATGAGATATTGTGGCGAGGGGGTCTTATATAAAAACAATTTGTTAATAAATAAAATGTGTGGTAGATTGGGCCTGAATTCCTATAGGCGTTCGTAGGAAAGTGCGGTTCGTTTTAACGAATGCCGGGTAACTGCAATAGCAACCAAAATGATAACAGAGACAGCTCTTTAAAATATATTTATGAACTTGGAGAATACGCCTGTGTAACCCGCCGCGTTGGCCTAGCTGCTATGGTGTTGCGCTGCTAAGCACGAGGTCGCGGGATCAAATCCCAGCCGTGGCGGCCGCATTTCGATGGAAGCGAAATGCAAAAACGCCCATGTCCCGTGCATTGGGGGCACGTTAAAGATCCCCTTGTTATCAAAATTATTCCGGGGTCCACCGCTAAGGACTGGCTCATATTAAGAAATCATGGTTCTGATGCGTATAAAACCCAAGAATTAAATTCAGCAATGCCTCGATAAGGCAACTATTTAATTTCTCAGGACTGTCTTCCATTGTGCGATGTTTTTGGGGCCATGTGATTTGCTATTACTGCAGCCATAATGAACAGCTCTTTCGGACAAGCGACTTCGCGAATCTTGTCCCTGATTTTGTTTCTTCACATAAAAAGCAACCAATACTACGGTTCTTCATAGGGAATAGTAAGAATGGCCCTGCCTGATCCCGTAGACTGGCGTAATTTACTGCGACGTCGTCAGTATTTCCAGAGCCGACAACTAATCTCGGCGAGACACTCATGTCTAAACTACACGATGCATTCAAACTTCGATGTAAATGTCGGTCCTGCCACTTGATTCCGGCATTTCATGAAATATAGTAAAGCAACGACTCACTTACCAGAGCGTTCATAGTGGACTTCTGGGAAGTTAGTAGGAGCACAACTGTTCTGACTCGGTCTTGTGTTCCCTTTATATACCCATTGTAAGCCGCCTTCCACGCAGCCGTTGCGTCACTGCAGGATAAGTGTGGCAAAGGCGGGGCCAGCAGACATTCCTAGGGAGTTTGTGCTTTGCCTTACTGGCGTTACGAATAAAACCGTAACTCGGACATTAGCCGGCAAATCACTTCACGGGGGTTTTCTTTTACGTTGCAACCAAAGATTAAAAAAAAAAGCGTTAAGCTGATCTTTGTGATAACATTCGTGCACAGGAAAAGAAAAGCCACCCGCACGGTTAAAACCAATTTGTGGGCATTACCCGCAGTGCTCGCGGTTCGCCACTGCATATCCGGCTTCGATTGTCGCCCAGCGGCTTCTTCGCCGAGCCCGCTGTTGCGGCGGAATTCTTCCCCACTCGTCCGGCAGCCCTGAGCAGCTCACCGAGCGAGGGAAGAGAATGTGAACGGTGCCTATCGGTGCCTAGCTCGGCTGCGCTTACACTTTCGCTTTTGGTGCGTCCTGTTACTTCAGGCCGTGGGAGAAAGACACAGTACAGCTGTCGCACCCTGTGCTTTTCTTGGCCATTGCACACGTGATCAGCGGGAAGGATATCGCACTTTACGGGTGGCAACTGTGGCAATAGGCTACCCATGCGCGCGGTTGTCGCACGCTCCGTCTGCGCGCTTCCTTGTGCACCTGTCTAGATAAATTGCAATGCCGAAAGACTAAGCTCGACGACTAGTTTCTTCTTTTCCCTTTATTATTGGCCTATTCACGTGCTTCAAGTGCAGGGTGTAACACTGAGTCGTACCGTCCACTAAAATGGGTCAGATACTTATCTTGTTCGCCTGCATATTTCGTAGTATGGTGGGCTAGCTGTATATTATAAAAATGAAGTATGCTTCAGCTTCCATTCTCCTAATTATTAAGCTGAGAGGAGGTTCTGCAAGTGCCGATGCTCTCGTTTTCTCAGATAGACAAGAGGTAAAAGATATCTGCCGCTGCAGACTACGGGCCAATATAGTTTCATAGATATACTATAGTGACAGGATTTGATTTCGGACTCAAGATAGGTGAAGTTTTTGTTTATGTCGTAAGGGAAAAAGGCTAAAGTATGAGCTCCCTCAATTTAATAAGTATTTCTACTAAAATGCGGGGGGGACAAGGAGCGAGAAATCTCTTCATTTGAAGCCAGTGAATTCTGCCGACGTGTATTGTAAAGTACAGTTTCTTTCTCCAATGCCTGCACCTCATGACAAAGAAATACTTCATGAGACGTTCCATTTCTGTGTTTCTTTTCCTAATGGAACGGTACTGCAGGAGATGATAATTCCGCTGTGCACATCTTTTTCAGCATATTTTTTGCATGCAATTTATAGGTCACGTCTCCGGAGCATAGGGATGCCATCAAATGTTTCACCACTGTCACCTCCTGTTCTCGCTGCACACTTACTACTTCAACCTAAAGCCTGCGACACATATGAGATCTGATGAGCAGCGCTCAATTGAGGAATATGAGAGTGAGACAATTCAACCAAGAGCAAATTCCGAGGTCTCACGACAGTGGTGGCAAAAGAAAAAGTTGGGCAGCGGTGTAGGCAGGGTTGTCTAGACGGGTACGCCTAATTCTTCTGGGCACCAGTTAAGGAAATCAAGGACACAGCCATGGTGTTGATACAAAGCGGCAAAAATTCACGCTGCAATCTTGTGCTGGCCTCTTCTTGTCCCTGTTTAAGAGTAAAATTTGATACGTAATTGCAGATAAAATTTGCACACAGAGGCACTGTCTGTCTCGTTTCTTTCTTTCAATTATTTCTTTGCTTGCTTGTTGCTTTCTTTCTACTCCTTAATCCCTTCGCTGTGTAGGATAGCAAACCAGACGTGCACCTGGTTGCCCTACGTTTCCTTCCCCTTTTCTTTCTCCCTATACCTCTCATATATATCTCACTATACTAGAACACACGACCAGACGATTTGCTCCGAAGGTTAATTGATTAGCTCGCCAAGAACGCTCTTCAATAAGTATACACCATCTCTCAGGTCACGCATCTAGGCAACGTTTAGTGAAGTACGCAACATTTAGCAAACGGCGTTAGGAATACCGTAAACAGACCATAAATCAACCCAAACCTGACGCATTAGCCTAATTCAAAGGCTAATGTACCGATGAAGCTGCTCTCGCACTATATTGAGGAGGAGGATGAGGAGCAGAAGTGCTGCTTCCTACAGGCGAACTTAGCCTTGCAAAAGCGACCGTCAGTTGATCCGCCCGAGCGCCACTTATCAAGAGCAGTAGAGTCTCAAGCCCGTCGCACACAACAGTACCTGGTAATGCAAAGAACTTGAAGTGGATCACAACAGACTGTGCGCCATCCACACTACGTCTACCTACAGAGCTCAGAATTCACACTCCAACTTTGTAACACAGAGGAACTTCAGGAGCAGCCGAAGCGTCTCTCTGCTAAATGTCCACTGTCCTCACCAGGAAATAATGAAACTTTCACTAGCTGTGGGTCCATCTTGCGCTTCAGTCTATCTATTAATTATTTACGTTCTGCGTCAAATTCAGGACGCTCTATTAAATATAGGTCGATGTCACCAAGAATTTGACAATACACACACGGTGATGATATGCTAAAACATGTCTTGCACCGCCATCCTAGCGTTGGCTCTGTCCCTGTGCGGATTTGACAAAGCAGGGCGGCTTTAGTTCTGTGAAGTCCCTGAGACACTCAAGGTTGGTGCGACGGAGACTACAACGAACTGAAGGGGCTCATTTTGGCCTGCTTCATGACTATTTTTATGCCCTTCTTTTTCTTGGGCGGGGGGGGGCGGGGCCCTAACTTTATCGTCAGCGGCCTCGTTGCCTGCTACGCTGATATGTGAAGTGCTCACTGGGAAACTATGGTTAAAGTGATGTTTCGTCATTCTTTAACAGTTTGTTGTAACGCACGCTGCATACACTTCTCTAGGGTCTACCCGTGCTGCAATAGCTCCAGCGCTGCTTTGCTGTCTGAAAACAGAACAGCAAGCTGAGGGTGATGGGAATTCAGTTTCTGCAAGGCATCTTCAATGGCGACACTTTCACATGCCGCAGAAGACACAACGCGGACAAGTCTACCGGGATCAAAAAAGCGGCTGCACTAGCTTGTTTTTATTTGTCAAAATAGTCACCAGTGTATAACTAGAGATAGTGGTTGCATATTCCGTCAAGGTGTTAGAGCACCGGAAATCTTGCGTCGACCACAGGTGTAAGGCGGTTTTTGCCAATATGTTGAACGTTTAGCAGATATTCCACAATCTCGTACGACCATGGTGGTTCCTAATCAACTAGTCTTTCCTTATTAAATTACAATCCAAGTACACGAACTGTGTTGAATGCCACAAATGGGCTCGATTCGGTCCGCCTCCGGAATCTCCGGAGAAGAGCTTTCTTTGCTTGAGTCTCACTCACGTGACACTGCTGCTGCAGCAGTCCTTCAGAGGCTAGGAGGCGGAGGGAGGACGACTGAGACTCGTGTAAAACCTTGTTGCTGACAGATGTCCGTAGCACACCAAGAGTTGTCTTGACGCCTTTCCAATGTACCGATTCCATTGGTCGTACTAAGACTTTGACGGCGACATTAAAACGACTGGAAAAGCAGCAGTACCGAGAGCAACTTTAACACTGAAAAATAGCCGCCGTGGCTGATTCGTGGCTTTGGTGTTGGGCTGCAAAATGCGAGGTCGCGTTATCGAATCCCGGCCACGGCGGCCGTATTTCGATCGGGAGAAAATACGAAAACACCCATGTATACATAGATTTAGGTGCATGTTAAACAACCCCTGCTGGACCAAATTATTCCAAAGTCCCCCTCTGTGCCTAATAATCGGATCGCGGTTTTGGCACGTAAAACCCCATGCCTTAAACATCGAAGAAAGATGAGCTCAAGGGGCTTGAATTTTGTTGTTTTTGTTGTTCAGAATTTACTTGGCACGCTTGCTTGTAACGTGACTTCGTGGTGGTAACATTTGCCTGATGCTGTTGGGCATCGGTGGACTAATCCTACCAATACCAGTCTAACTGCGCTTAGTACCTGGTCTTCCTTAACGAGATCCAACCAAAATATAGGCCTATTGTTCTCTTCAACCTCCATTTCCTTGATTAAAATGGTGGCCTTCGTAGGAAGTTTTCACTGTTGTAATTATTTAGGGGAGGGGGGGGAATGCGAAATAAGGTTGTCACATGGTAGCTGTCTAGCAATAAATGTGACAGCTGAAAAGCAGTCAGCAGAGCAGGGAGGAACACAGCACAAAAAGATAAAAATTTGGAGGACGCCTAAGCTTCGCCTTCAAGAGTGGAACGTGGTAGCGCTCAAAGATCCCTGACTGTTTCTCACGCTTCCCGGCCACTGGAGTGTATGTAACCATAACCTTTACCGGGAAACGCTGGCCACAAACGCTATGCACGAAGGCGGGCTTTGTGGTAGAAACGCAGCCTCTTATGTGGGCCGCGATGCGGTGGTGGCGAGCGCCAGCTGGAGGTATTTCAAGGAACCGGGCGCGCAGCTCCGTGGCCCCCAAGACACCCACGCACCAGCACGCGCAAATTCCGGAAGCCGCGGCTGGTCTGTGTATTGTAGAAACGCTGGAAAAGGGGTTTCTTTGAGTTCTCGCGTAACAGAATTATGTTTTCTCGTATAGTCAAATTACAATCTGAGAGATATCATGTCTGTAGGTTGTCTGTAAGTTGCAGTTTACGGTTTTTCCATGTATATTAACTTGATAAATTCAGTTATCTCAGTAAATTTCTTGCGTCACGTGGAGGGCTTGTGTATGTGTGGTTCAAAAATCTTTTTGCCTGAATGACGTCCAATGCCGACACTGGATTTTCTACGACACGGGCTCCTTAACGCGGAATAATATGAAGAAAAGTTGACAAGAAGCGATGGTACTTACAACTTTATTTACACGATGCTATTGAGCACGAATGTTCACGTTACTTCGGTTGTGTCGCAATATTAAGCACTGTCCACTGGCTTCATATGCCATGGCCGACAACGAAACAGCCAGGATGCAAGTCCCGACTGCATTAGAAGATCGGAGCTTTGTGAGCTGCGCTCTCCGTGAGCGAGTCACCTTTCCAGAGAAGCGCTTCATCACTGCTGGTTGAAAGACCGACGCTTATGAACAGACCATTACAAATGTTTTACGTGACTTCTTTTCCTTTGACGACAACAGCCTGCCTTTTGCTTACTCCCTCCCCCCAGACGTCTAGCTAGTCGGATAAAAAGTCCTACCTTGCCAATAAAGCGAGATTTAAAGCCTGTAGTCTCGCATCTCGAGGGGCGCTGCGGCAGTTGAAATCAGTCCTGAGGGACCGCTAGTGAGACGGAACTGTATAAGTGCCGCCTATTCATATTAATAGTATATTGACTGTCTGGTTATTTTTCCGGTCTCATGATGTAAACTGTAGTTAAGAGTGTTCAGCCTTGGCCAGCTCTCTTCCTTTTCGTTATCTGCTTATAATTTTCTTACTTTCCGTCGGTCTCTTTCTTTAGCTGCCTTCAGGCCAGTTCTATTGAAGTTTGAACTTTTTCTTTTTGTTCATTTAAGATTTTTGTGTGAAAAGGAACAGTCGCCACCATAGGGGTGTGACTAAGACACAACTTATTTATATTTCAGCAGTAAGATTCCAGCGCAATATGGTAGAGCACATGCATTCGGTAATTTTCATCTGCGGCGTGAATGCTTGGTCGCGGTCATTACATACAGCATTATTTTCGTTAGCCTCAGTGTGCGTTATGTAAAAAAGTAATATGCTTCCGGACGCTTTTTATCCGCCTTTCTTGCAGAGTTAAAAAAAGAGCTTTGGAGCTTCCTTGGGACGAGATGTCTCAGTTGGAGTTAGCAGATGGCTCTAAACATGAATTTGGGAAGCTCGTGCATGTTTGTTTTTAGAGCATCACCCAGCTTTTCAGTCTTGAACATGTGAAGCATATCATCTCACGAGCTTTACATTTTGACATCTTTACATCTGCATGTCAGCAACTCTGCTGATAACATTTCATTCATGCGGAGTGGTTTTCTTCAAATGACGCACGTCGCTGGGAGATTTTCTTCTGTCCAGCATTTTAAGCTGTGCTTCTTATTTCCTTCTAAATATGCCGGTTCCAAACTGGCGCTTTAGGATAAAGCAAGTATCTTATGGCGGAATAGGAATAATTACCATTGCAGTAACCGAATGGCTTTTAAACGATATAATGAAATTTATATTCGTATTGCGTTCAGGGTTCTTTGGTGTAGTTTACTTGGGAGACTTTATATAAAGGTTTAAGGCCTTACAGTAGTTTGCAACTTGTACTTCATGCTGAGACGTTCCCGTAATCACATTACGATGTTCAGAAATGATGCGACTACATATAAACTTTCCAGTGAGCAGTTGTGAGGACCCCGTGAGTAACCTCCTTATGTTTGATATGCAAAACAACATGATATCTCTGAACTACCTGAACAAATATAGTACGGTCAGATGATCCCTTGAAATAAACATTTCCTTATCACGAACAGGTGTCGAAGTGAACCTTAAGCGAAAATTTCACACAAGCCACGATTTTGTTTACTAGTGAAACTGAACCTAAACCGAAACCGCGCACGAATGTGCCTGAACCAAAACCAAACCTACACAGAAATAAACAAATAAATTTTACTGGTTTGGAATGGAACGCATTCATCATATCGCGTAGGACGGAGTCAAGGAATGCATTAAACAAGTAAAACAGCTGTCCATCCTCAGTCAACGCTCGCCACTAGCCACCTGTTAGCGTTGGGAAAACCCCGTGCGACGCGCGAGTCGGGACAAGTGCACGCTGCGTATCCAACCAAAAGTACGAGCACCTAGGCCGAGATGCTTGCCGTTCCCAACCTTACAGTGACAGATGGGCTCCATGGCGGAAGCATTTTATCGCGTTAGCAATTATATGGACACTCCAGGCACATTTCTGCCGTCGGCGTTGCCGTGAGGTTCCGCGCAAAGTCGACGGGCGATAAAATCGTCGCCAAGGGCCGTATGCAGCGAGTGAAAGTGTGCAAGGGTGAGCCGGCGATCTCGGTTCAATCTCGCGCACGCATCGGCGGAAAGCGGGGAGGAAGCGCGCCGCCTTCCGTAGCGAGCACGGCTTCGGGGTGAGGATAGGTGGGGGGGATCCCAATTTGTTATTGGAATGCTGCTTCGCCTTTAAGGTGAAACTGCGCCTTTTTTTATTATTGAAATGAATATTAGGAGAGGTTGGCGCCTTTATGGTGGCACCGGCTACTCCTTGTCACTTGGAAAAGGAAACAAATTTGCGCAAAAAGGGAATATAGTGACACAAAATATGGCACTCAGTAGAACACTGGATGAATAAAAAATACACAGTCCAACAGTACATGAGTCGCAAAGTTCTGTGCATTAGTTCAGTCCACGTACGCATATATAAAGTCAGCTATTTTGAACAGCCAAAACACACAACACATGCAATGCACTGCAAATACAGAACAGAATTATGCATATTGCGTAAAAGTTGCAATCACCACATAAACCAATTATGAACCACGAACAACGTTTGTGTTACTCATTTAGCGTATTCGGATCATCTGATACCTAATAATTTCCCAAAATGTTGGCGTCCTCTAAAAACTTTTTCAGAGCAAGAAGCGCTCTTTTTTGAAGGCCCGCAGTTGGCCATGGGCCAAGTATCTTTTTTAGAGTGAATGGTCTTCTGTCTAATATCAACAAATTTGCTTGCAGTACCGTTCTTTGTGTATCGTATTTCGTGCACTCTTGGAGAAGATGATGCACATCTTCGTCTGGATGGCGACAAGAACACTGCGGACTAGAGACACGTTTTATCCTGTACAAGAAGTGTTTCGTAAATGCACTACCAAGACGCAGGCGGTGTACCAATGTTTCAAATTTTTGGTTGTCCCTTAGATTTTCCGTCATTGATAAGTTCATACATGGTTCTGTAGAGTATAGTTCCGAGATTTGGTTTGCTTATCAAACCAGGTAGTTTCG
The DNA here is from genome assembly GCF_023375885.2 of Dermacentor andersoni. NCBI lineage: Eukaryota > Metazoa > Arthropoda > Arachnida > Ixodida > Ixodidae > Dermacentor > Dermacentor andersoni. The sequence continues at coordinate 137,454,761 of NC_092814.1, forward strand.
CGGAGGCGACTGGAAATCTGTCTCAGGATCAGACGGACTTCACTACGCAATAGAGGAAGATTGGTTGTCTCCGCGTTGTTGTGCGCCCGATTCGCAGCTGCGTCCGCTGCAGTATTACCAGGAATATTGCAGTGCCCAGGTGTACACTGGAATGCAATTACGTGGTTCATTGCGCTTGCTTATGTAAAGAAGCGGTTGCTGCTGCTATCAATATTGCGTAACAATTGGTTTGCTTTTCTTTCTACTGATGCCGTTCGTGACGTCGCATTTTTTTTATTATTTAACTTCTCTGTCATTAAATCGGCTGCGGTGCCTGCAGCCTAAACACACACACACAAACACACACACACGCGCGCGCGCGTGCAACCACGCAGACACCCACACCACGCGATTCATTGCATTATCGAACTGTAGGTAACAGAAATTTATGCTCAGTTTTTGAACAGCGTGAGCTCTGACCGCCAGTTGATCCAGGTCAGACTGTGTCAGAGAGCATATACTAGCATCCACCGAGCTTCCACTGAGCCCGCTGTTGGCATCATCCTGTCGCTTCACGCTCTGCCCACAGAATCACTAAACATGCATGCCTCATCAAAGAACACCTCGTATTGTGAGCACGATTAATACACGCCAACTTAGTTTCATACGTTGATATATTTACTGGTGTTTTCAAGTGGAAAGAAATAAACTAAAACATTTCAAGTTACAGCCATTGAAAACTTACATGTCTGTTCCTACTATAATATTAATATAGTATGCTAAAAACTAGAAAAAATGAATCCCTGTCTCCAAATGGGACCAAATAAAATCTTCCAAACAAAACGTTACGCAAACCACTGCACTGAATATCGATAACCTGATGAAAAGGGTGGTGCCGGTGTCTGTTATTGGTCCGTTTTCCCTTATTTAGCTTTCGGTGGCTCGTCGACAATCGCGGCGGCATGCAACAGAAGCTTAAGAATGACGCTAAAACGGATCCTCAGCAAAAAAGTGTTGGCAGAGCGAGGTTGTAAATGCGCCGAAAGTCCTCGAAAACGTAACATGGCCACGTAAAAAGTTTTATTGCACGCAAATAAACCGATGCTCTCCGGCAAGTGCGGGTAGCCAGTGCCTGAGCGATCGGCGGAAGCCATCTTTTATTCCTTTCGAAACTGGGCAGCCTGCGGCTATTCAGACGAAAATTCAGTTTTGTTCGCCATATCAATGCATCTTTAACGCGTTCACGTCTCTTTGACGCGGAGAGTTTTGGGGGTATTGCGACGTCGCGTGATAGGCAGGTGACGTGGGTGAAGGCCGAAAACTTTTTACCAATAGCCGAGGGCTAATGACGAAAAGGCGACGAATCAGAAATTATTATATTTCCTTCGTTCGGTCAAATCATGCATACATGCAAATCATGCAAATCATGCAAATCAGTGTGGACACGTCACATCAGATGGGGAGCTATCGCGGTTTTCGTGACGTCGCGTGAAAGACAAGTGAAGTGGGGGTGGTCCAAAAAAAGCTTTTCACCAATCGCGGAGGGCTGATTGCAGAATTGGAATAGAAAAGTTTGGAATAGTTTTACGTTATAGCGCCCCTGGAGACGTATAACGTAAATCTCTTGACGTCAAATTAGCGTGACCGTCGACCGTTTGAACGGCCGCTGTTTGAAGCATTTGTTCGATTTGCCCTTCACTTCCGTTTCTCACCCATAGGGCGATATCGTCTGTGCATAAGGTAGGATTGAGTCCCTCGATTTCTTGTATCTTGGCTGGCAGCCCGATTAGCGCCAGATTGAATAGCACCGGTGATAATACTGAGCCCTGTGACGTATACCTGGGGCCCTATAACGTAAAACTATTCCAATATGTTTCTTTTCCAATCTCCCGACGTCAAATTTGCGTAACGACCGACCCAAGCACCGGGCGGTCAGCCGCAGGATTGTCTGAAGAGACCAATCAAACGCTCTCCTCGCTCATAGGAGGTCACTTTTGTTTGCTTGAAAAACGAATAACATTGCTAGACTGAGCGGCTTGTCTTATCTAATTGGCTCACAAGAGGCGAGGAGCATGCTCAAGTGGAGAGGGATTCAACGGGGTCGAGCCAGTGCACTAAAAATCGATAACCGTAGGAAGAGGATGGTGCCGGCGTCTGCGATTGGTCCGCTTTCACTTACTTAGATTGCGCTGGCTGGAATGATGCTAAAACGGATGCTCAGCAACGAAAAGTTGGCCGAACGAGGTCGTAAACGTGCCGAAAGTGCTCGAAAAGGTTACACGGCTACGTAAATAGTTTTATTATACGCAAATAAACCCATGATATCCGGCAGGTGCTTGTAGCCAGTGCCTGCGCGATTGGCCTGAGCCATCATTCATTCCTTTCGGATCGGGGCAGCCTGCGGCTATTCAGAAGGAACTTCAGTTTTGTTCCGCATATTAATGCATCTTTAACACATACACGTCACTTCGACGCCCTGAGTGTTTGCGGTTTTGTGCCGTCGCGTGACACGCAGGGGAAGTGGGCGCAGCCCGAAAGCTTTTGACCAATAGCCGAGGGCTAATGGCGAAAGGGCGTCGAATGGGAAATAACTATTTTTCGTTTGTTCGGTCAAATTATGCATAATCAGTGTGTACACGTCATATCATATGGGGAGCTATAGCGGTTTTCATGACGTCGCGTGACAGACAGGTGAAGTGGGGGTGGTCCAAAAAGCTTTTGGGCAATCGCGGAGGGTTGATTGCAGAATTTAAATAGAAAAGTTTGGAATACTTTTACGTTATAGCGCCCCTGTTCTACGTAACAACAACAAAAAATCATGCATTACTAAGAGTGCAGGCAGGAAAGAGCCAAATCCTTACAAAAACGCTTTGCAGACTCTAAGGACTTGGCCTATGTAGACGCGACTGAGCATCGTGATCGAGACGCCACGACAACACCTGTGCTATATGAACAAAATCGAGCCATAGCTGCAAGCTCAGTTATTGCAACCTCGCCGGAGGTCGGGGAGGAAGTAGCAATCGTCTTGGCCTATGCCTCCTCAGCAGCCAAATTCATCAGCAGTCGCTGAAAGACATCCATGCGAAATTTCGCCAAAGGGTGCATTTCGCCCGAAGCCCTCAAAATTGTAGCCAAGGTGTCTGAAACCCGGCACAGATAGACGCAATTTGTTCGGCGACCAGCGCACTCCGGTATTCCGGGAAATGAAGCTCACCAAAGTGCGGCCTGAGAACTGGCCATCCACGGCCGCACGATTTCTTGCGATGAGCAGTTGGAATCCTTCTGCCATTCAGGCAGGGACCGGATGGTGTACTACAAGGAAATTCCACAATTCTACCGCAAAGGCAGGGGGTATTACCCCGCCACTAAAAATATCTTAGATAAAAACAATCAGTAACCTGGCGCCTTTTACAGACTGGCCCACTTTGGCAAACCCAGTGACCTACACTCTCAGACAAAGGTACACCCATTGGAGTGTATATCTGCTACGCAACAATAATCGTCATCTGCCTTGCTTGCGTCCCCTTTCTTGAAAACGCCTTGCCCGCTACTTTTCTGTCGGGATTGCTTGTCATGCCGATAACGCGCATGCCGTTCGTTACTGGGAAGTGCCGGGCTCGCAGCGTGAAAGAAAGGAAATGCGGACAAGACAGATGACGTTTACTGTTGTGTGGCAAGATACAACCCAAAGGGTGTAATTTTGTTTTAGAGTGTACAGTCACCTCTATCCCGGGCTATATACCGCAGGTTGTGAATTATGCGCACATAGAACCGAGCTTAACCCCATCGTGTGGGCATGCCCCCTGATCAGTACCAAAAACCTCAATAGCTCATTACCGCCCTTTTGTCATCAACAGCCTATTGCAGTGTGGGATTGCACTGCTCAGCTCAGACCGTATCTCAAACTCCGGGTCGTCCAGATGGTCGAAGGCGCCGCCAAAGTGCAAAGCCTGACCGCCGCCTGAGGAAGAAGAGGACGGGCCCTCTCACTTCCCTCATCCCTTAACTCCACCTCGGACAAAATAAAGTTTACTTCTACTACTACTGCATCTACTACATAAAACATGTTCATATAACGTTGGCTCACAGGTATTTCTAAAGTACACCGACCTGTTAACGGAACAGCGCAACATGTTGAACGGATTCGTTGATTGACTGACTGATATTTTTGTTTTAGCAATTCGGATATGTGCCACTAGGTACGTGGCCAATCCTCCAGAACGAGTGAGGTGCCACTGTGACACAAAATTCTACAGATTCCTTGAGGGTAGCTAGATATATCTTGTACTTCTTTCTGCATACACCAGCAATCTCCATTCTTCCCTCGACACGCATCATACGTCGCGCGTTGTCCTCTTAATGTCGCTGCGTAGACGTATCGCACTGTGTATTCGCCTGATTTCAGAATAAGTGATGACGCAGCGTTACGTAGTATGTCGTTGAGGCACCGGTTCGAACAAAAGTGACACATAAGCAATAAAAGGGCTTCTTTCTCTTCGATGATGGTTAAACCATGGTACGCGCTTTGCGCGTATCTTTAACGTTAAGCCATGCATTGTAAATATGTACGAGCGCGCCTGCGTGGATCCAGAAAAGCTTAGTTGTGGCAAATAAAGGCAGATTATACTCTTGGAAAGGGAAGTCTTGAAGTTGTTATATAGCCCGTGTCGGGAAACACAATTCGCTATTACAGTGGCTCATATATAAGTTCCATGCTGAGGGACGTAACAAAAGCGTATCACACGGCACTGTTCTCGGTACAGAAATTTATTTACATTTCATATACAAATGGTTCTTCCAGGATATATCCACGCTGTGTCGACTTTACCGCCATGGACATAGCGCTGACAGAAATACAGCAACCAAGGACTTCTTCTAGCTGAAAACAAAGAAGAAAAGAACAAGTTTTTTTGTCACATATGACCATTCGCATTCCTTCGTTCGTTAAAGATATATCACTGTGACTCCACATGACGATACAAGTCTACTCGTGCTCATAAAAAAATATAGGAAGGAAGAAATGGTGCTATCATCGTGGAAATAAATTTTATAACTACGCTTCAGCTATACCTATCGTCGATTTGCACTCGGCTGTGACATCTCGACACCTCTTCGTACAGATTACCTGCTGACAAGACGAAACGCCGCGCTTAGCGAACGGCAACTGGAGAGCAATTTGATTCATTCTTAAGGAACGCGGTCTATAACGACACTGTCTAGAATCTAGTGAGAATATTTAAGGGAAAAAACAACAGAACTATACCTTGTGGTTACATGGCATCTATCCCTTCAGGGCATATCCCCCGTATTTCAGCCCACTGCCGTAACCCAGGCCACCGCCATAGCCCAGGCCAAGTCCGTAACCCAGGCCTCCACCGTAGCCGAGACCTCCGCCGTATCCCAGGCCTCCCCCGTAGCCGAGTCCTCCACCGACTCCTCCAAGACCGGAGTGAGCGACGATGGCGCCTCCGCCGTGGACCTTGTTCACGTGGTGCACGGTGCGCACGAGGAAGGCGGGTCCGGCCACAGCCTTCGAGAAGCCAGGTCCACCGCTGAGCAATGCTACGCTACTGCCGACGCCTACTCCTCCGACACCTAAGCCGCCACCGTAGCCGAGACCACCGTAGCCGAGACCACCATAGCCGAGACCACCACCGTAACCGAGGCCTCCACCGTAGCCGACGCCACTGAGCCCACCGGCCATAGTGCACACCAGAAGGGCGGAACCAACGAGGAAGATCACCTGTATTTTCAAGCATCAATTTTCTTATAGTTTATGCATTTTCGTTCTTAACTTTCGTTGTTTCGTGTTAGCCTGCGCTTTTTTTTTACGTTGCTTAATATATTTGACGTCGAACATTTGCACTAAACAATCTTCACGTGAGAAATGTTGTTTGCGTGGTCAAAGCAAATCGCAATGATTCCATGTTTCCACACACGTATCTTTTAGCGACGCACACTTCTTTCTGTCATCAGAACAGTACTATACGTATACATGTGTTTGCAGTAAATATGGAAATGGCGAGAACCAATCGCATGCGACAGTTGCCAAAGGTTCTGTCATCTTGTGCCGTGATGCGAGGCTGTCGCAAAGGAACTGGGTACAAAATCAAAAAGCTACAACATATATATTTCCGGCCAAACAATAGGATGGTCACGTTGATAACTATATATTGTTACTCTGCAAGTTACTTTATAAACAACTGCATGCTAAATACATGTGACGCCTACTCACTATTCCTTATTAAGACGCTAATGCTTGTTTGGTATATTTTACATGTCACGTAGAAATAAAATATAAATATCTCAGTCGACTCGGCATAAGCTAATCTAGGACTGTCTCCTGAATTTTTTTTTCTTACTACCCAACTGTGAGAAATATATGAGTGTCCGGTCACTAGCACCTTCAGGGATCACGACACAGAATGCATAAACTGAACCTTTTCCACGCACTGTTTGATTCACACTGATATCATCGAATCTATGTTAGAAAAATTGTTTTTTTTACATTGGCCGACATGGCTGCAAAGAAATTTGGCTTTGTAATCCTAGTTAGTGTGCGTATTTAGGCATGGAACATCCTAACGGGGATAGTGACAACTTGAACTCTGAGCGGTGCAGCTGAACTTCCATTTATGTTATTATTAATCAGGTGGCGTTTCGCGTACACTATTTCGCTCTCAATGTTTGAGATTTTGCAACTAGGAGAAATATGTAACGGGATAAATTTTGCACCTGCGTTCTCGTACTTCTTTCGCCATTAGAACGTAATAAAATTATTGTTTCTTGTTATACTTCATTAAGGTTTCTTATTACAATATTTAACGTACTTTATTCAGAAATTGAACTAATTACAGATGGTGAAAAGCCAATCAGAAGTACACTAGCTTTTGTAAACTGCATAGAGATTCTTCCCCAACATGTACTGGCGCTGCTGCTAGAAATTTAACACAAAGACTTAAAGGGCGCCCATGTTCTAGGCAGTAAGAACTGAGGGATTCCATCACTGCTCCGAATATTAAAATTGCACGCTGCACTTAGCCACGTTTACTTTGCCGCAGCAATACGATAGCGCACGCGCGCAGTCACGTGGTTTTATTTCATATTTCTCAGGCTTTCTTGAAACGCCGGAAAAAATCACCACACAGCATGTAAGTTGGCACAAAAAATTCGATCGGTAGTTTTTAAATGCCCTCTACAACGTAACGAAACGCACTTGGCCATAAAAGGATTATTAAAACTTTTGCATAATTGATCTTAGTCAACTTCCTAATTAAGCGCAATATAAAAAATATGTTAAAAAGCGCAGCACGACGGCAAACCATATGTTGTTGGTTTCATTTAGTTGCGGGTAAGCACATTTTTTAACTCCTTGGTTCAAGTTACGTGAAAACACCCTGTATAAGGAACATTTAGAGCCAGTTTCCCAGTCCGCATACCAACATGAAAGCACGTAACTAATGCGCACATTCATTTTGGTGGCACGGATGGCCATCTGGAAGAGAACCTACAAAGACGTACCAATGAGTTCATAGTGCGGCTCTTTGGGGCTGCAGTCCGAAGAAGTGGTGTTCTCGGTGTAGCCATGGGCTGCTTTTATACTGCCACCTCTCCCAGATTCTTGGCTCTTATTACGCCACTATGACGTATTTGCTTAAGAAGGTCACTCCTCGTTTATGCTCGACAATTTTTTACTTGAAAGCGAAATCCAAGCCTGCACATACTCCTGAATCACATCGCGAACGAAGTCAGCCTCGTGTTGGGAGCGCGTCCGATTGTGGGCAGATAGCGGGATTGAAACTGCCATCCGTATAAGCCCCACGTTGGAAATGACGAGCTTTACCGGCCCCGCTTCTGCGTTTGGTGTTTTGCATCCGGGTTTGATTGTACGCAGTTAGAATTCTTCGAGTACCGTTGAGATACTATCGGAAAAAGCGGAACGGCTTTCGCGGCAGGCTCTCTGCGGGAGTTCGGACGGAGAGCTTTCGGCAGAGGGGCCCACGTGTCTCACTTGCGTTCATGCGTGATTTCCCGCTTTTGTGCTTGGAGCTCGCACTAACCCTCTGTTTCATTTTTCGACTGCGGACAATTCCTGCTCTCCGCGCGTGCTTCTCCTTCTTTACGAGGCGAGCACAGCAGGAAGAGGCGGTGGAGAAACCTGGTTTTGCAATACAAGCACGAACACAACGGAAAGTGGAACTAGTCCGGAACTAAGCCGCTGCACGTCGAGATCCTCCTTGTCGCGACGTTACGTGGATTCCGAAATGAATGGTCGTGTGCTCATTGCGGAAGAAAGCCACTTCCACACGTATGATTCCTCGGCATGCGCTTGAACGACATAACCTAACCTGACAAAAAATATTTCGTTCGATTGTCGCGTTGCCCTAGCGTATGCGTATACGTCCTGCTAGTGCGTGCGTGCGTGCGTGTGTGTGTGTGTGTGTGTGTGTGTGTGTGTGTGTGTGTGTGTGTGTGTGTGTGTGTGTGTGTGTGTGTGTGTGTGTGTGTGTGTGTGTGTGTGTGTGTGTGTGTGTGTGTGTGTGTGTGTGTGTGTGTGTGTGTGTGTGTGTGTGTGTGTGTGTGTGCTCCCTTGCATTTCAGGTGACTCTATCGCTTACTTTCTTTTTACAATACCACACAAAATGAGCATGTTATTAGTCACCGGGTGCATTCTTACTTTTTATTTGATGTGTGGCTATTTCGTTGTATTTAACGAAAGTTAAAACTACTACGAAGAACAGAGAATGTACCGTATTAGCGTCTTTTTCCGCATTAGCTTTGGTGTAACACTTGATCGTAAAAAAAACATCATCGAGGTATTTTCTTTTTTGATTGAAACTTGGCTTTCACGAGTTTTGCATCCATCAGAATAGAACACATCATGGCGTCATTTCATGAAAGAGTGCGAGGCAACGTGATCCTAGAGATAAGACAAAAGCGAAGCACGTTGCCATCAAAGTTCCAATGTTCCCAACGTAACAGTACACACTAGGCCACATACCTTTTCATCATACGACACGCAGCTTCTGTGCTCTCTGAAAATATCAGTTCTAGATATGTTGCTCACATAGATACAATGGTGTTGGCATCAGACACTATACTATTTGCATGAAAAGCGAAAATTCGATTACATTCTCCACCTCTCTTGTTTTTTTTTTCTTTTTGATTCTCGAAAGCAAATCAAATACGAAAACGCAGCCGTCTTATCATCTTCGTATTGTTCAAATATTTTTCTGTACCACTGGAGAATATCATTCAGGGAACCAGGACATCCACCTCATGTCAACAGATAGGAACAATGCTTTCCTGGTAGGCAGATTTTCTGAGAAAAGATCCAAGGAATATTCAGGCATGTTTCTCGTTCATAATTTTTGCTCGTCTCCTACAAAAAATAAATCTCTGTAGCGCGGTATGGCTGCATACACCTGCTGCCTCGCATACACTTGCTGTCAGATCTTCGTATTTTGTGAAGCCCTCAAATCTAGAAAAAAAAAGTTAAATGTCGCAAAATATAGAAGTAATTTGGCAATTCACACATTGTGAATCAAATTTTGGGCTTAGCTTGACACGCCCACGACATTATTAACTGCTACAGATAGAGGTATGCTCGGGAAGGAAGTTCTGAATATTGTCGCTATATATACAGGGTGTCCCAACAATCATGCACTAATATTTAAAAATATACAAATGCCAGGTAGCTGGACAGAACCAGGGCTATGTTATTTGCCGACGCTTGGAGATACTAAGATTATTTTTTGCATTCCACCTAATTACATAATTAGTATTCATTAACGAATCAACTTCTCAAATATTATAACTACATGAAGAGTGTCAGTGATAAAATTGTAGAGCGACTTGGAAAACTCCCGATACAGCTTTCCATTGGTGAATACGTGCTGCATGAAAGTGTTTTTTCGAGCGTGAAAGAAGCCCGCGACAATTGAAGTTATAGCGCTGGATTGACACGGACAAGACAGACGACAGGACAGCGCTATCGTGTTTCTCGTCCGTGTCGATCCAGCGCTATGACTTGAATTGATGCAACAAACCAACTAGCCCAAAAATCTGCACTCTTGAAGCTGGTGATTACACGCAAAATTGCCGCGTGACAGACTAATTGCGGGCTTCTTTCACGCTCGGAAAAGCACTTTAATGTAGCCTGTATTGAGCAAGAAAAAGCTGTATCGGGAGGTTCTCATGTTCCTATGAAATTTTCCGATTGGCACTTTTCGTTAAATTGTAATACTCGAGAAGTTGATTAATTAATTAAGACTAATTATGCATTTATTTATTATACCCTCAGGTCGAAGGCATCACAGAGGGGAGTGGGTAATATAGGTTATAAAGACAATAAATGCAATACAGTGAATTTTGTTAGAACATAATTCCAACAATTTCCAAAATAAACAAATGTTCTTAGTGCATCGCGAAATCGTTGATTATTTTCGATGGCTGCAATATCGGGAGGAAGGCGGTTCCATTCGACAGATGTCTGGGGAAGGTAGGACTGAAAACAAGCTTTAGTATTGCATTTTTGGTGCCAACCTTGTGCCGATGATCAATGCGATGGGAGATGTATTCCGGTGGTGAAACAAAATCATCGTTTAGCGTGACGTGGTGATATACCTTGTGGAATAGAGTGAGGCCACTGATTTTCCGGCGAGATTTTAAAGGTGGGAGAGAAAGGTTAGTTTTCATGGCTGTGATACTTGCGGTACGGTTGTAATTTGAAAAGATGAAGTGAACGGAGTTATTTTGTATAAGTTCGAGAGGAGATACAAGATTTTCATGCCCAGGGTCCCATAGAGATGACGCGTATTCAAGTTTAGGTCGTATTAGTGATTCATAAAGTAGGAGTTTTAAGGACGATGGAGCAGCAGAAAAGTTGCGACGTAAATACCCTAGCATGCGATTAGCGCTATTGGCAAAAGTATTCAGTATGGGCATTCCATGTTAAGTTTCGTGATATATGCACGCCTAGATATTTATATGATGCGACGGAATCAAGAAGAATGCCGTTAAGACAATAAGAAGGGGAAGTGTTAGAGCAGCGAGAAACACGCATGAACTTACATTTGTTAATACTTAATTCCATTTTCCAAGTTTTGCACCAGTTAGAGACCAAATTAAGATCGGTCTGGAGAGTATTAATGTCGTTGAGGTTACGTATTTCTCGGAAAATTACACAGTCGTCAGCAGAAAGGTGGCTGGCAGAAGATAGGGTGGACGGGAGGTCATTAATATAAATTAAAAATAGAAGTGGTCCGAGGACGGATCCTTGGGGTACACCAGATAGCACGTTAGTGAGCGCTGAGGTTCTGCCATTAGTGAAAACAAACTGCGAGTGGTTGAGAAGGAAAAGTTGAATCCATCTAAAGACGTGTGGATCAAGATTAAGATGACTTAATTTATGAAGCAACAACTGATGGCACACTTTGTTTAGGTGGAATAGGTGGAATACATTTAGGCGGAATACAAAAAATACTCTGAGTATCTCCAAGCGACGGCAAAGAACATTGCCTTGGGTCTGTCCAGCTACGTGGTATTTGGATATATTTAGAGCATTCTTTTTAATTCCGCCTTATTAGTTAATTAACTTATATTAATTATACAAAATATCAATATTCAGTTTTGGGTAAAGTACATTTCGTTGTTTCGTTATCTTGTAGAGGAGGTTCAGAAACCACTGGTTCAATTTTTGTGTCAATTGACACCAAAATTGGACCGGTGGTTTCTGAACCTCCTCTACAACATAACAAAACAACGAAATGCACTTTACCCAAAACTGAATACTCCGTGGTGACATTTTGGACGTCAATGGAAAATTAACGGTGTCAGCTTTGCAAACTCCGTCATGGCGCTTGACAGCACAAATGAGACACTGGAGAAAGGCGGTTTCTGTTTTTAAGCATGGCCGCTAAATGCGGGAACACTGTCCACGAGCCACACTTAGCCAGCACGTGAAGAATGTGGCGTAAATTGTAGCGGCGCGTATACATGGTGTTTGAGGTAACTTGAACCAAGTATTTTTAAAAAAGTGGATAACCAGCGGCGGTATGAAACCAACTACATACGGTTTGCCGTCATGTGGCGCTCCTTAGAGTATTGTCACGTGGTGGTGACGTTCAAGAACACAGTAGCAATACTGTGAAGAACAAACCTAACTTTTATTGGGCGAACCTGTGCCCACAAAAACAGGCTACACTTATAGCACAACGATAGCGGCGAACACTGTCGGCGATCGTCGAAAATCTGATCAGCGGGTCAAGCGCGTCGGCTTTTATAGAGCAGTCATCGAATGTTCCAGACTAATCGTTGGGACCCGCATGCCTTCCACAAAGTTCTACAACATTCGAGTCACGCGATGAAATCAGATAACACAAGGTTCGGCGACAACAGACAGCCGGGTAGAAGCATCGATAACTTTCCAGAAACGTCGGATACATGCAGGCGCGTCCCTCGCTGTGCGATTACAGTTGTTAAGCGGCGAAACGTGGTTGGCCGATAAAGATAAGCACACGTGTCAATACCCCCCTCTTAAAAAGCATCGACCCGATGCTGCAAACAAACGAAGTTAATAAACAAAAAAACTCGTAGCAAAGAAAAGAACAAATAACAAAGTTCGTCAGCGTCCGTAAAAGGGTTTAAGGCGCACGACGTGAACCACTTCAGATCGTGCACGGCGCCGCTGTGAATGCGAAATGCCGTCTGGCACGACCTCATAGTCCAGAGCGCCAATACGTCGGATGACCTTGTAGGGTCCGAAATAGCGTCGGAGTAGTTTCTCACTGAGTCCTCGTCGGCGTATCGGGGTCCAGACCCAAACACGGTCGCCAGGCTGGTACTCGACGAAGCGTCGTCGGAGGTTGTAGTGTCGGCTGTCGGTCCTCTGCTGGCTCTTGATTCGCAAGCGGGCGAGCTGTCGGGCTTCTTCGGCGCGCTGGAGATAGCTAGCGACGTCAACATTCTCTTCGTCAGTGACGTGGGGCAGCATGGCGTCGAGCGTCGTTGTCGGGTTCCTGCCGTAAACCAGCTTAAACGGCGTGATCTGTGTTGTTTCTTGCACCACCGTGTTGTACGCAAAGGTTACGTACGGCAGGATCGCGTCCCACGTCTTGTGTTCGACGTCGACGTACATTGCTAGCATGTCGGCGAGGGTCTTGTTCAGGCGCTCCGTGAGACCATTCGTCTGCGGATGGTAGGCAGTTGTCCTCCTGTGGCTTGTCTGGCTGTACTGCAGAATGGCTTGGGTGAGCTCTGCTGTAAAAGCCGTTCCTCTGTCGGTGATGAGGACTTCTGGGGCACCATGTCGCAGCAGGATGTTCTCGACGAAAAATTTCGCCACTTCGGCTGCGCTGCCTTTTGGTAGAGCTTTAGTTTCAGCAAAGCGGGTGAGATAGTCCGTCGCCACGACGATCCACTTATTCCCGGATGTTGATATCGGAAACGGCCCCAACAAATCCATCCCAATCTGCTGGAATGGTCGGCGAGGAGGTTCGATCGGCTGTAGTAAGCCTGCTGGCCTTGTCGGTGGTGTCTTGCGTCGTTGACAGTCTCGGCATGTCTTGACGTAACGGGCGACGTCGGCGGTCAGACGCGGCCAGTAATACCTTTCCTGTATTCTCGACAGCGTCCGGGAGAATCCGAGGTGCCCAGCGGTTGGATCGTCGTGTAGGGCATGCAGTATTTCTGGACGCAGCGCTGACGGTACAACAAGAAGGTAGCTGGCGCGGACTGGTGAGAAGTTCTTCTTCACGAGCAGGTTGTTTTGTAGCGTGAACGACGACAACCCGCGCTTAAATGCCCTAGGGGCAACGTCGGTGTTTCCTTCCAAATACTCGACGAGGCCTTTTAGCTCCGGGTCAGCTCGTTGCTGTTTAGTGAAGTCTTCCGCGCTTATTATCCCAAGGAAGGCGTCGTCGTCCTCGTCGTCTTGCGGCGGGGGATCGATGGGGGCGCGCGATAAGCAGTCGGCGTCGGAGTGTTTTCTTCCGGACTTGTATATTACCGTGACGTCATATTCTTGTAGTCTGAGGCTCCACCGCGCCAGCCGTCCTGAAGGGTCCTTTAAGTTAGCTAGCCAACACAATGCATGATGGTCACTGACGACTTTGAATGGCCTGCCATAGAGGTAAGGGCGGAATTTAGCTATTGCCCAAATGATGGCGAGGCATTCCTTTTCAGTCGTAGAATAGTTGCTTTCCGCTTTTGACAGCGACCGGCTAGCATACGATATCACCCTTTCAAGTCCTTCTTTCCTCTGGACTAGGACGGCACCGAGGCCTAGGCTACTGGCGTCAGTGTGGATTTCGATATCGGCGTCCTCGTCGAAGTGTGCAAGTACCGGCGGCGACTGCATGCGTTGTTTGAGTTCTTGAAATGCCTTGGCCTGCGGCGTTTCCCACTTGAACGCGACATCACATTTGGTTAGATGTGTTAGCGGCTCCGCGATGCGTGAGAAGTCCTTGACAAAGCGCCTATAGTAGGCACACATGCCAAGGAATCTGCGCACTGCCTTCTTGTCGGTTGGCTGCGGGAACTTTGCGATGGCAGCTGTCTTCTGTGGGTCGGGGCGTACTCCTGATTTGCTGATCACGTGGCCTAGGAACAAAAGCTCGTCGTAAGCGAAGCGGCACTTTTCCGGCTTCAGAGTGAGCCCTGATGACTTGATGGCTTCTAACACTGTCGCAAGCCGCCTAAGGTGATCGTCGAAATTTCCGGCGAAGACAACGACGTCATCCAGGTAAACAAGGCACGTCTGCCACTTCAGTCCGGCTAACACCGTGTCCATGACGCGCTGAAACGTTGCAGGCGCCGAGCACAGTCCGAATGGCATGACCTTGAACTGGTAGAGGCCGTCTGGGGTGATGAAGGCGGTCTTTTCACGATCTCTTTCGTCGACTTCTATTTGCCAATAGCCAGACTTGAGGTCCATCGAGGAGAAGTATTTAGCGTTGCAGAGCCGATCCAATGCGTCGTCTATCCGTGGGAGAGGGTATACGTCCTTCTTCGTGATCTTGTTCAGACGACGATAATCGACGCAGAAACGAAGGGTTCCGTCCTTTTTCTTCACCAGCACAACAGGAGATGCCCACGGGCTTTTCGACGGCTGGATGATGTCGTCGCGCAGCATTTCGTCGACTTGTTCTCTTATAGCTTCACGTTCTCGCGGCGAAACTCGGTAAGGGCTCTGGCGAAGTGGTCGAGCGTACTCCTCGGTGATTATGCGATGCTTGGCGACTGGTGTTTGTCGAATCCTCGATGACGTCGAAAAGCAGCCTTTGTATCGCCGGAGCAGACTTCTGAGCTGCTGTTGCTTAATCACGGGGAGACTTGGATTAATGTCGTAGTCTGGTTCGGCAACCATGGTCGTCGGGGTAGATGCGGCGGAATCCGAGAGGACAAACGCATTGCTGTTTTCCAGAATTTCCTCGATGTATGCGATCGTCGTGCCCTTGTTGATGTGCTTGTACTCCTGGCTGAAGTTTGACAGCAACACTTTCGTGTTTCCTCCGTGCAGTCGAGCGATCCCTCTTGCGACGCAAATTTCACGGTCTAGCAGTAGACGTTGGTCGCCTTCGATGACACCTTCTAAGTCAGCGGGTGTTTCGGTGCCGACCGAAATAACAATGCTGGAGCGAGGCGGGATGCTCACCTGATCTTCGAGCACACTCAAGGCGTGGTGACTACGAGGGTTCTCCGACGGTATCGCATGGTCTTCCGACAGAGTTATTGACTTCGACTTCAGGTCGATGACTGCGCCGTGTTGGTTGAGGAAGTCCATGCCGAGAATGACGTCTCGTGAACACTGTTGGAGGATAACGAAGGTGACAGGGTAAGTCCGGTCGTGAATGGTAATTCTTGCCGTGCACATTCCAGTCGGCGTTATGAGGTGTCCTCCGGCGGTACGAATTTGAGGGCCTTCCCACGTAGTCTTAACTTTCTTCAACTGGGCGGCGATGTGTCCACTCATGACGGAGTAATCAGCCCCTGTGTCGACTAAGGCGGTGACTGCGTGGCCGTCGAGAAGCACGTCGAGGTCGGTGGCTCTTTGTCTTGCATTACAGTTAGGTCTCGGCGTCGGATCACGGCTGCGTCGTGTTGAACTGAAGCTGGAACGTCGCGTCGTCAAGTCGTCTTTCGTCGGTGTAGTCTTGGCTTCCTGACTTCGTCGGGACGGCGGCGTGTCGTCATTAGGTCGTCGAGATGGTTTCTTCGTCGTCTTCGTCGGCGGCGGAGGATCTTCGTCAGTTCGACGAACAGCAACCGCACCTCCATCGGTTGCTGCTTTTAGTTTTCCGGATACGGGCTCGCTGACCGGCCCCGGGCTGGGCCAGTGTATGGTCGGCGCTGCGGCGACAGGTAGCGGCCTGGTGACGGCGAACGGGACGGTCGTCGAGGGCTCCACTTAGTAGCGGCGAGGTAGTCGGCGATGTCACGAGGGCGTTCACCTTCCCTCGGGCGCTGTGCGTTGACGGCGAAGCCTCGCAGTCCCATCTCCCGGTATGGGCATCGGCGATACACATGGCCGGCTTCTCCGCAGTGATAGCAGAGCGGGCGGTGGTCGGGGGCGCGCCAAATGTCCGTCTTCCTCGCGTAGGTACGCTGGGCGACGGGTGCGCGTGCTGGCGGCGGCGGCGGCGGACGACGGAATTGCGTCGTTGCAGGGCCCTGGCGTGGTCGCGGAGGGGGACCTTGACGGCGTGCGACGGCGGCGTATGTCATCGCTTCTGGCTGGGGCTGCGGTAATTGTGGTTGCAGCTCGGGAACTCCAAGCGATCGGTGCACCTCTTCTTTGACGATGTCGGCGATCGAAGCCACTTGGGGCTGCGACGAAGGCAGGACCTTGCGCAGTTCTTCGCGCACAATGGCCCTGATGGTCTCCTGAAGGTCGCCGGAATCCAATCCTTGGATGGCGTACTGCGGCGTGAGCCCCTGGCGGTTATATTGCCGAGTGCGCATCTCCAGAGTTTTCTCGATCGTCGATGCCTCTGCCGAAAACTCAGCTACGGTCTTCGGCGGGTTACGAATAAGTCCTGCGAAAAGTTCTCGCTTGACGCCCCGCATCAGGAAGCGGACTTTTTTCTCTTCTGACATTTCCGGGTCGGCGTGCCGGAAAAGACGGGCCATCTCTTCCGTGAAGATCGCGATCGTCTCGTTTGGCAGCTGCACTCTGGTTTCTAGTAGTGCTTGGGCTCGCTCTTTTCGCACGACGCTTGTGAACGTGTGCAAGAAGCCGCTTCGGAAAAGGTCCCACGTCGTCAAGGTGGCTTCCCGATTCTCGAACCACGTCCTGGCGGCGTCTTCCAATGCGAAATAGACATGCCGCAGCTTGTCGTCGCTGTCCCAACTGTTAAACTTAGCGACCCTCTCATACGTTTCGAGCCAGGTTTCCGGGTCCTCGAATGTTGATCCGCGGAACGTCGGAGGTTCCCTGGGCTGCTGCAGCACGATGGGGGACGCTGGGGCTGCCATTGGGGTTGCCTTGTCCACAATCTTCTTGGTCTTCTCAGGTAGAAGTCCGTGCTCCGGGGGCAGCTGTTGAAGACGGCGGCTTGCTCGATGCTCCGGGACTACGTTGGTGTTCTCTTTGCGGTCCGGGCTTGGATCACGGCTTGTCGGGGGCGTCCGGTACATGAACGAAAAGCACCTCCACCAGATGTCACGTGGTGGTGACGTTCAAGAACACAGTAGCAATACTGTGAAGAACAAACCTAACTTTTATTGGGCGAACCTGTGCCCACAAAAACAGGCTACACTTATAGCACAACGATAGCGGCGAACACTGTCGGCGATCGTCGAAAATCTGATCAGCGGGTCAAGCGCGTCGGCTTTTATAGAGCAGTCATCGAATGTTCCAGACTAATCGTTGGGACCCGCATGCCTTCCACAAAGTTCTACAACATTCGAGTCACGCGATGAAATCAGATAACACAAGGTTCGGCGACAACAGACAGCCGGGTAGAAGCATCGATAACTTTCCAGAAACGTCGGATACATGCAGGCGCGTCCCTCGCTGTGCGATTACAGTTGTTAAGCGGCGAAACGTGGTTGGCCGATAAAGATAAGCACACGTGTCAGTATGTTTCATATTCCCCTTAATCAATTAATTAACTAAGATCAATTACGCAAAGCGTTTAATACTCACTTTAGGACCAAGTGCGTTTCGTAATATTGTAGAGGGGATAAAGAAACCATCGATCCAATTTTTTGTGGCAACGTACATGCTGTGGTGGTGATTTTTTTCGGCGCTTAAAAACAGCCCGCGAGATATGAAACAAAACCACGTGACTGCGTTTATGCGCTACCGTATGGCAGAGCTCTCAACCGCGCTTCGTGCGAAAGAATCATGCACGTGCGGACCGTGGCGAAGTGAGTGGCGAAGTCAGTCAGGACCGTGGCGAAGTCAACAAGGAAGCGCCGTTGCCCCTGATAAGCGATAAGCTCGAAGCGCGGTTGAAAGCGCTTACGAGACGCACTTGGCCCTAGAGTGAATGTTACTTTTTTTTTAATAATTGATATCAGTTAATTAATTAATTAAGCCGATTATAAATAATATACTTAGGAGCGCGAGGTCACGGCAAAGCATATATCGTTGGTTTCACCCAGCTGCGCTTAATTGCTTTGGTTTAAACTATTGGTTCAAGTTAAAGTGAAATACCATATATGTATATATGTGCCAACGGAAACATGTGTCCAGCAGAGTGATGATGTGATGTATACACATTCAACTGGTCTTTGCCACCTGCACAAGTTATTTAAAGAAAGAAGCGTGCACAGTCCATTGAGACGTTTCGGCCGGGGGAACTGCCTGTATCAAGAGTGTGTATGGGAGGCAACATGATGTTTCCACTTGTACATATTTAGCTGTGATTGGAGCCAGCTTCGCCAGTTATTGATGGTAAAGTATTCTTCAAAACTGTTTTTATTAATTCTGTGAAAACGAAAGGTTGTTGAATGCTTGAAGAAATAGACGAAACTAGCTTTTGTCTTCTAAAAGTACTCTGAAAAAGAAAAGAACGACAGAAAACAATTTTTCTCAAAATTCGCTCCTTTTTTTCCGAATCCTCGCTGCTCTGGGGATGTGGTCTTCTTTAGCAGAGTTGTAAGCAAAATAGGAGCTGTCGAAAATAGAGTGCTAAAATCTGCTTGGTGAGTAAAATGCCAACGGAAACATGTGTTCAGCAGAGTGATGATGTGATGTTTATTTACATTTGCATACATTGGAGATCGCCATTAAGAATACGTGATGAGTGACTTGGTGAAAGTTGATGACTTGTGCACAGGTGCTGGCACATTTTCGGAACCGACTCGTTTCATCCATAGCTAGGGAGAGAAAACAAAAGGTCACACCATAAACAGTTTAAACGGAAACGCTCAGCCAGTACAAGGTACATGGAAAACAAAACACCGCCTACTAATACGCTACATATATTCTTCTGTAATCCACGAGACGGGGATATTCTCGTGTCGGTTTCATGTTTCTTTCGGTCGTCATTCACATGCAGCCCAAGAGTCGTTTGGAAGAAAAGCTCCTATCATCAAAATATATATATATATATATATATATATATATATATATATATATATATATATATATATATATATATATATATATATATATATATATATATATGTATATATATATATATGTCGCCTTTAACACAGACATCCAGCGTAACTGACTCATAACATGTGATATAAAAAGCCTCAAGTAATACAAGAAAATCGAGCAGTTAAAGTTTGCAGTTAACATCGTTTCACGAATATCCTCCAATACTATCATGATCATTTACATGTATGCTCTTCGTTACTGTTGATCATAGCTCTCCATGGCATTACTGCTCACATTCAAGCCGCGTGAAAAAAAGAACGTATCCATACATGGCTCAGGATGCAACGGCTAGATATTCTCCAGTTGTTTACTATGGTAGAATAGCTCTCCAGAAGAAATCGTGTCTATAGATTTTCCTACTCTTGATGTATATATACAGGGCGGCAGAAGGCATGCTTTTATAAATAATGTGAAATAATAATGAAAAACATAGCAGCTATATGAACGACGCTAGTGCACCTACATTCATTGGTGAGGAGGCCGCAATGTTGAAGAGTCCTTCGGAGATGGCAGAAAGAATTTGACTAACTTATTAATTTCCTTTCATTGGCAATGATTGAAGTTTACATTTATATTAGAGAGTTGAAAGCGACTCTCACTCTCAAAAGTAACCACCCTTGGAAATATTCTGCACCAAAGTTTGAAGTTGAGCAGTTTTATATTGCAAACTGACGCACAGCCAGCCACGATGTGGTGCGAGATTATCTGTACATGCGTACAGATAGTGAGTGCTACCTCATTGAGATGCACTGCAGCTGGTACTCGCTTAACAAAAAAGTGAACAAGCGCAAGAAGGCGCACAACAGCTGACCCGTTCGAAGTCATATGCAACTGGGAGGTGCTAGGTGGCGCGATTTCACCTCCGAATGCGCAATTATAGGCCAAAGCATAAAATGCTTGACGCATCGTATTTCAAAGCAAGAAGCAAGCTTATAAAGCTTGCAAAATAAAGCTTACTTATAAAGCTTACTCACAAAATGTAATGAATTTCTGTGAGTAAACGATGAAAATAATTGCACTGAAGGTACTATACCGTTCTTATCGAATAATGTAAGCGCAGAATGACAGTAATATTTTTCTTCTGTGGTAACTGTAATGTTTCTGCGGTGATTATTGCTGGCATGATGCTAAGTTACTTTCACTCTTTACTCTTTAACTACTATATGCGAACAGCATGCCTGAACACGGGCACCCTTACTGCATTACCTTTTAACTGAAAAAAAAATGCAAGCTCTCTGGTTCAGCAAACGTCAAGCTAACGAATACATTGACATTCTGGCATAGCTAAAGCGGCGAATGAGAAAATCTCTCTTGTCTAAAAGTTCCTGTCGCAATTAGCTGCGATTGGTCACGTACCTTTCAAGTTACCCTTTATAACTGTAGCCACCGAGACCGCTGTAGCCGCCGCCGAAACCACCGCCATAACCGCCACCGAAGCATCCTCCATAGCCGCCACCGAAGCCGCCCCCGTATCCTCCACCGAAGCCACCTCCATAGCCGACGCCACGGTCATAACCACGACCAAAGACTTTGCCGAAGCCAGCACTGTAACCTCCTCCAGAGCCGCCTCCATAGCCTCCTCCATAGCCGCCTCCATAGCCTCCTCCATAGCCGCCACCATAGCCGCCACCATAGCCGCCTCCGTAGCCGCCTCCATAGCCGCCTCCATAGCCCCCTCCATAGCCGCCTCCATAGCCTCCTCCATAGCCGCCTCCATAGCCGCCTCCAAAGCCACCTCCATAGCCGCATCCATAGCCGCCTCCATAGCCTCCTCCGTAGCCGCCTCCGTAGCCACCTCCATAGTCTCCTCCGTAGCCACCGCCGAAACCTTCGCGGAAACCACCGACACTGCCAGGTACCACGACGTCACTTCCGCCGTCTAATCTATGCAAATGGTCTATGCTTTTGACCACATACGCTGGGCCTGGAAGAGACTTGGCGACTCCGACGCCCTTTCCTGAATTCAGCAGAACCACACTGCCCCCAACCCCAACACCTGCCAGGCCACCACCGAGGACGCCATCGAAGCCTGCGTAGGCAGTCGCCACGAGGCCCGTAAGGACGGTGATCGTTCCCTAAAGAAAGAATTACCAGAACAGTCACAATCCGCAAGCAATAATTACTCAATCATATAATTTATCCGTATTTTGTTTATTATTATTTTGCCATTGTTGGCGTTTCTAATGGCATCGTGCACTGTAACAACACTAACACTGGAAGTCAGGCCGGCGACCATAAACATTTTTTTCTTATATATGTGCGTTAAAAGATTCTTTGGTGAACAGTTATCTAGGATATTTGTTTACTTTTTTTTTTCAAAGGAGTAGCCCACATTTCTAGTGTCATATCACACATGTAGTTAACAGCTTAACCACGTCAATATTTAAGATCTCTCAGGGAATAGATAACTATGGCTTAATTAACGCCTAATTAATGCGACCGTTAACACTGGAAGCTAGACATGAGCATTCAGGCTTCAGTATGTGTTCCGAACCAAAATATACCGTTGTATATTTTGATTAAGTGCGCTCTTCGTAATGTCTTTCACAAGTGAATACCATATAAACAAAGAGAAAGACGGAGAGGAGTGCTACGAGATATCTCACGCTAGTTCCACTTTCCATTCGTGCGCTCATTTGCTATCTGTTAAACCAAAAGTGAAAAATAAACAGGGCGAGAAGCATTATAAACTGTCGCTCTAGTATCAGCATGGCGATTCTCCCTGCGTGTCCTAATCCGTGCAGTTAATTCTCCCTTCGTTAGGCTTCGCTATGCGAAGTCGAAAGATGCGTCTTTCAGCAGCGGCAACCTGAGAGAACCTTACCAAGCTACGCATTCTGGGCAGGCTGTCGAAGAAGTGATCCAGCCCCGAAGTGTCGTGGCTCCTTTTATACACACAACCCCGAGGACACGTATAGCACGTACCGCGTGGAAACGTGAATTATCTTGTTTCGCGCTCGCAGGCATCGAATGCTTATCTGGGGGAAGCCAGAAGCGGACAGGGAAGCAGGCTCTTTGCGTGAGCCGTATTCCTTCGCGGGCAAAGTTCGAGGAGATCACACAGCGCCGATTCAGAAGAAGAAGGTCGTAAGGAGTCAGACACAGAACCAACTTCCTTTCTTTTTTTAAACGCACTTTCACTGCAAGCGCAGAGTCTCAACGTGCCACTGGAGGAGCAGCTCGAACTTATAGGCAGATGTGCTAAGCGCTAAAACCAACCACCTAGAAGAAACCGAAGGCAATTTAGATACGCTGACACCAGTAACAAGAAATTAAGCAAGGTACAATAGCGCCCTTGAAACCATTGTTTTACCTCTCATTGAATAAGGAAAACAATGGTTCGTGCCATGCCAAGTGCAACGTAAGTGTAGGTGTTTAGGCTATTATTATTTCTGTATTGCTTTTTTGTGGTGGCGTGTTGTTCGCACTGCTTTTATTGTGGTCCTCCAAGCTCGCCTACGGCTTTGATAGCCCTTCCCATTTAAGTAATACGCAGCTTGATCAAATAGAACCGTTCGTGCAGCGTCACGTTGACCGATCCTCGGGCGAACCGCAAATGACAAATGTACTGTGATTAACTAATATTAGTAGGACAAGAAATGATTCGCTCTTGTTCTATACTTATTTTGTACCATTGCAAAACGTGGTTCTGACAATTTAGGCTGAGGAGCCGTGTAGCTTGATATTGCGACAGGTCAGGTTTTCCTTGTGCCCTCTGACGATCCTGACGATCCTGTTTGTAGCGTTAAATAGCCGACATTAAACACCCGCTCACACAAATTGAGCGCTTAGTCCCAATATAGCTATTATTGCGTATAAGCCAGTACTAAGCACGTTACGCGTTCTGCCATCGTCCCCACCACAGCTTGGGCGATGACACGGTGGTTATTGTATCTGGTTCCAGGCTGTCACATCATCAGTGTAGGACAACACTGCAAAAGAGCGACCAAGCTTAAGTTACTAGCAGATTATAGTCACAGGGAATG